>NC_062291.1:51280316-51597007 GCF_902655055.1 Lutra lutra
CCTCATTATTAAATTTCAACTTTTATTTCATTGCTATAAATAGTAGTCCTAGGAATATTGATTTTTGGAATTCAATGGAAATTTTTTGAGGATTAATATGTGGTACCTGTGGTTAAAGCAAATATGAATTCTCTGTTTTTGGTAAAAGTTTATCACATTTGTGGTTAAGTTTATAGTAATTCAAAATTTTTGCATTTTTTTCTCTTTGGTGTCTCTTATGTTCTGACTTCTGAAAAATATGTCCTAAAATTTCCCACTGTGATTGTAAATTTCACAATTTCTCTGTGTCTTTCAGTTAAAGAAACTATGAAACTAAATTATTATCTACATAAACATTTATGACTATCACACTTTCCTGGTAGATTGTAATTTTCATGAATATGAATTATAACTCTTAGTCCCTTTTAACACTTTTTACCTTGATTTTTATTTTGCCTGAAATTTCTACATGAATGCCCACATTTTTGGTAACATTTATCTAGAATATCTTTTCCTATTTCTATATTCTAAATCTTTCATGTAATATATTTTGTGCCTGTGTCTTGTAAACAGTGTATAGATGGAACATGTTTTTGCCCAGTCTGAGTCTTTTTCAATAGTAGAATTTGACCCACTTGGATTTACTGTGAAGTCTGATATGATTTGACTTACTCCTGCCATCTTATTTTAGGTTTTCTTGTTATTATTATGCTTTCTTATTTTCTTTCCCCCATTCTTCTTCTCCTTTTTTTTTTTTAACAGTTTTTGTTCAAACTCACCAGAACCTAAAATCCACTGAGCTTACCAATTTTTTACTGTCCCTTCACTATTCATTTCCCTTTTATGCCCTTGCCCATGGCAAAGACCCATCCTGGTGAAACTTATCCTGTCTGCCTGTATCTGTGCCCACAACCTTAACAAACTGGAAAAATATCCATGACCATGCAGCTAATTTCACTTCAGATCCATAGTCATCAACTTCAAGGGGCTCACAGAGTTGCTTGGCAGTCACACTCTAGTCTCTCCTTCATTCCCTCCCCCATTCTCCCAGATAGCTGTTTAATAACTTCTCTTCTCTACTTGAAGTGCCATGTTCTCAGCAGATACTGCATATCTTGCTTTATGTATACCTATATTTCACAGAGAAAGCAGAAGCAATACGTGATGTCCACTAGCTCCATTCACCTCTACCCACCTACTGGTGTCTGGTTCTAATATCCTCCGCATTTGCTTCAATGGATAAACTATCTTTGTTCCTAGTGAGACTCCTTGTTCCCTAGACCTCAACATTTTATATCTACTTAGGATGTTACTCCAATTAATCTCTCCTGCGTCATCAATTTTTCCATTTCCACTGGATACTTCCTATAAAATCATACAAATAGAAAATAATTTCTCTTACCCTAAAAAACAAATCCCATCTTGACCTCTTTTAGACTTCTAGCTAAAATCCAACTTTTGTTTTTCCCAGTAGAGCAAGATTACTCAAAGTAATAACATTTGCTTTCTTCCCCACGGTCCTATTAGAACTGTTCCAGTCAAGAGTACCAATTATCTCCATTTGTTCAGTTGGTCAAATCACACAGCTTGTATTAAATACCTATTTCTATGTAACAAATTACCCCCAAATTAAGCAGCTTAAAATAACAAACATTTACATGCTATAATTTCTGTTGGGGCAGGAGTGGCTTAATTGGGAAGTTCTGGCTCAAAGTCTCTCATGAAGATGCAGTTAAGCTGTTTGTTGGGGCTGCAGTCTCATCTGAAGGCTCAACTGGATGAGGATCCATTTCTGAGCTGACCCATGAGGCAGGTCTCAGCTCTTCACTGGCTCCTGGCCAGAGATTTCAATTTCTTACCACTCAGACTTTTCCATAAGTGCCCTGAGTGTTCTGATGTCAGAAGTGAGAATAATCAAGACAGAAGCCACTGTCTTTTTATAATCTAACCCTGGAAGTAACATATCACAAATTCTGCTGTGTTCTATTCTCTAGAAGTGAGTCACTAAGTCTAGCCTACACTCAAGGGGCAGGGATTGCACTAGACACAGGGATCACTGGGGGCCATCTCAGATCTACCTACCATATGTTCCTTATCCAATCTGCCAGCAAATCCTGGCACCTCTGTTTTCTCTTTCACCAAATGTCCTCTGCTACCCACCTCACCCACTCCATTTTAGCCACATTGGCCTCCTTGTTGCAATAGTCAAAGCCTCACACAGAGGTTTTGCTCTTTCAGTCTGGGATTCTCTTCCCTTCGATCCACATAATTTGCTGCCTCAGTTCCTTTGGTATCTACTCATATGGAGGCCTTTCCTGACTATTCTGTTTAAAACTGCAAACTGGACACCTGGGTGGCTCAGTCGGTTTTTAAGCATCCAACTTTTGATTTTGGCTCAGGTCATGATCTCAGGATCATGGGATCCATACTCAGTGGGGAGTCTGCTTGAGATCTCTCCCTCTCCCTCTGCCCCTCTCCCCACTTGTGTGTGCTCTCTCTTTCTCTAAAATAAATAAACAAAATCTAAAATAAAATAAAAATAAAACTGTAAACCACCTCTGGGACTTCCTCATCCCTTTTCCTGCTTTATTTCCATAGCATTTATCACTGGCTAATATGCTATGGATTGACTTGTTTATTTTGATTATTTTCATTTTTCTCACAAGGATGTAAGCTCCATGAGGGCAGGAAGTTTTGTCTGTTTGTTCTTTGTTGTACTTCAATATGTAAAACAGTGCCCAGGACATAGTAAGACCTCAAAAACTATTCAAAGAAACAACTGAATTAATTTATCTTTGTTTGAATGTTGAAAGCTAGCCATTCAACTTTTATTTTTCTAGTAGTTATTCTTAAAATGTATACAAATATTTAAATTTATATTTTTTCTATCAAATCTAGATTTAATCAACACCATATTTCCTCTATCAAGAGACAAGGATTCTGGTATGCTTCTAACTCTCCTCTTCTCCCTCTTGCAACCTCCCATACTGCAACAATCTAGGATTTAAATTTCATTCATTCATTCATACTCCTTTCATGTACCCAGAATTAACTGAACATCTACTAAGTTTCATACTTTTTTAGCAATTAAAAACAACTTAAATCTTGTTCTATATCATGTCAGGAGTATGTGTGACATGGGTATACCCATTTATCAAAATTATATAGCTAATATTTGTATATCTCAATTGAGAAACTGAATATGCAAATAGACAATGACCAGACTGTATATAAAAATAGAACTCTGACCCACAACCTGCAGCAACCCGACCGGGAAACCAAGCCCTTATGTGCAATAATCAGCCCAGAAAGCCAACCTGCTATGAGTCAGACCTATATGAAGACAGATTGCTATCTCTAGTAACTATCTAGGAAGCTAAACAGTAACTTCAATAACAATTGACCCAAAATGGCAAGGCTTTGACTAATAACACATAGCTTCCCTAATTTTGGTTCCCACTTACAACTTAGGGGCAACCAGAGGAAGCCAAATGTGTTCCCCTAACCGATCACATAGGACTCCTTGCTTACCGTTAGCTCACCTACAGCTTCCCTGGGCCAACAGCCTCCAAGCAGGGTATACCTGAAGCCTTCTCTTTTTTCCACTGTGAAGTTTTCCCACTCATCTGCTTGTCTTTGAGTCACTGCTGACACACAAATGACCATGGCTGACCCCCTTGCTATAGCAAGTTCAGAATAAATAACTCGTTTTTCTCACCTGTGTGGTCTTCATTTATTTCTATAAAATATATGCACATTTTACCTATAAAATAGTAATTGAATAGAGTGAGGGGTTGTTGGAGTTATAGATGGTGTAGGAATGACAAAAGGCTGATAACTGTTGAAACTAGGTGACGGTACATGGGAGTTCATTGTACTATTCCATTTACTTTGTATGTTTGAATTTTTTCCATAATAAATGCCTACAAATTACTTAAATGTCACCAGCGCTGTTTCCCTTATTCTACATCTTTCCTTTGGACACATTTTTCATCTGGCTGAAATTCATTCACTTGTCCAATCAAAAGGGATATATTGAGTGTCTCTTGTGTGTAGATCTGCTCTAGGCACTGGGGATAGTAAACAAAACAGAGCAGAGCCGTTCTCACTCTGGGGAGCTGGTGAGTGAGGCTGGTAATTAAACTGATAAATATAAACTATATCGGGAGGTGATAAGAGCTGCTCTCATATCCCTATTAGTGCAGAGTCTTGAGGATGGAGAGTGGTAGCCCTGGGCTTCTCCATTGATAGGGGCTTGGGGATGGCTCTGGGTAAGATGACTTCAAGCAGAGATCAGGAGTGAGGAGTGGGTCACCAGGGAATAAGGACATTCTGGGCCAGGCCCTGAGACCACACTCAGACAGGAAAGATCTCAGATGTCCCTGGTACAGCCCTTGGCCTGTCTGTCTTCATTCACACTTGTAGGAGACAGTTCTGTGTGCTCAGACTCACCCCCACACTATAGTGTCCCCCTCGAGCCCTGCCTTGGGGTCTTCCTAAGGCAGACTCAGAGCATGGGGAGGCAAAGCTGCAGTGGCCTTTGTGTGGTAGGGCAGGAGCATGGACAATGCCCCAGCTGCATATCCTCTAAGGGGATGGTTCTGAGAGATTCTCAGGGGGTCCCTGGAGCCCCCAGCTACCATCCATGACATACATACCCCTTAATTGGCTTTTCCCCTCTAGTTCTGCCTCCTGGCATCACCTTCCAGATCCACCATGTGCCCCAAGTCCTTGCCTTGAGCCTTGGTTTGAGGGTCTGAACCAACATGAAAGGTGGGCTCCACGAGCCTCAGGCAGGTCACTGTGCCTGGAGCACAGGGAGCAGGAAGATTTGGGAGACACAGCTGACGAGGAGGCAGGGCCCAGGTTCCGTGGGCATTGAAGGCCATGGTGAAGGTGATGGGTTTCCTTTAGAGGGAGGAGGGTGGGAGCACAAAAGCTGGTGAGTCAGGAGTTCAAGAGCAGCCTCTGTTTTCTCCAGATCACGGAGTTAACAGTTGTCATTGGCCAGGGGCCAAGAGGGCAGGACACCAGTTCAGAGAAGTTACAGTGGTCTAGTCAGGGAGTGGCATGGCTGGGGACCCTGGGTGGGTTTAGACAGTTTGCTGAGGGAGGGTGAAGGACAACAGCAGAGTCACAGTCACTGAGCTCCCAGAGCTTTTGATTGAACACCTAGAAGGATGACCACCTACTGCAATGGCTAGAAGATCTGGGGGGACTGGTGTGAATGTTGGGGATACATCAGAAGCTGGCTCAACTTACCCTTGAGGTGCCTTCAAGAGAGTCAGAGTGATCTTCGTGGGCGTCATCGGCACACAGAGGCTGAAACCACAGCTCAGAGGACATCACTGAGGAAAGAGTATGAGAGAGAAGAGGATCGAGAACTGAGGATCCTGGGACATTCCAAAGTCCACCCATCAGGATGAGGGTGGAGCCAGTCAGGGGACCAGAGGCTGGAACTGGGGGACAGGTGAGGTGAGACTCCGGGGCCTTCTCCACGGGCTGGGATCCCCCGGTGGCTACCTGCTGCAGCTTCTCTGGTCCTGGCCAGGGAGGGAAGCATTTCCAGGAGAGAGTGACTCACTGCATTGAGGGTAACCAGCCCCAGGGAGATCAAGGGGACCTGGATGTGAATGTGTCCCCTGGCATACAGGGATTCAGAGAGGAATGCCTGGCACTCTCCTTGGTCTTTGCATCCCTGAAATGCCCCCACTTTTCCTTCCCATGTCATTAGCTCTTAGGGAAGGAAGACAAAGGACCTCTTCCTGTTTTTGTCTTTGAGCAGGTGTTACTTTTGTATAAGAAAACAACAACAATAACAGTGAATTTCATTTTATTTAAAGTAGAGTTAGGTCCCAAAGACATTCTGGGTCCCCCAGGCACAGCAGTAGACTTGAGAGTCTCTGGGCTCTGCACGGGTCTAGGGGCTTCACATCCAGCTGAGGACAGGTCCCCTGGGCACTGGTTAGGTGGGACACGATCTCAGGGTGGTCATCCCTGCCTCTGCCCATGAGGCCGTCACAGGGACCTTGGTGCACAGGGCTGGCAGGGGCAGAAGGGACACCATCACCCACCATTCTGTATCTCCACCATGACCATACTAAGGGGGTAGATGCCTGGATCATCATCTCACGGCTCCATGGTCAGCTTGGAAGGAATGGGTGTTCAGAGTAAGGTGGTTTTACTGAGCACTCACTTGTCACCTAGTCACAGAGTCACCCTGTGCTGTCCACTGTTCTGGTTGCTGGGTATATAGCAGTTAACACAGATGAGGTGGTAGTGGGAGCAGGACAAGTGGGGTGGTAGTGACTTTGGATGTGATGGGTGGGGGGTGGGCCTGGGGCCAGGACCTGAGCTAGAGCAGCCCCCTCCGCATCGCAAGGGTGTCCCCACAGCTGAGACCTGGGAGTAGCCAGGCCCTGGAGACCCCGCACAGAAGCACTGAGATCCAGGTGAGGTACCTGAGGCCTGGAGAGGGAAGGGGCATCCCAAAGCCATGGTGAGTGTCCTTCTCCAAGACCTAGCCCTGCTCTCTGCTCCCTGTCCCTCCTTCACCAAATGACCATCCTCTCTCTAACCATCCATACTAAGGTCCTCACTTTATGGACACTGCCCAGGGAAGACAAGAACAGGTCACAGGCAAAGGCTCCTCAGCAGGACAAGGCCCCTGGATCCATTTAAAAACACAGTTTTAAATGTGTCCTAAGCAAAAAACCACAAAGTCCATTGATGTGGTGGCCCTGAGCAGCTTTCCCTGGGACCCAGGAATGGGTGGTTTCTATGGTGACAGTTCTCTGAGGCCTCGGACCCCTGGGAGAGCACAACTGGCCTGGAGGGTCTTTCTCACACGGCCTGCATCAGCCGCCCTGTCAGGCCACGGCCCAAAGTTGAGAGACTGCTTCGTTGTTTTGTTCAATTTGCTAGTCTTTTCAAACTTGTGCAGGAAGAATGAGTTACTTCTGTAATTTAAACACCAATGCTTTACTTAAAATGCAAAGGCAAGTTTGTGGTTCACTTTAAACAACACTGGAAGCTGTTCTGGCTAAGCCTGGCTTAGGTAAAGTGTGCTTCTGGGGCCACCTGCCCAACTCCAAGGGTCCCCCCGGCCAGCGCTTAGCCCACCGCTGGGGCCTCCGGATGTTCAGCTAGGCAGATGGTGGGCAGGGCTGTCAATTTATTTATCACAAGGCCCCCCTGGTTTGGGCCTGTAATCTTGGCCTCCAGGTCTCCCCTGGGTCTTGCTCCCTCCCATTTTTCTTCTTCCAAAATGACCAAAAGACATACAACCTCCCATTTAGTGTGGGGGGGAAATCATCTAAGTAGCCTTTTAATAAAAACAGAGGCTCCCGCTTAATCAAAAAATCAATTAGTCAGTGGAGAATTTTATTAGTCAATCATGTAAGTAATTAAAAATATTGATTGATGGGGGCGCCTGTAGCTGAGAGTTGCTGCTTTGCCCCAGAGATGGGGGGCCCCGGCTGGCTTGGGGGTGATCGAGAGCAGCAGCTTTTAAATCATTCCCCAGTATGCCTCTTCCAAGGTCACACAGGGACACATTAGAAAAGGGACGTGGTTGATCCTGCAGCCTCAGTTTCATCCTGTGAAAAATCACAGTCCTGACTGCACAGGGTTCTCCTGTGGGTTAGATGAGACAGGATGAACAGTGAGTGACACTGCCTCCCGCTCACGACAGGTGGGGCTGTATTTCTGAGGGTCAAAGAGCTCTCTCTAGACTACAAGCGGGGCCTTGTCCCAGGGCTTTGGGCTAGGAGGGACAGAAAGGTCGCTGGGACCTTGTCTCCTGACACAGGCCTCGTGGGTCAGGGGCTCCCAGGTTCCTCTGGCGAGAGATGGAGTGGGTGACATTGACATCAGCCTCCCATGCTGAGGTCCCGGCTCTGGGAGTTCAGGAGAAAAGGTCCAGCCCCAGAATGCTGTTGCTCTATGATTTCTTACTACATACCCAATCATCCCACGGAGAAGTGGCTTAAATGACAATGTTGATTGAGTTCACAAAACAGCAAATTGGCCAGAGTGTGGTGGGGACAGTTCATCTCTGCCCTACTCAAGTCAGCTGGGGCAGCTGGAATAATCTGAAGATTTGGGGCTCCCAGGTCTGGCCATGGATGCTGTTGCTGGGACCTGTGCTGGGGTCCTGCCAGCCTGACCACTTCCGTGTGCCCCTCAGGAGGTCTGGGGTTTCTCACAACATGGAGGCCATCAAGGGTGAATCTCCTGAAAGAGAGAGAGAACTGGGCGGAAAACAAATTGCCTTGTCTGTCCTGGTCTCTGATTTCACTTGGTGTCACTTCTAGAGAATTCTGTTCATCCAGGCAGCCATCAAGGTCAACCCCACACCTCACTCTGTGTTCCATGGCAGAGGAAACAGACCCCCTGTTGGTAGGGCAGTGGCAGGTTCTGAGAGAGTATGTGGGACTGGAATTATTTTTGTGGCCATTTTTGGAAAATACCATCTGCCACATTGGACTCCCCTCCCAGAGTCCCATGACTAGAGTCCTCAGCGGTGAGAAGAGCCTGCCTTGGCAGCCCCTTCTGAGGGACCCTGAGGAGGGGGACCAACCTCTGCTGATGGAATTCTCCACCCTGCACCTGGGGCCCACTCTCCTCACAGCACGTGGGGTGGAAAACATTCCCCAGCTCCACAGAGGAGGAAACAGGGAATCTGTGTGGCTCCCTGACTTATTGCTCAAGGTCCCCCTGCCAGGGCCAGAGGGGCAGAGCTGAGATTCAGGACTAGAGAGCCCTGCCCCTCTCCCTGTATGGCCACCCTGGAGGCCAAGCCTTGGCTGGGGAGCCCGCCACTGCCTTTGGTCCTGGCTCCTTGTCCACCTACTCAGCCTTGGTAGCCTTGCCTGTGGTGGGCTTGACCACTGTCCTTAGGGATGGGGAGGTGGGTTCTGCAACGAGGCCCCAAGGCCACGTGGATGACCTTCAGCACTGCCCTAAACGTGGTTCACTATCCGCCTAAGGCTTACTCTCAGGGCCTCACGCTCCTGAGCCAGTGCTGTCTTGGTGGCAGTCCTTGCAAGTGGTTCCTACCAGGCCACAATACACGGAGGCCGTCTGAACCCACACAGGGCCCAGCACCCTGGAAAACTTTCCAGACTGCCATCAGCCTGCATGCCCACCCTGCTCACGGCTGCAGCTGGACCAGTGTGTCATGGAATGAACCTGCTGTTTGCAGCCAGATATCAGGGACACCTTGAACCCTGAATGGGTTTGGCCGCCTGATTGCTGTTGGGGGCTGAGTTAGCAGCTGCTTCTGCAGCTCCCAGCTGGGCCTAGGCCCGAGTTAGTCAGGCGCTGGCTGTAAGTTACCTCCTCCTTCTGGGTCTCCTTCTCCCCCATTCAGTGGGCCCAGTGAGGATCAAAAGACGCCCACTAACACAGAGCTCTGCATAATGGATAAGAAGGCAGATGCGGCTCTAGGAAGTAGACTCCTGCACAGGAGAGGAGAGGAGGGAGGAAGGGACACCAGGCCTGAGAGATGCCTGTCTGTGCTACCCCTTTGCCCCCAAGGCCTCAGTCAGCCTTGCCTGAGGGTCTTCAAGAGGGACCTCCCACCTGATGGGAGCCTGGCTCTTAACGGCTAGTCCCCCCAGGTCCGCCTGCCCCTTTTTCCCCAGGGACCTTGCAAGCCCTGCCTCTCAGGGCTCAGTTGTCATGATCCTAAATGCTCACCCCAACAGGAAGGAATCCACATTTCCTGCTGGCACACAGTCTTCCAAAGCCACCTAGGAAAGCAGGCCCTGGAGGCGCCTGGATGCGGGCTGCTCATCCCCCATCAAACTTGGCTATTTGTTTAGACTAGCTGACATTTCCAGGGCTTTTATTAAAGAAAGTATCCTGGGGAGGAGGCAGGATGTTTGCACAGAGCTTATGCCCTCTGCCTCTGGCCCCCAGCGCCCCAGAGCGGCAGGGCCCACACAGCAAGAACAGGCAAGGCGGCAGGGAAACCAGCCTCTCCCCTCTCCTTCTTTCCTGAGAGGGAGGGGTGGCATCCCCCCACCCTCCAAGCAGGTCTCCCGTCCGGCTCCATCATCTGCATTCTGCGTCAGTGTGTCCTGGTCATTAGTGAGCTGTGTCCTTTCCTCTCCCTTGTGTCTTTATGTCTGCGTCTGCCAGGAGTGAGAAGGCTCCTGGTGGGCACCATTATTAAGAAGCACAATTCCTGGGGCACCTGGGTGGCTCAGTGGGTTAAGCCGCTGCCTTCGGCTCAGGTCATGATCTCGGGGTCCTGGGATCGAGCCCCGCATCGGGCTCTCTGCTCAGCGGGGAGCCTGCTTCCTCCTCTCTCTCTGCCTGCCTCTCTGCCTGCTTGTGATCTCTCTGTCAAATAAATAAATAAAATCTTTGAAAAAAAAAAAAAAAAGCACAATTCCTGTTTAGGACCTATCTCAAAGACGACATCCTTCCCGAGGCATTCCCAGCCAGGCCCACCTGAGGCCCGCAGAATATTCTTTCTCTCAGTTGTCACCCACATTTCTGAGGAGGTGACTTTGCTCTGAGTCTTGCCTAGTCCCAGCCCCGGACCATTGTGTCACAGTCCCCCTGACTGGGGTGTGGGTTGGGGATCTGCTGTTTACTGGCTGTGTGATGTCATAGGCCCTCAGCGCTGCTGCAGACCTGGCTGCGGGGTGAGGCATAACGAGCACCACTTCGGAAGCCCTAGAGAGCTGACTGTAGGGGGCTGACCCTCCCCACTGCAGGTGTCCCGGTCTTCCCCACTGAGCCTGGGACGCAGTCCACATACAAGGTCCTGGACTCGGGCCTGGCAAGCAGGGAGCACCCGCACAGCCCAGGAGACCATTCCGACCTTCTCAGTCCTGGAAAAGCCGGACGTAGGGCCCGTTCAGCACTGCCACCCAGTGATGCTGGGCACCGGAGAGCCAGACACTGTGGCTGATTTGGCCTTAATTAAATCACCCCGCAGGCCCTGACTCGCTGAGATAAATTGCTTTTATCCCACGGACCCATTTCAGGCAGCATCCTTACAAATCCGTGTAAACATCCCCACACCCTCCACTCCAGCTCCCACCTGCAAATCACAGGGAGCGTTTCCATTTTAATTGGGGCAAAGTTCCTGTTAAGACCAACTGCTGACACAATTAGTCATCGTCATCTTCAGTCACCTCAGAAGGGCCATGCGTTCGCGGATCGGGAAGGAAAATCCTGGGACTGATCTGGGCCTTGGGCTGCTTGGAGGGGCCCCTGCCAGGCCTGGCTGAGCAGGTGGGGGTGGGCTGTGGAAGCTGTGGGACCCCAGCCCAGATCCCTCCTGCCAGGAACCACCTCTGATGGCACGCAAAGTTTTGTCATATGGAGTGCTAGCTCTGAGCCGCTGAGAGCCTGCCTGGGGGCCAGGCCTGATACCTGCAGTGTCCTCACAGGAAAGGTGGGGAAGGAAGGGGATTGGGAGAGGAAGGGAACACAGGAGGAGAGAGAGGGAGGGACACAGGCCTGGATTAGTGAGTGGAGCATTTCTTAGCTGACCAGGAGAATGAAGATCCCACAGGCCCAGTGTCTACCCTGCCTGTCCCTTCCTGGGCTCTCTTGCCATACAAAAGCAGAACCACTGAAGTCTCTGGGACAAGGAAAGAGGTCAGTGTAGGGGGAGCAATAGGAGTCTCTCCAGATGCTAGAGTCCCCATCTGGAATCTGTTCAGACAGTGCCACATAGCACAGGGAGTTAAAAGTGTCTTGCTTGTGGTTCTCAGGCCCTCAGGTAAGGTCTGGGACCTGGCTATAGGAGGATGGTCAAAGGCTGGGAGGGAGAACAGGAAGGCATGTACCATGATGGAGGCTTCCAACACAACATGGTAGGTCCTAGGCCTGTGAGGAGAGAGGCATGGATGGTTCTGGGTACACTTAGGGGTAGAACCAGGACCTGGAGCAGAGGGGAAAGACATATCTAAGTGTGGGTCAGAAAACTTTGCATATCCTGGGCTTCCAGAGGTCCTGTGGGTGAGTGACTGAGGCCCCATTTGGCTTCTAACCAAGGAATGGGACCCATAAGGTCCTGGCAAGGATCCTAGAATCTAGGAGATAAAGCCTGATAATGCTTTTGTTTCTGGGCCCTGATTTCCCCTCAGGTGCACCAGAGGTGGGGCCAACCTATCTCCTGGGACAGCGCCAGGATCCTCACAGACACCCAGATTAGCAAGTCACTGCATCGCTAGGGGTGGGGTAGGTCAGAAGGAGAAAGGAGGGTCAGGGCCCTGAGAGCTGCTTCATGGAGATCACATCTCTGTCCTGAAAGGGGCCTCCATGCCCTGGGCCCAGGGGGAGCAGTGGGGGGCCAGCAGGAGTTGCCCCATTTCTGCCTCTTCTGTCCTGGCTCTAGGGATTGCCCAGAGTAAGGGGTTGCTGGATGTCACCCCTCCATGCACTCGGGCAGATGACTGCAGGGGCAGGACCTGGGGTCCTCAGTCCTTCAGTGGCTGAGGTTGGTCAGACAAGTGGATGTGGGCTGCTCAGGAGACTAGGAGTCGATGATAATGGTGTCATAGCTGGGGCAGGTGCACAACCAGGGGGAAGAAGGCAGAGCCCCCTCCTTATCTTTTGAGAATTCCTCAGGTGGCATGACCTCCAGGTCTGACCTGCGCTGGGCTCAGGAATGTTCCTGTAGGGATTCTGGCTGGGAGGTCAGCTCGATGTGAGCCTCCCAGGCATGGTGGCGGGGGGCAGGGAGCCAGCCAGCTCTGCCCTTCCCAGAGCTCTGTGGGGATCGCCAAGCCTGTGTTATCCCTGTCTACTTTGACCTTGGGAAGTGGCCCTTGGGGCCTCAAGGCTGAGAGGTGAACATGTGTGTGGGGGTGCTTGTCCAGAGATGAAAGGTCACTTGGTTGGAGACCTAAGGGATAGGCCTCTCCCACACCCACTGATACACTCTTCTAGGGCTGCCTCTCCACCTGTCTCCCGGACCTCTGACTTAGAGGAAGAGAGAGGAGAAGCCCCTGAAGCTGGTGACACACCCAGAGACCACTGAGAGGGAGGGGGAGAGAGTGGAGACACTTCAGGTCAGGTGTTAGTGAGGGAGGCTCCAGGAGTGAGAGTCAACTCTGGTGGGTAAAGGGGGAGCCCTGGGTTGGCCGCTGTTGTCCTAGGATAGCCCTTGCCCTACCTCGAACTCACTGTGGTCTGGGCTTCCTTCCACTCCCTCCCTGGACACTGTGGCAGGGGAATTCCAAACCAACAGGGCTGGCCTACACCAGCATTTCCAAAGCGTGTCCCGTGGAGCCTAGTCGTTCCTCCGGAGGAGCTTTGGGGTTATAGAGGGATGGGTTATAGCAGACGGGAGGTTGGGGGCCAATTCTGCCTCTCGTCTCACTGCAGGAGACTGAAAACCATAGAAGCCTTTTTCACTCAACTTTTGTGATTATCTGATTCTGATTCCCTCCCTGAACCTCTCCTTTCTCTTTCCATCGTAATTCCCTGCATTAAGCTGCTCCCTTCTTGCTCTCGCTTGGACTGCACTCCCCACTTCTGCCTCCCTGACATCAGGGGGGCAGCATGGAGCCCACCCCGTTAGGCCCCTCCCTTCTCTCCACCCTCATCCGGTCATCACTATCTCAATGCTGGACCAGAATCCTCTCTCCCTTGAGCCGCCCCCCATCCCCAACCTGCACCTTCAGATCCTACCACTCCTTCGTGCCCAGCCCCCCAGTGGCTTCCTGTTGCTAGAGAATGCCAGTTCCTTCCGATGGCCCCCAGGGCCCTTTGTGGGCTCCAGGACCCCAAGCTCCTTCCTTGGGACCACACTGCTGGCCCATCCTTCTAGCCCTTTGCTGCCTGGAGCCCCTGTACTTTTCTTTCTGCCGGGTCCTCTTTCTTCTCCTTCGACTTCTCTTCTGCTCAGCTCAGTGTCTCTCTCCAGAGGGGAACTCCCTGAGCACTCCTGCCATCCTCGCCCGACCTGTCCCCTTCACCTGGTCTGCTTGTCACAGCTAGCAATCTTCCCTATTGACTTGGTCGCTGCTACCTCTCTCCTAAGAGAGGCAGAGACTCACCTGTTTGGCCCATGCACTCCAGTGGTCCTTGCTTGGCAGACCGTGTCCCCCGCCTCAGCAGGGCAGAGGCCAGATTTCCTGTTGTCATGGACACCGGTCCCTTTGCCTTCCTGCTGGGCACTGTGTGATGCCTTGACACGCAGAGGCTCAGTTCGCTAAGGCTCACGGTGACCTCGTGGAGCATTCAGGAAACATTGCACCTTGTGCAGCAGGCTGGCTGGCGCTTGGAAGTGGAGAAGCCTGAAGACCTGAGTTCCGACTGTTTGCAGACCCCTGGCCACGGGGGGTGGGGGGAGGCGCTCCGGACTAGCTACACGCGGGCCGCCGTCTGGCTGCCTTCCAGCTATGGCGGACATCTGCTGCAGCTGGGCCTGGCCAGCGCCTCTGCCACATGTGTTCTGTCTCGAACCATCCGCTTGGGACATCTCCGATGATATGAGACTCACACTACGATTTCCTGTGATGTAATTAGCTCCCGGGAGCCTGGGGAACGCTGGTCGTGGGCGTGGGCGGGCGTGGGGGGGGCAGGTCTGCAGGTGTGTGTGCCTCCGGGTGCCCCTGCAGGTCTGCTGGCCTGCAGCTCCGCTGGGAAAGAGGGGTCTGGTGCAGAGATGTCGCACAGTTGGCTCTGCTGTTTAAAGAGACAGCATCCTGGACAGCCTGAGCCCTGGGGAAACTCCGAGGCCCCACTTCCTGGTGCGTGACTCTCATAAATGGCTCAACCTCTCTAGGGTCTTAGTACCCTCAGCTGTAAAACGAGGATAACAATTCTACCTCGTTCTCAGGCTCACTGTGAGGATTTCACTGCTTCACAAGGGCTGAGGCCTCATCCACCCAGAGAAAGTGCTGGAAAGTGTTCCTGCTGAGCAGCGAGTGGCTTGTGCTGAGTGGACTTGGTTGGAGGGGTTCAAGGGGGACCTTAGAATCCGGCCTCTTAGTGGAGGGACCTCAGGCAAGCTGGTAACCTGGCAGGTGATCTTCTCTTTCCCACCTACCTTGGGAAGAGCTGTGAAGGTCCTGTGATATGATGTGGGTCTGAGAAGCCCTCCTTGGGTGCCAGGAGTTGGAGAAACAGGTATTGTCATGGCTAAAACCTGAGCTCTGTTCTGGCCTCAGCTGCTGGCTGTGAGTATATCTGAGGGATCTGCCCTTTTTCCTGGAGCCTCCTGAGATTTTCCAGCCTGGGGTGATTTTCCAGCTGCAGTGTAGCAGCCCTCAGGAATCCTGCAGTTTCTCTGGGAGCTGAAGAGAAGAAGGAATCTTTGAAACCTGCCTGCCACTGCAGGGAGAGCATGCACCACCCTCGCATCCAGGCGGGTTCAGGTGGGGGGTGGAGGGGGTCCATAGCAGGTATCACATACCAACCCCTCAGTGTCTTCTGCACAGACCCCAGTTTGCCTGCTGCCACGTCCTCTAGGCAGGCAGCCCAAGGGAGCTCAGGGCCCATGGTGCTCTCCAGGTGCTCCCGCTTCCCCATCAGCAGTGGGGCTTGGCATGCGGGAAGGATTAAATACAAGAGCAGTGGCAGAGAAGGCTCTCCAGCTACCTGGAGTGGGGACCCTTGGGTCAGAGCAGCCCCCCGCACCCCCCAGGACCCGGACGTCTCACAGGAGCACCATCTGCCCTGCTTGCTCCTGGGGCCAGTGGGGTCCAAGCGGCAGTGTTACGTGAAAGGATCGAAGTCATAAAAACAATAAAAACCAGCCAGTTCGTGTTATTATTTTGCCCTCCGTGTCCTTGTTCTTACTCTGCTGGCTCTGGGCTCAGCTGAATGCCTTCTGTGTAATGAGATGTTGGCAGTTTATTCCGTATGTGCGGCTGACCAGAAACCGAGCCTGGGGCTCCACAATTCTCACCTGGCCCGTGGCCCCCCAGCCCCTGCCCGTGGGACTGTGGATAAGCCTCACCCTCTTTTCCTTAGTTTCCCCTCCTACAATATGAGGAGCTGGCATGGGCTGCTTCAGAGCTCTCTTCTGTTCTCAACTGGGTGGTGCTTTTTCCTTTTTCCTTGGGGTCTTCCCCAGCTGGCTTTCCCTGAGGCATGGCATGGATTGTTCTAGCTCTCACTACTCATGTCCTCTCAGGGGATGGGAGCTGGAGAATGCTGTAACCTGAATCCCTTGTGCTTCCCCGTGACCTGGCCGCATCCCCCAGGGCCTGAGAGCCCAGCTACCAATCTGAGTGTTACCTGGATATGCCGTCTTCTTGGTACAATTCCTTGAGAAGGGCACCAACCTCTGACACCCACCCCACCCAACACCCCTGCACGCTGTATGAGGACCCAGTGTTCCCCCACCACAGCTCTGAGCCCCAGAGCCCCTGCACAGAGAGGCTGAGCCAACACAGGCAGGACATGGACACTGAAGAGGCCACCCCAGATCCTCCAGAAGTGGGGTCAGTGTCCCGTTATGCCCCACAAAGCTCCCACCCCGTGGCCAGCCCACCGCCCAGACCCCTTCCACTGGAATCCTTGGTCATCCCATTCTCTCAATATTGCATTGGTCCAGGCTTTGTACCTTGTCTTTGCTGTGCCCTCTGCTTGTCCCTTCCGTGCCCCCAGATGTCCCTCCTCTGTAAGACCTGTGACTGCCTATAAGGAAGAGGCCAGCTCCCTGCCTCTCTGTGTCTCCCAGCTGTTCTCCAGGGAGGGGTTGCAGGTCGCCTTTCCCATCTCCAGGCACATGTTGGCAGGTGAATGAATGAATGCCCAGACCATAGGTGTCTGTCCTCTCCAAAACCCAGCTGGGCTGGGCTGGTGGGCCACAGACCTGGTGACAAGGTCAGAATCGCAGAAACCGTCTGGCAGGCTAAGTCCCTGTTCTTTGCCTGAGGGATCATGTGGACAGATGAGCTCCGGAGCCCAGGGGCAGGACCCATGTGGCACTTTCCGCTCTTGGACAGGCCAAGGGCCCTGAGGTCCCAACCCAACCTGCTCTGGAGCTTGGCTAACTGCAGGCTACTGTTGATGCGAGGTAAAAGAGCCATCATTCTGTGCCCAGTATTGGATGGGCCAGGACTATCTCCTCTGAGAGACTGGGGTGGGGCTATGAGTGGCCTCCAACTGGGAAGATGGAGTTTGGAGACAGGGGAGTGATGGGTGTGGAGAAAATGTCCAAGCCAGCCCAGACCACCCTCCAGTGTGTCCCATGGAAAACAAAGGGAGTGAGACACCACACCTATTAATACCCTATAAAGCCAGCAGTCCTGGAGATGCCCTTGGGCAGCACTGGGCAGAGGGTGTTAAGGGTGTTACGAGTGTAGGGGAGTCTAAGCCCTGATTGAAGAGAGCACAGGTGACCAGTGTGGCCCATTGTGACTATCCTGATGCCACACTGCAGCCTCAGGGACCACCAAGAAACCCTTACTGGAACCTCATTCCCTTTGCTGCTTTCTGTTATCCCTAACACAGCTTCCAAGATTAATAATACTCTCATATTGGCAAACAGTTATCACAGAGCCAGTCCATCATGAATACTTGAACCTGATGGACAGCAAAAAATGGAGAACTCCAGGCCACTGACCACGCTCAGTTCTGGACACAGGTGCGAAAACCTCAAGGGAATCATCAGCAAATAGAATCAACTGCACATTAGGAGACTAATACTCCATAACGGGGAGGACGTCCCCCTGGTGAGGAAGGGTGTACACTGTTAGGAAAGATATTAACAGAATCCGCTCATTAATGGGCCAGACAGTGGACAGTGATGGGCATGAAGGCATTTCGGGGTCTGGCAGTGCCCTTGACCTGGGGGTGACATGGATGCATACAGTTGAGAGAATTCATGCAGCTGTGTGGTTAGGAGCTATGCAGTCGCTGTGGTGTTCAAAAACAATGTAAAAAGAAAAGCAACAAACAGGGAGAAAGTGTTTGCTATACATACACCACATTGAGAATCAGCAACAAAAAAATCAGTAAGAAAAAGGTGCCCTTCTTAGGATGAGCGCTGGCTGTTGGATGTGGAATGAATCACTGAGCTCTATACCTGAAGCCAATATTGCCTTGTATGTCAACTAACTAGAATTTAAACAAAAATGTGAAAAGAAAAAAAATCAATAAGAAAAAATACAAATAACCTCTAGGAAAAGTGGGCAAAATAAAAATGAATAATTCACCGAAGAGGGGAAATGAATGGCCAATGAAAATTTGGAATCAGATGTTCAACATCACTGATTATCAAGAAATGCAAATTAGTAAAAATGAAATAGCATTTTTTATCCATCAGTTTGGAAAAAAAAATTATGTCTGAGAATCCCAAGTGTGGATAAAATGATGAACAGTGGGAAATTTCACGCCCATGGGCAGGGGTGTAAATTAATCCAACCACTTGGAGGGGCGGAGAGTGTGAACTTGAGACAATGCAATTCAGAAGACGCTGAGATGCCATTATGGGTACACAGACTTGGGTACCACTGGGAGCCTGAATAAAGATGTTCATTATGATATCATTTGTTATGGCACAAGATTGGGAATAACTTAAGTCACAAATATCTCACCATAAAGAAATGGTGAGATATTTGTGAGATAGAGTCTTCATGGACAAGTTCAAGTGGATGAATTAGATCTATATGTAACAACACGGATAAGCTCAAAAATAGATTACATTTGCCACACGTGTGCACATGTAGGTGTTCCTGCATGGTTGTGTGTGCATGCGGGTATGTGTGTGTGTGCATGTGTGAGTTTCGAGGTCTCAAAAATATGAAGACATGGACAGCAAAGAGACCCGCCGAGGCTGTGCCAACATTTGCCGGGCGGGGAGGGCGAGTCCCTTGAGTCAGGAGGGAAGGTCATCAGCAATGTCCCATTGTTTTTACATGAATTGAAAACTTCTGGTATAAATGTGACGCCAGATGTCAACATTCGTAAATTCTGACATTGGTGTCTGTTGCTCTGTATTTTTCTATAGTCTTAAAACTTGAAGCAGGAAAATGAAAAAAAAAAAAAATCCACAAAGAAAACCAAGAGACTTAATTGGGGGAAAACTCTTCAAAAAAGGCATGTGGAGGAGCGCCTGGGTGGCTCAGTGGGTTAAAGCCTCTGCCTTCGGCTCGTGTCATGGTCCCAGGGTCCTGGGATCGAGCCACACATCGGGTTCTCTGCTCTGCAGGGAGCCTGCTTCCACCCCCCTCTCTGCCTGCCTCTCTGCCTACTTGTGATCTCTGTCTGTCAAATAAACAAATAAAAAATCTTAAGAAAAAAAGAAAAAAAGGCATGTGGAGCTGGAGAAGATAGCAGCTAAGTCCCTGGAAAGGGGCCCAGTCTCAGGGGTTCACACTTGCCAACCTGCTCAGCTGGGAACTGGCCTGGAGCCCACAAAGGCTCCCCACTGCCCTCGGAGGACAGTGCCCACAGGGACCTTGGATCAGGCTGTGCGGGCCCTTGCTTCAGGTCTGGCTCTGGCCTGGGGCAGCCCCTCTGGTCTCCAGCTCACCCACATCCAGGTAGCTGCTCGGGAATCTGGTGACACCAGCCCCCGCCAGAGGTCAGCCCTGTCTGCTCCCACCTACACTTGACTCTAGACCCCAGGCCAGCTCAGAGTGGCATGCAGCCCTCCACACACCCTTCTGTTCTGGGATGGACGAGGAACTGGGTTTACACCAGAGCTACAAAAATATCAGTGAACACGTACCATGTGCTTAGAATTCACCAGGCAGGCACTGGCTGCTCTCTGTCGTCATTGGCTTTAGTCCGCACAGCTACCCTCTGTGGGAGCAAATGCTGGGAGACCAGGATGCCTCACAAGGGAAGTCCATGTTCCTTTCAGCCCAGTCAAGACACAGGAGCAAAGAAAGAACCCAGAACAGACGGGAGGTGGGGAAAAGGCAGGGAGTACTATTATTTTGACCTCCTTTTGATTTTGTCCCTGTTGTACAGAAGATAGGATGAGCTCATATCTGAGTTGTTTTAAGAACGAGTGAGAACTGTCAGTTGGGTCCCCAGTGGGCCCCCCACTCCCAGGGTTGGGAGTCTCCCTTCTCCCTCCCTTGTGCTTTGAGAACAGGAGGGAAAGAGTTGTCCTAGGGTCAGGAAAGGCAGAGTCTAGGCCAGGGGTGTTAAGAGCACCCTGGATGAGTAATTCGAGCACAGAGAATGTTCTGGAACATCGCCTGCTGGTCCCCTTGCCTGCCAGCTCCAGTCTCTCTCTCTCTCTATCTCTTTGTTTTAAAGATTTTATTTATTTGAGAGAGAAGGAGAGAGCACAGGCAGTGGGGGGGTGGGCTGAGACAGAGAGAGAGGGAGAAGCAGACTCCCCGCTGAGCTGGGCTCGATCCCAGGATCCTGGGATCATAACCTGAGCCAAAGACAGATACTTAACCAACTGAGCCACCCAGGTGCCTCTCCAGTTTCTCGTCATATCCCATGGCACGGCTCCCCAGAGGATCCCCCAGTTGGCTTGCTCAGGTCCCAGCGGCCGGGGCTAGGGGTGTGCCATCACAACAGTGGGCAGGAGCTTCTCTCTTGGCTTCTACCGAGCACTCCATATGAACAAAAGTAAGCTCCAGGGACCTGCACCATGCTGTGTCCAGAATTCTCTGGATTTAAAGAATTCTGTGGCTGGGTCTGATTTTTCCTCCTCGAGCCTGTCTATTTTTGCATGTCAGAGTGCAGTGATGATGGAGCTGAGGTTGTCTCTTTGGGGCCTGCACCCCCACGCCCACCCCAAGCAGCAGGGCATGGTGTCTGCTCACAGTGGACCCCAGGGATGGAGGCTCCAAGTCACTGAGCC
The DNA here is from genome assembly GCF_902655055.1 of Lutra lutra. Classification (NCBI taxonomy): domain Eukaryota; kingdom Metazoa; phylum Chordata; class Mammalia; order Carnivora; family Mustelidae; genus Lutra; species Lutra lutra. The sequence goes on from NC_062291.1 coordinate 51,301,054, forward strand.
TGCTGGGGACAGCCTGAAAGGACAGTAATACAATCACCACCAGAAGCCTGTGTGCAGAGAGCTTTTGTCACCGTATCATGTTCATGCCTTGTGACTCCAGCAAGCAGCTGGATGGGGAGCCCTGGTCATGACTGAGGCCCTTCTGCGGCTGGCTCCATCCATCTTCTCAGCACTGGCTCCCACCAGCCCCTCAAACATTTCTTGGACCACCTGTGTTCATTCCTACCTTCACACCTGTGCTTGTAGAGGTCAGCCTTCCCAGCATGCCTGTCTCTGAGCCAGAGGGTCCTTCTCAAAGGCCGCAGTCCCCAGGATGTCTGCTTGTCTGATTGCCCTTGCAAGAAATGGGCTCTCGGATCTCAGGCGGGATCTCATCTACATGCCCGGTGTCTCAAAACAAAGTTGTGAGAAGTAAATCTGGTAAATGCAAGTTAGTGGGCTTGAGTTGAAATAATAGATTAGAAATAGTCATAATCAGCTTTGGGAAAACAAGGTTGCCCTGAAAAGAAACAGTATACAGTTGGGAAAAACAGGGTGGCTGGACCGCAGCAAGTCTTCTCTCAGTAAATGCCGATCCCTTACGAGCTCCAGGTGGAGAGCCACAGTCTTGTCTTGAACAGGCTTGGAAGAAAACCAGTGCCCATCTGGGTTATGATCAGGAAAGGCCTGGGCAGAGCAAGGTGGCCTCAGAGTCCCCAGGGTCAGCAGGGGCTGGGTACAACCTATAGGGCTTGACACATGAACTGGGCAGCGTCACTGTGCCAGGCCCTGCCCCAAACTGTTACCTCCCCTGTACTTTCCACTGCCAAGGGCAGGCGGTGTGCAAAGGAAGCCTCCTCTTGGTGCCAAGAGTAGGGGGTCCGGGCTTCATGCTGCTGTTGGCCAGGCTGGACCCTATGCCTTGGGGCTACTGAGCGCATGGCTCTGGGGCCCTGTCCCTCGTTCAGCCCCTGCACAAACAGGGGAACACAGCCAGTGGGAGAAGTCTGCTGCACCTGCCGGAGGAAGGTGTGGGCTCACAGGACCTGGGAACCTCACGAGAAACTCTTTTGCTGGTGCAAGAGTTGAGTCCTGGCCTCAAGTGGCACAAAGAGAAAGTGAGGCAGACGCACAGAGTACTCTGTGGACAGCATGCCTGTTCTGGGTTCTGTGCTCTCAGAAAGGAGCAAAGGGATAATGATGGTAGCAGTAGCCAAGTTTTACTGAGCACCTAATACATGCCCAGGATGCTAGGAAAGACTTTTCGAGCATGGTCCTATTTAATTTTCCCATAATAGGTAGTATTATTCTTTCCATTTTCTAGATGGGGACAGTTGAGGCTTCCTGAGGCCAGGGAACCTGCCCAAGATCACACGGAGCTGAGGACCACAGAATCACTGGGTTCAGCTGCCTTCCCAAGGACGGAGGCTCCTGCTATGAGCCAGCAGCTTCACGTGCATCCTGCTGAGTCGGGATACCTGCCCTAGTCTCATTCCTTCAGTTCTGGGAAATGTCTCTGGCCCTGAACGAGGCTGGCCTGGATGAGAATACCCAGGGCAGGGATGACTGGGCTCTGACCCAGAGGGAGGCCACCTGGAGAAACCCCCTCACAGACCCAGTAGGCCTTATGATTTCAAGGGATCAAGGAGGGCAGGGGTACCCCTCCTTCTCCAGAAAAATCTGCAAACAAAGCACAGAGTATCTCCCATAAGGACTGTAATTCAGGCACAAGAGGGGAATTACCTGCTGGATGGGGTAACATGTGCAAGAAGGTGGCAGACCCAGGGCCTGTTGTGCAGACCTCTAGACCCCACCCTGGGCCAGTGTGTGTGTGTATGTGTGTGTGTGTGCATGCGTGTGTGTGTGTGTGTGTGTGTGTGTGTGTATGTACACACATGCATGGGAAGCGTGGGGATGAGAACTGAGAAAGGATAGCAGGGCCATGCTACTCTTCTTTCTCTGGAAAGTCCCTTAATGAAGAGACATGATAAGTAAATGAAATGCCTGATCTGGAGTTGGGAACTAGCTTTGCGCAGTGGCAGTATCGTAGCCAATGAGGTTTATCTGAGGCGCGATTATTGCTAATTGGAGTTGGGAACTATACTAAGAAAAACAAGAAAAACAATTCTATAGAGGATAATACTGGGAAACCTTGAATATGGACTGAATATTAGAAAACATGGTTGCATCACTGTTAAATTTCCCGCCTTCGATAATTGCGTGGGTTCCTGCAGGAGAAGGTCTGTATCTTGCTAAGCATTGTTGAATTTAAGGGTAGATGGTAGATTTAAGGGTAGCTGTACTCTTCTTGCAACTTCTCTGTAGAAGTAGAATTGTAGAATTTCAAAATAAAAAGTTAAAAAAGGAAAGTGTCCTTTGTCATCAATACAATGCTATCTGTGTGATTATGAGAAGCAGGGAAAGGGAAAAAATGGTTTGAGTGCTGATGGCCAAAGGCCTGGGGATCCCCTGGGGAGCCAGGAAGGGCTGTGCCCCTCGACCTGGGCACCCAGCTGGCCTGCCCAGGCTGTGAAGGTCTGTTCAGAGAGGCGTGAGGCCTCAGAGGCTCTGAAGTGTAAAGTGGAAGGTGGAGGTCAATTGAAAATTAATTGTGCCGGACAAGCAGGTCACCTCCAAGTCAGGGACAGGCGGCTCCTCCCCACGGCAGCAGTCCCAGGGCGATGGAGGAGGGCTAGGAGAGAGTCCCACGGGTTCAAGGGCCTGCCCAGCCCTTCTCAGTCCCAGGCCCCGGGGGCACCTGGGTCCCAGAGCAGCTGTCACATGCTCAGGGTCTACCCCCAGCACCCAGGCTGCTGCAGACAAGTCTTACCTGTTTGGCCTCAGCTTGTATATCAGCAGGATGGGTCACTCCTGCAGACCCCATTCATGCCAGTGGGAATGAGGCTCAAGGCCCTGGGGACTGTATCTCCGGGCCCTGGAGCCACCTGCCCCATCTTAGGTGCTCAGCCTATATTAAGCGAACGGTTGATTTGTTCATTTAGCAACTAGTTATCCAGTGGCTGTGCTGGGCTCAGGAATGGGGCCAGTGGCCGGCTGGACCAACATACCTAGCCTGGCCCCTGGGAGCTTGTGTTCTAGAGGGACAGCCAGACCCCTAAACAGCAGCCCGGGTGGCAGGAGGAGCCCGGGAGAGAAGAGGCTCTGGGACACTGGGCGGGGCCCTGCCCTTCGAGGTTCCCGCAATGTGGAATCAGGGTAAGCCAAGGGGGAAAGCAAGTGGGGAGCATGCCTGGCTCATGGGCTGGTGGTCACACAGCAGCACGTGGGCCCGGGCTTAGAAGGACCTGGGCTTGATTCGGCACTTGGCTGTAGCAATCCCGAAATCTTACTAATTTTATCGTTGAACTTGTGTTCTCTAAGTGCCATCCTGGGAAATGGGGCATGTGTGATGGGGGGAGATAGGCAAATATGTGCCTTCAGGAAATCTCTGGAGCACAGGGTGCTGGGGGACCGTGTGGGTCCGGGATTCCGCGAGAACAAGGAGATCTTGTCACGTGGATGACGGAGTAAGGTGGGTGGGGGGGCAGCTCCAGAGGTCCCACTTTCTGTAAGAACCTGACTTGCTGGACAGTGATGACAGGAGAAGAAAAGAGAGTGATTTTACTTCCTTCGCTCCTTCCTTCCTTTGGCCAGTAAGTTGAGGTGGAGAGTGTTGGTAGGATGGATGTGCCCTGGGGTCGGGAAGTGGGATTAGAACAGATGAGTTAGTTGTGTGAAGTATTCACACTGTTAAATGCATGTTCGAGTTATGAATATGAGATAAATGCTTTTATATTTGCATTTAAAACTGGCCTTAAACAATAGAAAGATTAAGGGTAAAATTCAGACTAACAAACATTTTAATTTCTTTTTACTTAGGATGACATTACATATCAAATGAAGACAGAGAACAAAAGGAAGACAAAGAAAGGAGGAAGCTCTATATTTTGGTACCTTGAACAGCTTGTTTTCCATGCCTGGTTCTGCACTGGGCCCCGTGGGGAGGCAGGTGGAAAGGGCAGGAGAGGGTTGTGGGAGAGAAGGGAGGGGTTGGGGAGGAGGCTGTGAGAAGAGCCTGGGTGGTCTGGGAAGATGGTGGCCGTCTGACATGTTGTGGTCACTGTAGGGAAGTGGGGCAGCGTGACAGTGGGCCCCTCATGTGTGCTATTTAGTACCCTTTTGGGGACAGTCTGGGGTGGGGGTTCAGGGCAGAAAGGGAGCAGCCCCTTGGCTGATGTCAGCCAGACTATTTTATGCACTGGGCCTTCGTGTAAGTTTCACTTGAACAAGCTCTGCAGCCAAGAAGTGTTTGGAGACCTGTGGAGTTGGCAGTCCCTGGGCTGAGTTCAGAGCTGACATTATGCCTGGCCGGGCTTGCATCCCAGGGCCCGCTTGCATCCCAGGCCCCCAGAGGTGGGGGAATACTCCTCCTCACCTGGGTCTGTGGGAGCTGTGGTTATGGAAAGGGACAGATTTTGCAGACTCACCCGTCATGACCCACCCCCAGCCCAGAGATGATCTTGGCCCTGAGTGAGGTCTGCCGGCAGGGAAGGTCCAGCGTCTCTCCTGCTCATCAGCCCTGCTCTGCACCCCCAGATGGAAGATGATGGCCTGTCTGGTGTCTGGGGAGCGCAGGCTTCCACTTGAAAGCAGGGATGATGAAAGCCTGGGCCCGGTGGTGATGGAAATGGCTCCATTAGCCTGGGCCAAGTGGCACACAGCGGCCTCCCCTGTGCCTTTGCTCCAGGTCCTCAGCAGGGGTGCCAGGCAGGCTGGGGTAGTGGGGGAGGCACCAATCTCTCTCTCTCTCTCTCTCACATACACACACACACACACACACACACACACACACACACACACACACACACACAGAGGATCTTCTGTGAGAAGGGCTGCAGCTCTGGGAGGCCGGCGAGGTGGGGCTGGGCGGGGTGGCTAGAGATGTGAGAAGGAAGAAAAATCAGGCTTCCTTTGAGAGACTGCAGGGCCGGGCTCTCTCTGTGGGCTGCCTTAGTCAGCTAATCCTCACGTGGCTTCTCTTGACTATGATCAGAGCAACTCCTGTCTCCAGAGCGTTGACGCTGTGTCAGAGACCTTCAGCGTTTCGTCTCCGATCTTCCCGTGAGTTTAACTGACTGAGGGACAGTGGGCACAGCTGTGACACCCTTGGGCTCCTGAGCCAGATTTCCTGTTGTCCTGAGTGCTCTCTGGCATCCCAAGCTTTCCTCCCCTCCTGCCTCACTTCCTGCCTCACGCACTGCACTTCCCGGAAACACTTCCCATATAGACACCGTGGAATAAATCCTTGTTTCAGGGTCTGCCCTTTGGGAGACTGGAACTCAGAGACTCCCTTCTGATATACACAGAGAAGGTCCTCTCCGGAGTCCTCCGCGGAGCTGGGCCGGACCCTGGACCCCAGCCCCAGGCCCACCCTCAGGGGGCAGAGACGCCCAGCGCACCCACTCACCGCAGCCCCAGTGAGGTCAGGACAGAGTCGGCAAAGGGGTCTCTCAGTGACTTGACCCCTTGCATGACCACCAGCAGATGCCAGGACCATTCATTCATTAGGGGAAAATGGGGGGTTTCTGAGAACAATTTCTGAGAAATATGGATACTCAGAGGCCTTTGAAAATGAATCCCTGGAGTCCAGGAGGTCTGTTGTGTGACAAGCCTGTAGAGTGCCGGTGTTGGAGCTGGAAGGTGGGCAGTCTGGGTGCCGGGGTCCCAGGACAGGTGGGCATTTGGGGCTGAAAGGTGGAGCCAGGGCAGGGCCAGACCCCAAACCCCTTTGCTCCCTGCTGCTCAGGTTAACTCGGGGACCTCAGTGTGTCAGTTCTCTGGGACAGGGTGTGCTCAAGGAGATGGCAGAGGCCGGCCAAGTCTGCGGAATGGGAGACTCCAGACTCCTAGGGTTTTTTTGGAGGGATTTTTTTTGAAAAGTCACTAGTGACCTGACCTAAAGAAGCAAGGAGAATAAGAGAAATGATGAGTCAGAGGCTAGTAACTTCCACTGGGCTCTAGTCAGATTCCAAGAAAAAAATTTTTTTTCTTTAAAAGCACAGTGGAGGGCCCTGGGTGGCTCAGTCACTTAAGCATCTGCGTTTGGCCCAGGTGATGATCCCAGGGTCCTGGGATCGAGCTCTGCATCAGGCTCCCTGCTCAGCAGGGAATCTGCTTCTCCCTCTCCCTCTGCCCACCCCCACTGCTCGTGCTCTCTCACTCTCTCAAATAAATAAATAAATCCTTTTTAAAAAAAGTGCGATGGAATTTTCAACTAATTGTTGAAACACGTGGCATTTTAAAATAATGTCTTTACTGAGATATAATTCATATACAATAGAATTCACCCTCTTAAAGGTGTGTAACTCGGTGGTTTCCAGTGCGGTCACAGGGTTGTGCAACCACCACCACCACTATTTAATTTCGGAACATTTTTATCACCCCCCCCAAAATAAGTACCTAACCGAATAAGCAGCCCCCCATTCCCTATCCCACCTCCCCAGCACTTGCCTATCTGGACATTCACATAAAGGGAAACATACAGTATGTGGTCCTTTGTGACTGACTGGCTTTTTTCTTTTTACTTAGCACGTTTTCAAGGTCCATCTGTATTGCAGCACACATCAGTACTTCACTCCTTTTTATGGCCAAATAATACTCCATTGTCTGGATGTACCTGATTTGTTCATCCGTTTATCAGTTGAAGGATCCTTGGGTAGTTTCCACTTCTTGGTTATTATGAATAATGCTGCTGATGAACATCTGTGCACCTTTTGTGTGGAAATATATTTCAGTTCTCTTGGGTAGATGCTTAGGAGTGGAATTGCAGGATCCTGTTGTATATTTTTTTTAATTTATTTTTTCAGTGTTCCAGAATTCATTGTTTATGCACCACACCCAGTGTTCCATGCAATACATGCCCTCCTTAATACCCACCACCAGGCTCACCCATCCCCCAACTCCCTCCCCTCCAAAACCCTCAGTTTGCTTCTCAGAGTCCACAGTCTCTCATGGTTTGTCTCCTCCTCCGATTTCCCCCAACTCCTTTCTCCTCTCCATCTCCTAATGTCCTCCGTGTTATTCCTTATGCTCCACAAGTAAGTGAAACCATGTGATAATTGACTTTGTCTGCTTGACTTATTTCACTCAGCATAATCTCCTCCAGCCCTGTCCATGTTGATACAAAAGTGGGGTAGTCATCCTTTCTGATGGCTGAGTAATATTCCATTGTATATATGCACCACATCTTCTTTATCCACTTGTCTGTTGAAGGGCATCTCGGCTCTTTCCACAGTTTGGCGACCGTGGCCATTGCTGCTATGAACATTGGGGTACAGGTGGCCCTTCTTTCCACCACATCTGTACCAGGATCCTGTAGTATATTAACTTGTTGTGGAACTACCAGACTGTTTCCCAACACAGCTGAACCATGTGTATGAGCATTCTGCCACATTTGTGTTAACGTTTGCTGTTATTTGACTTACGGATTCTAACCATCCTCGCAGGTGTGAAGATGTCTCTCAGTGTGATTTTGATTTGTATTTCCCTGATGATGAATGCTGTCAAGCATCTTGTCATGTGTTTATTGTTCAGTTATACGTATTCTTTGGAGAAATGTCTATTCAGATCCTTTGCCCAATAAATAATTGGGGTTTTCTTTTTATTATTGAGTTGTCAGAGTTTATTTTATTTTATTTTATTTTTTTTAAGATTTTATTTATTTATTTGACAGAGAGAGATCACAAGCAGGCAGAGAGGCAGACAGAGAGAGAGGAGGAAGCAGGCTCCCTGCTGAGCAGAGAGCCCGATGCGGGGCTCGATCCCAGGACCCTGAGATCATGACCTGAGCCGAAGGCAGCGGCTTAACCCACTGAGCCACCCAGGTGCCCCGTTTATTTTAGATACATTTTAGAATCCAGTCCCTTATCAGATTTATGATTTACAAATATTTATTCCATTCTTGTCTTTTCACTTTCTTGATAGTGTCCTTTGAAGCCCCAAAGATTATAATTTCGAAGAAATTCAATTTATCTATTTTTTTTTTGCCACTTGTACTTTAGATGTCATATCTAAAAAACCATTGCCTAATTCAAGGTCAGGAAGGTTTAATCCTGTGAAGTTTTTTTTTCCTAAGAGTTTTATAGTTTCAGCCCTTACATTTAGGTCTATAATCCATTTGAGTTAAATTTGGACATGGTGTGAGGTGGAGATCTAAATTCTTTCTTTTGCATGTGGATATCCAGTTAAGCTTGTTTTTAATATTTATTGAAAAGATTACTCCTTCCTCATTGACTGGTAGGTCTTGGCACCCTCATAGAAAATCAATTGAGTACAAATGTAAGTGCTTATTTTTGGCCTTTAAATTTCATTCCATTTTCTATATGTCTGTTGTTAGCCAGCACCACACTGTCTGAATTTTGTAGCTTTGCAGTAAGTTTTGAAATCAGGAAGCGTGAGTCTGAGGTAAAGTGTCTCTTCCCTCCTGGGGTCAGGCTGTGTGTCAAACTGAAAGGCCTTCTCCTCCCAGCAGTGACACCATCTCATCATAGGGAAAATACAGAGAACCCGGAGGTCCTCTCACATCCTGGCCGGGATAACACAATGATCTCCTCTAGCCCTCTTGGGGCCCTGGGAGGGGGGCATGATCCCAGGTTGAAGGATGGGTACCCTGCCCCAGCCCTTGCCTGGCTTCGGGGTGAATGGTCACGCTCCTCTGCCAAGGCCTGGCTCCTGCTGGGCAGACCCTTCCCCTGTGTGTCTACCCCCACCTGGCCCTTCTGGAACCACCCTAGCCCATGGCTTCAGGTCTCCTCTTCAGCATGCCCAGGGCCCTGCTGCACACACTCCGAGTGCCTTCCCCCTTGCTGCATGCCAGCACTCACAGCATCTCCATATATCTTTGCCCGGGCCAAGCGCTGTCCACACAGGGAAGGTGCTCCCCAAGGGAGCAGCTGACCTGGAGGGCCTCCCAGGGAGGAAGGTGAAGCCACCAGAGGAAGTCAGAGTCCCAGCCCTGGGTTACCGCCTCTCCCCCAACAGAGCCCAGGCCCAGGCAGGCGGCAGCAGGTGCACCCCCACCCAAGTCTGACAGCCCTGCTCCCTTCAGAGAACAGGCTCTGCTCCCCTTCATGTACTTATAATAGCCCTCCCTTGTTTTGTCAAGCTGTTTTCTCTGTTTATCAATAAAATCAATGACCTAAATGCCACACCAGGGGCTGATTTGAAATCTCTGCTGGGAAACTCCTTCTGAAGTCCTCTCTCTTCAAAAAGCTTTCTGTAAGGAGGTAATGGTTCTGGCTGTGCACAAGCCATGGGGGACCCCAAGGGCTGTGGCTCTGCCCGTGGCCAGGGGCTTTCTTTCTTGTCAGCCCCCTCTAAGTAAATTCCGGGGGGCGGCCCAGCACGCCATGACTGGCCTCACCCTAAGGGACTCCTGGGTACAGAGCCTCAGTGGGAGGAGAGCTCAGCGGCCCACAGGGTGCAGGTAGGCCCTGCTACCACTTTCAACCCCACACCTCCCCCTTCGCCCGGAGCTACAAGCTAGGCCGGCCCCGGGAAACATCCATACCAGGCAGGGCAGCCTGGAGTCCAGTCTCAGGAGGGTTGAGCACTGAGCACTGTGGGACAACCCCTAAGGAGTGCCTCTGAGAAGCTCTTCTAGGCCAGGGGCCTCTTGGCATGCAGCCCTGGGCACCAGACCCTTCAGATATGGGGCACAACCCTTTATCCAAGGTCAGGACTGACACTTTCAGTGCCAGTCAGCTATCTGCTCTCCACTTTTTGTGACACTAGTGAATACTTATCTGATGTCAGCTGTGTGCCAAGCACTGTGCTGGGCATTTAAAGTCCGGCAAGACCAGTATTTTTAAATCCTTATTTGGGGCACCTGGGTGGCTCAGTCGATTACGCATCTACCTTTAGCTCAGGTCATGATCCCAGGGTCCTGGGATCGAGCCCCACATTGGGCTCCCTACTCAGCAAGGAGTTTGTGTCTTCCTCCCCTAGCTTGTTCTCTCCCTCTCTTTCGTGTGCTCTCTTTCTCAATAAATAAATAAATAAATAAAATTAAATTAAAAAATTCCTTCTTTCACAGGGAGGGAACTGGGGCCTACGAAGGGTGGGCCATGTGCCCCAAGCCAGAGTGGGTTGAGTATCAGAGTCAGGCTGACACCTGGGTTTACCCACTGAGTTTCACAGCCCAGGCTGCTTCTCCTCACAGCTGCGCAGCCTCGGGGAGGGTTCCTCAGCCCATAACTGCTGATCCCCAAGATCACAGAAGCTCTGATGGAGGCAGCAGGTCCCGCTCTGCAGGAAGGGGCCCTGCCTGGAAGCACACAAGCAGACCCTTCCCGGCACAGTGGCCCCAGGACCACACCATCCCTTCATCCTTGGGTTACTTATTAGGCAGCATTCTCCTGAGAAACACAGCCAAGAGGATATTCTCTCTCTCTCTCTCTCTCATAAGGAATTGGCTTACGTGATTATGGAGGCTGAGAAATCCCAGTATCTACAGTTGGCAAGCTGGAGATCCAGGAAAGCTAATGGTGTGAGTTCTCGTATGAAGGCCAGTAGACTTGAGACCCAATATTTCAGTTTGAGTCTGAAGGCCAGAAAAGATCAATGTCCCAGCTCCAGCAAGTCAGGCTGGGGGAGTTCCCCTTTGGTCTGGAGTGTCAGGCTTTTGTTCTATTCAGGCCTTCAACTGATTGGATGAGGCTCACCCACATCTGGGGAGAAAATCTGCTTTACTCAGTCTACAGATTCAAATGTTAATGTCATCCAAAAACACCCCTATAGAAACACTCAGAATACTGTTTGATCAATTATCTAGTCAAGATGACATGTAAAATTAACTATCACAGTCTCTGGTAGGTCCAGAAGCCCCAAGCTTGCCCGAGCTTCCATTTATACACCCTGCTCTGAGACAAGTTTTGGCTGTGTGGCCTGGATATGGATGAGACCACTTAGCAGCTTGTCCCCCAGGCATGCCCTGCACACTCTGAGCCTCCTCCATCCTTGTGTGTACGGCTCATAGCCAGTGACCCATGTAGAGTACAGACTAGGGCACTGGGGCTTGGAGAGGTCCCACTGTCAGTCAAGTACTGTTGGGATCTGGCTCCCAGCCCTAGACCTTGCTGCCCACTGCTCCCCGCTGGGGGGTTATGTGGCTTCCCCACTCTTGCTGGTTTATGGCTATTTCTGAAGCTGAACGGCCTGCCAGCCTAGGGTCCCTGGAGCAGGCTGGGGTGCACAGTATGCTGCTGAGGCTGAATGGGAAGTCTTAAGGGTAATGAAGCCGACCTTCTCCTGCCAACAGGGGACCACATCTCTCTGGGAACCCACCAGGGGCTGGCCTGGGGGAGGGGGTCCAGGAAAGGCAGTCAGAGGGTTGCTGGATGGCCTTAAAAGGGGCGAGGCTCCCCATGCCCTGGTGAGAGGACCCTCACATGGAGACCCCTAGACCTGGCGTCAGACTCCAGACAGAATGGTCTTCACTTGCAGTTTAAAAATGGTTTCTTCCAAAAATCAATACAGGCTCCTACAATTCTGAAATACATGCTGAGACCTGTGGAACTGAGTCCAAAGTAATGGTGTACGTGTGTGCATGTGCGTGTGCGTGTGTGATGGCGGTGAGGGTGCTGGTGAGCCTGGAGAGAGGCTATGGTCTAAAAAAGGCCTGCTAAGCCTTCTAGCCCATAGGATGGCCTGTGGGGTCCTGAAGGGCACATCTGAATCCTCCTCACTCTGGTGGACCCTTGACAAGGTCCCTGTAGGCTCAGGACCAAGAGACAGAGGCCGCTGGGATCAGGAAGGAGCATCCCTGGCAGGGACAGTCTTGGCCTAGGGCCACTCACAGTGAGACTCCATTCCACACACAGCTCGTGCTCCCCAGTCCTCATGCACCCCTGTCTTTTGGATGAGGCCCTACGGGAAAGGAGCAGAATCTCACTGGGCCCCTAACAGCAAGACAAGCCAGGCTCTGGTCACTGCCCCACAGTGGACCTGGGAGTGGGCCCTCCTTTCTCCATTTCTGCCTTGTCCAAGCGTCAAGGCCTATAAATCCACTATCTTTTTAACCTGGTGTCATCCTGGCAACGGAAGCCTTCAAACCATACCTTCAATGTGCTTGGGTTTCTTTCCCTGCTCAATCCACAGTCTCCATGGAGACGATTTGGGCAGTGGGGAGTCAAAGCAGACTCTGTAGTCAGTCACTGGGCTGTCCCCAGGCTGTCGGTGGCAGCCCCACCCAGGACGGTGTCTGGCTGTTCTCCAGGAGCCAAGTCCAATTGGGCTGGTCTTGAACACAACCCGACACCCTTCAGGAAAAGGCCTTTCTCTTCATAACACCGGGTTGTCTGCTCTAACTTTCTTGGCCTCCTAGGAATAAGGATTCAGTGCAGTAGATTAGGCTCTGTTTGGTCCTCTCTCTAGAGTGGCCCTCATTTCCAGGGACACTTGGTGTCAAGTCCATGCTGTTCACAGACGAGCACAACCACAACTTGTATTCATGAGTGGGGTTTTGTTCATCCTCCTGCCTTCTGCCTCTCTGGGCTCCAGGGTGAATTTTGTAAGCAGCGTATGGCTAGGTTTTGCCATTGTGTCTGACCTGACAGGCTCTGTTTAGTACCATTTGTACTTATTGTTTTAATTGATCTATGAGAATTTCTTTCCACCCCTTAATTTTTGTCCTGGATTTTTCTAGACTTCTATTTTCCCTCTCCTTTCCTAATTTCTACTTGAGTGACTGAGTTCTCTCTATTTCCTTTTCCTCCTCCTGAGATTTGGAAGTGGTGGTAGGTTGGTAATTGTTTCCCCCAAAGATGGGATTAAGTTAACTGTCTTGAGAGGAGAAGCTTATCCTGGCTTATCCAGGTGGGCCCTAAATGCAGTCACATGTATCCTTATGCCAGAGAGGCCGAGAAGGTCTGGACATTGACCTACGGAAGAGAGGGCCTTGGAAAGGTGGAGGCAGGGACTGCAATGCTGGGCCATAAGCCCAGGCAGCCGCCAGAAGCTGGAAGAGACAAGGAAGGATTCTCCACTAAACCCTTAGGAGGAAGCATATTTGCCCCCGTATGCCTGGCTTATTTCACTTAGCCTAAAGTTTTCAAGGTTAATCCATGTAATAGCATGTATCAGAACCTCCTTCGTAAGGCTGAAAGCTATTCCGTCTTATGTGTACCCCACATTTTGTTTATCCATTCATCTGTTGATAGACAAGTGGGCTGTTTCCACTTTTGATTCTTGCAAATATTGCTATGAACATTAACATACAAATATTTGTGTCCCTGTTTTCAATTCTTTTGAGTATATAACTTGGAATAGAATTACTGGGTCATATGTAAGTTCTATGTTTAGCTTTTTGAATAGTAGCCAAAATATTTTCTCCAGACGTCGCACCATTTTAAATTCCCACCAGCAGTATAAGTGGATTCCAGTTTCTCCACGTCTTCACCAACAGTTATTTTCCATCTTTTGTCTGCTTGTTTGTTTGTAATTATATCTATCCTAGGAGGTATGAAGTGGTAACTTAGTGAAGTTTTGATTTCATTTTCCTAATGATTATTGATGCTGGGCATCATTTCAAGTGCTTATCGGCATCTGTATATCTTCTTTGGTGAAATATCTGTTCAAGTCCTTTGCTCATTTTTACACTGGGTTGTTTTGTCCTTTTGTTGTTGAGTTTTAGAAGTTCTTTATGTAGTCTGGATATTAAACTCTACATCAGATGTATGATTTGCAAATATTTTCTCCCATTCTGTAGGCTGTCTTTTTTCTTTCTTGACAATGTCTTTTGGTGCACAAAAAAATTTAAATTCAACAAAGTCCAATTTATCTTCTTTTTTTGTTGGTGGTGATGGTGCTCATGCTTTTGATGTCATAACTAAGAATCCATTGCATATCCAAGGTCATGAAGATTTACTACATATTTTTTCTTCTGGGAGTTTTGTGGTTTTAGCTCTTATACTTAGGTTGTTGATTCATTTTGAGTTATTTTTTTGTATACAGTGTTAAGGTAAAGGTCCAGTTTCATTCTTCTGTATGTGTGTAATCAGTTGTCCCAAAACCATTTGTCGAAGAGACAATTCTTTCTCCACTGGATGGGTTTAGCACCTCTGCTAAAAATCTACTGACCATAGACTGTACTCTTAATTTTATTCCATTGGTTTGTATGTCTGTCCTTATTGCCAGTTCCATACTGTTTTGATTGCTACAGCTTTGCAGTATGTTTCGATAGAATGAAGTGTGAGTCCTTTGACTTTGTTCTTCTTTTTCAGTATTGCTTTGACTATTTAGGGCCTCTTGCAAGTCCGTATGATTTGAGTATCTGCTCTTCTATTTCTGCAAATAAGGCTTTTGGAAACGTGATAGGGTAGTATTTGGGTAGTATTGACATCTTAACAATATTAAGTCTTTCTTCCCATGAACATGGAGCATTTTAAACATTTATTTAGGTCTTTAATTTCTCTCAGTAATGTTTTTGAGTTTTTAGTGAATAAGTCTTGTATATCCTCCGGTAAATTTATTCTTAAATAATTTATTCTTTTTGTTATTATAAATTGAATTTTTTCTTAATCTTATTTTCTAACTGCCCGTTGCAAGAATATGCAAATAGAGCTGATTTCTTTCTTTTGATCTTGTATCCTACAACCTTGCTGAGCTCATGTGTCAGTCTTAATAGTTTTCTTGTGGAATCTTTAGGACTTTCGATACATAAGATCCTGTCATCTGCAAATAGAGATAGTTTTACTTTTCTTTCCAATTTGGATGTCCTTGTTTCTTTTTCTTGCCTAATCACTCTGGCTAGAAGCTCAGTACAATGTTGACTAGCAGTGGTAAACGTGGGCATCCTTGTTTGATTCCTAATCTTAGGAGAAAAGCTTTCAGGCTTTTACCATTGACTCTGTTAGCGGTGTGTTTTTCATAAATGCCCTTAAAAATGTTGAAGAAGTTCTTTTCTATTCCTAGTTTTCTGAGTGTTTCTATTGTTGAAGGGTATTGAATTTCGTCAAATGTCTTTTCTATGTTAATTGAGATGACCATGGTGGGTGTTTCTCCCTTCATTCTACTAATATGCTGTATTACGTTGATTGATCTTATAACATTGAGCAATTCTTCCATTCCTGGCATAAATCTTACTTGTCATGGTGTAAATCCTTTTAATATACCATTCAAATTGGTTCACTGATTTTTTATTGAGGATTTTTGTATCTATATTCATAAAGAATATTAGTCTATAATTTCTTTTCTCATGATGTCTTTATCTGGCTTTGGTATCAGGGTAATGCTAGTGTCATAGAAAGAGTATGCGTCATCTCCTCTTCTAGTTTCTGAAGAGTCTAAGAAGGACTGAATGTTAATTTTTCTCTAAATATTTGGTGGAATTCAGTAGTGAAGTCATCTTTTCCTGGATTTTCCTTGTTGGGACATTTTGGATAATAGATCCAGTCTCTTTACCTGTTATAGGCCTGTTGAGATTCTCTATTTCTTCTTGAGTCAGTTTAGGTAATTTTTGTGTTTCTAGGAGTTTGTTCATTTCATCTAGGTTGTCTAATTGTTTACCATTGTCTCTTACAGCCCTTTGCATTTCTGGTTGATAGTAACGTCCTCACTTTTACTTCTGATTTTTGTCATTTGTGGCTGTTATTTGGTTTCATGGCAGCCCTCTAGGGAAGGTTCAGGGGGCTGGATGCTAAGATCATGCAGCGCAGTCAGTCTTTTTGTGACTATATGCAGTCCCCAATCCAGCCCAAACCACCCTCCTGCTTCCCCTCTTTGTCAGGGCAGGGTTGGATAAGTGAATGTGGCTTAAACTTGGTGACTTCTCACTCTTCATTTCTGTCCCTGAAAATGTTCCTCACTTTCTCAAAAGCTCAGCCTTGCGTTTAAATGTTGCTTGTTATATTTTGCCCAGCTTTCTAAGGGGTATGTGTGGGAGGGTGGGTAGGTGTGGGTGTGTATGGGGTTTCCAGGATCTCCAGGATATAACATTGCTAAAATAGAGCCTGTGGTGCCCTTTCTATAGACAAGGAAGCATAGGCCCATGGCAGGAAACCCACCTGATGGCTGCCGTGCCATGCCTGGGGGCAGAGTGGAGCTCTGAACCCAAATCTGCCTCCTCCTGCCTCCCTGAGCTCATGGCAAAGGATCTTCCTTGAATACTTGAGTACTCCTCCTGGTACACAAAGTAGATTTGAGGAGGAGGGGATGTGAGCTCCCATGGCTCCAGGGCTCTCCAGGTGTCAACTCTCCCCATTGCCAGGCCCCTGGACATCTGTGATCTGCACTTCCACTGGATTCTCACAGCAAGTGTAATACTGCACTAGCAGTGCCATTTACAGACAACGTAACTGAGGCTCCAAGTGCCAAAATGGTTCCCATCTTCCCCTATTTGGCAAATGGCAGAGAAGGAACACTCCTCTATTCCCCTGACTCCTAGACTGGTGGCCTTCAGAGCGATGTGTGTTTCCATGTCTCAGACTCTGGCACAAATTGGCCCATGAGGCAGAGAGCAGGGGGTGTCCAGGCCTAAGGGGCAATAGCTGTTGGCAGAGACATCTCCATCGCTGAGGGCAAAAGCAGTAGGGGTGCCTCCTACAGGCCTGAGGAAAGGGGATGCTGGGAATCCATATGAAAAATTTTAAGATTTTTATTTATTTGAGAGAGAGACAGAGATAGTGAGAGAGAGAACAGAAGAGGGGAGGAGAGGGAGAAACAGGCTCCCCACTGAGCTGAGAGCCCGATGCAGGGCTCAGTCCCAGGACCCTGGGATCATGACTTGAGCTAAAGGCAGATGCTTACCTGACTGAGTCACCCAGGTGTACCCTATATGGGAAATCTGAAGCTAGACCAGGAAGACACCTCCAATCTGGACTCCCACCCCTGGTGTCTGGGCAAACCGGCACAATACTAGGCTCTCTCTGGGCCTCAGTCTTCTGGCATATAAAACAGGATCATATTGTCTGCCCTGTGTCTTAAATGCAGATTTTTCTGGTTCTCAGGTGCTGAGAAGGCGCAGACACTGTGGATGTCAGGAGAGGGAAGCAGGGAGATGTGGCTGTGGTGACTATCAGGAAACTCCTAGAATTATGGGGAGGGGTGTCAGAACTGGAAAGGGCCATAGTGTCAGAAGAGTGCCATAGTGACATTCTTGTCCACTCAGGTAGCTTGGTGTGGCTGCCTGGAGCACTAGGTTGAGAAAGATCCTGAGGACCCATCTGGGCTCAGTGGTAGGGGGCTTTGCAAGTGATTCCTGTGTCCTCCACGGGGAACGCAGGAGGGGTGGGGTGTGAGTGGCAGCTCCACGGAGGGAAGTGATGGAGGTGCAGCGAGGACAGGGCCTTCCGGTTCTGCCAAGGGGCCCCCCTCCGATCCCCGGCCTGGCATGCCGTGGAACCCCCCAGGCCCGCTCTTGTACCTCTTCTTCCAAGTACCAGCAGATTCTGCCGTGCTGGCTCCCTCCCGGAGAGCAGGTTAATGTGCTGTTGCATATTGCATGAGGCAGGCTGCTGATGAAGCACCCGCCATTCTTGCTTACAGGCAACCCCGCCTCAGAACCCAGTGCCCAGAGGGTCCCATTAGCTCCGAGGGGCAGGTCGATTGCGCCTCTGGAAGGCCTCACGGGGCTGAAGCGGAGCTGCTGCCCTGAATGCTGTGTGTGGGGAGGAATGTCTTCCCTTGCGCCCCGGCCACAGCTCATGGACACGGCCTTGCCTGAGGCCACCTGAGCCACCCGCTCTGTGAAGTAGAGCACAGCTGTGCCTAGCTGGCAGCCCAGAGCTGGGTGAATGCGGCCTGGCTCCGAGCTCCACTCCCTGGGATTGGTGGCCTCACCCACCATGACTTGTTCTGACCTGAGTCACCTTACCCACTCCTGCCCAGGACGGCACCCCTCTCTGCCACCCCTCCAGCCTCCACTTGGCTGCCCTCCCTCAGACACTCTTTTAGCCACAGACTCTCACCTCCATCTTGAGAGAGCTCAGATGACATGTGTCACAGACTGTCCTCATGAGTGCCTGGCACACCCAGCTGGTCTCACCTGGTGCAGGAGGGGAGCTGTCACAGGTGTATTGGCCTGTAGGCTTTACTCTGTCCAGAACAATCCATGTGACCTACAGAGCATGCTTCTGGATCAACATTTCCCACAGTTAAAAACTGCCTTGTTGGGTCTGGGTGGCTCAGTCGGTCAAGCATCTGCCTTTGATTCAGGTCATGATCTCAGGGTCCCAGGATTGAGCCCCATATGGGGCTCCCTGCTCAGTGGGGAGTCTGCTTCTCTGTCTCCCTCTTCCCCTCTCCCCACTCATGCTCTCTTGCTCTCTCTCAAAGAAATAAATAAAATCTAGAAAGAAAGAAAGAAAGAAAGAAAGAAAGAAAGAAAGAAAGGAAGGGAGGAAGGAAGGAAGGAAGAAAGAAACTGCCTTGTTCCTGGACCTGTTTCAATAGAGACAAGGCGGGGGCTTACTTCCTGGTAGAAAGACACGGGCAAGTCTGGGGAGTCCCTGGCCTCCTCAAGCTGCTCGGGCCTGCCCTCTGTTCATCACTCTGAGGCCTCCCCCAGGATGGATGGGCAGGCATGTCCTTAGGTATACAACCTACATAAGTTGGAGAGAGGTCTATGGTGCTGGGGTGTGGGACCCATGGGGGTGCCCCAACCTCCACTCATGATCTTTCCCCACAAGCCAGGTCTGGGGTGGCTAGCACAGGAGGTGAGGGGCTGGGGCCCATAGGTGAGTGTGGCCATTGAGCGGGGTTCCTTTCTCTTGTGGACTAGCACGAATCTACCCATCCCTGGGGAGCCGCACTGGGCCTACTCTTGCCTAGAGGTGCCACGGGGTCCCTACGCTACCCTTGGTTCCTCCCTGGGCTGTTCATGTGCTGCTGAGCCAGCAGTTTGGCAGCTGGTATCTCTGAGCTGGTATTTCAGAGGAAGTGATGCTGGGACCTGGAATCCCATGGGGGTCGCCAGGTGGCGCAGCAATGTGAGCTGTGGATGCAGGAAGGGGGTCCAAGGGCTCTGGTGCCTGCCTGTGCAGTGGATATGTGGAGTCCTCCTTAAGGGGCTGACAAGAGCCCATGGTCCCCACCCCACAGCAAAGTTCTGACTAGCCACTGCCCCCTCACCTGCACAAGCGCTCTGGGTCCCCAGCGTCTCAGCTCCGTCTGGCCCTCTGAGCAGGGTACAGCTCCTCCCACCTGTCCCTGCGCTCAAGCCTCTGGCCAGCCCAGTGCCTGGGTCCAGACTGTCTGGACTCTGGGAAGCCAGAGACCAGCAGTGGCCCTGTCCGAGGGTAGAAGTGGAAGGAGGCACAACTGGACAACCACCCAGGCTTCTGTCGACATCCTGTCCTTGGAGGTGCCCTGGGGGTCGGTGAAAAGTGCATGCTGGGTCCCTGGCCCAGCAAAGTGAGGAAGGTGCAGCTGATCACCCCCCTCCCCAGTCTCCCCCTACCAGCATTGTCAATAAAAGGGTCACCATATTTCATTAAACTGAATTATGAAGGGGATCTGCTAGGGCCAGCAAAGTGCTGGGAGCTGACAGACATGAACCTTCTGGCCCAGGGGGAAGGAACCAAGGACAAAGGGCTGGGGCCCCACTGGGCCAGCACAGTGTCCATGGGATGGGGTCATGCCGAGACCCTCATGCCCTGTCAAGGGGACTGACTCCTGGGGGGGTGGCCCGAGACACAGAGCCAGCCCGGTGGGCCCGCTACAGACACCTGAGTCACTAGCTGGCCATCTCTCTGCTACCGGGCCTGGACTCCCCTCCCTGGCAGACTCGTTATCCCATGTGCTGCACCCATCATAAGGAAGAGTGTTATGGGGCACCTGGGTGGTTCAGTTGGTTGACATCTGCCTTCAGATTAGGTCGTGATCCTGGGGTCCTGGGATCGAGTTCCGCGTTGGGCTCCCTGCTCGGCAAGGAATGTACTTCTCCCTCTCCTTCTGTCTGCTGCTTTCCCTGCTTGTGATACTCTCTCTGTCAAACAAATAAATAAATAAAATGTTTAAAAAAAAAAAAAGGAGAATGGTTACGGAAGGTGAGACCACAGGCCTTAGGTCAGAGATTTAGGCCCAGGCCTGGGCTCTTGGCTACACCCATGCTCCTCAGACACTCCTGAGGGACCCTGTGGGGCATGGCCACCCATTTGAGGATGTGGAAAGGAGAAGCAGGACATATCTGGAGCCCAGGTGTCATCCTCCTACTCTGTCACCCCACATCACCTCCACATCTCTGAGACACTCAAGGGGGCCCAGAGCAGTCATGCCTACAGCCCATGTTCTAAAGGGGTCAGGGGAGGGGCAGGCCCACCCACAGTCCCATGGCATGAACACTATCAAATCCTGTGCTAGACCTGAGGTGGGAATGAGCCTTCCTGCTCTCTCCCTCCCCCTCTGGAGCCCAGATCTGATGTTCCCACCTCCCTCCTGGCTCCTCTCCTTCCAGCCCTTACACTAATAGGGAAAGCTTCCATTAAGGTTGATGACAGGAACTGCCACCCAGGAGACACCCTTTGATTTCACGGCAGCAGGAAGCAGAAGCAGAGGGGTCAGGAAGCGGGGGCTACACTTCCGACAGCCCACAGCCGGTGATGCAGGCTCTCTGAGTGCCCTAGACCTAGGGGTTGGCAGGGGGGTGGGGGGCTGGACTGTGGTTTTGGGGCAGGGGAAGGGCCCTGACCTGGGTGGGGCTCTCTGCAGAGGAAGGGCACAACCTTAGGGTGGTCCTGGAAGGGTTCCCCAGAGGGAGCTCACAGGGCCCCAGCGTGCCTTGACCAATCGTGGGTGCTGTCAGCTCCAGGAGATGGGAACGTTCATTTTCCAGAATCCCTCTGGGAACAGTCCCTGCCCTTGCGACAGTTACAACCTTTGGGAGCCTGAAGTGAACAGGCTGGACTGAGGCTCCTTAAGGTGCTTCCCCGCACTGTACCCCTGGGGGCCGCTGAGTGAGGGGCCTCAACCTCTGGGCCGCTCCTGCCAACAGGCCCCTCAGCTGCCCCACCTCATCTTCTGAAAAGGCTTAAGTGGCACAAGTGGTCCTGAAATATTCTCTCACCAAGGTGTATGCCTTTGGGGACCCCTACTCTACAAAGCTGTGTGAGCTTGAGGACAGCACCTTACTGGCCAGGCCTGGGCTGGAGGAAAGGAGACAGTGACCCTCAGCTCCTGGACGGTCCACCCAGGGGCAGAATCCTGGTCAAAAGGAGGTGAGGAGAGAATGTTGTGAAACATGGCACCCACTGGGTCCTCCAGTTTCCCCAGAATCTTCTTGAGCAGAGCCGACCCCAACCCCCCAACTATGTAGGCCCGCAGGATATGGCGGAAGGTGGTGGGACCAGTGAGACCTGCAGGGGCCGGAAGGTCACCACTCGAGCTTATCTGAGAGGAGCTCTGCTGGGTGCAGACCCCTGCCAGGTGTAGTGAGGCAGGCTAGGAGCGCCCAGCAGGGCCCCTGACCCCCAAGAGAAGTAAGGCCCAGCCTCAGCAGAGCTCTTGGGAGACACCCACTCTGAGCCACTGGGGCAGAAGCTCCCACACAGGCCAGCCCATCCCTGTTCCAGGTCCCAGGCATCTCAGCTCCAAAGGCCTTCCCAAGACTTGGCCATGACCATCACCAGTCTAGGTCCAGGGAGTGCCAGATGTGAGTCATGGTGGGGATGGGTTAGACAGACAAACAAAATGTCAGAAAGGAAGCAAAGACTGAGAGAGAGGAAAACAGAGACCAGCAGAGAAGAAAACAGAAACAGAAAAACAGGAAGATGAGAAGGCAGAGACAGAAGAAAGAGAGACAGAGAGGAGAGGGAGAGGGAGCACAGGAGAGAGGAGCAGTGAGGCCTGGGCCAAGATGAGAGAGGTGAGGAGTAGGCTGGCGGCTTATGGAGGACAGGCTGAGGGGACACGGCTGCAGCCTGTCTCCGCTGTGTCAGGGCTTGGCACCTTAAGGCATGGGACCTGTCTGAGGGACTCATGTTCTGCTGCTGTTCAGGGTGCTGGAGCCAGAAGGGCCCTGGAGACAAAGGCCAATGCCCATTTCACAGAAGCAGCCACTGTAGCCAGAGGAAAAGCCGTTCTGGGGTCCCCAGAGATGAGCCCGAGCCAGACCAGACCCAGAGACCCTGATTCCTTACCCAGGCTCCAAAGCCATAGCTGGGAGGACAGATGCGAGGCCACGGGACTCAGGCCACCCTGATCCAGGGATCGAGCAGGTAGGACTGACCCTCCTCACAGGTGACCCCTGCCACTCCCTAGACAGGTCGGGCCCCCCATGTCCTGCGCACACAGTCACAGGCAGATGGGTGGGCTGACAGCCCGGGTCAAGAGACAGGAAGGTGTTAAGGGCCAAACTCGTCCTGTGGGAAGCAAGTCCAGGGGTGCTACGGTGGAGACCCTGCAGTCCTTCGGGGCTGCATCTGGCCCTAGAGTCCGTGGTATCACGGACGGTTGTCCCAGTTTGTTCTACTGTGCGCAGTGCCAGCCCCTGGCTTACACGTCCAAGAAGGAAGTTGCTCAGGCTGTTGGTTTGAATTTGGTGCCTGGCCCTTCCCGTCTGTGTGATGCTTGGGGGGTCCATACACTTCAAGTCTCCGGTTTCTCCTTAGCGAAGTGGAGATGGGGATGCCTAGGGTCACTGGGAGGGTGAACGTGAAGACGCACGTCCAGCTGCGTGACGGACGGGTCTCCCAGGCAGGCTGGTCCTTGGGGTGCTGGGCTCAGCATGAGCCTGCAGAACACAATCCTGCCAGTACCCGGCGGGCAGGCTCTGGAGTCGATGCCTTGGACCCCAGGAAAGGAAGGCTCAGCAAAACCGGGGAGCCGAGCCCTTGCTGAGAGGCAGCGGAAACTGTCCCAGGAGTAAGTGCCAGGCCATAAACGTGAAAAGGAGAGTCCAGCAAGACAAACTAATGGTCGTTCAGTGGGAGAGGCAGACAGCTGGGATTCACAGGCAGGCTTCCAGATCAATACTGGTGTGCTGATTTGCTGAAGAGGCTTTTATGAAGTTTAAGCAGAGTTCATTGTTAAATACTCTTATGTACAAAGGATGTGGGTGGCCGTATTAATTCCTTTTCTTTTACAGATCAATAATTACATTGCTGATTTGCTTAAAAGGCTCAGGTTGAGGCAGGGGTGAGGGAAGCAGGCCTCACTGTTCCAGAGAGCATGGCTGAAGGTCCTGGAGGATCACGCTGTGGTTGATGAAATTCACCAGGGTCCAGGAGAGGCTGGGTGACAAAGGGACGTGTGGGAAGTCTGATGGCCTGTGAGGTAAAATCAGTTCAGGATCACCCCAAGCTCAATCCTCCTTCTAACTCTGTCTCCCCCAATCCTTCTTGAAACCTTCTGGAGCTGAGGTGACAGTCCTGGCTTTTTCTGGAGGCATCTCTCTTTACCCCACTCTCAGGGAGCCCATCCTGGCTTCCTCTGTTCTTCTCGACAGCCCATCCCATGAGCTGAGCTCAGAGGAGCTGGGGAGGAGGCCCTGACTGGTGAGTCAAGGCAGGGAGGAGGCCTGCCAGGAGAGAAGGAAGGGAGCGGACAGGCCCAAAGAGGCCAAGACTGATGGGAGGTCAGTGCAGACTGTTCTGAAGACAAACAATCAGGGAGCCAACCAGAAATCTTCGCCCCAAGCAGGTGTCACATTCAGGTCAGAAAGCAAACCCACCTTATAGGGAAAGAAGGCCAGGTAAGGTGGGCTTTTCTGTTTTGACTATCAGCCTTGATGTTCCCTCTTCAGTGTCACAAAACCAGTGGAATGTGGCTGATGTCTGTGTGAGTGTCTTCTAAGGATCGCCTTGTTCACTGCTGACTGCCAATTCCAGCCTTGTCTGGTGAGGTGCTTGCAGGTATGGGAGCTGGGGTGGTCTGCACAAAGGTAAGAAGCGAGAGGTAAGCAGGCTTGGGCTACTCTTTCCTGGCACTGGAACAGGCTCCTGGGCTGAGCCCACTTCAACAGCCTAGAGGATCAGTTGGAGGATCCTGGTCACCTCATTTTATCCATGCTTAGAAGCCACAGTGTACATTTTTTTTTTAAGAAAGAAAGAGGAGGGCAGGAAGGCAGGAAGAAGAAAGGGAGGGAAGGAGGAAGGGGCAGTGTGGTGAGGGCCATCAATTAACTTCTCTTGTCTGGGTGGTCAAGAGGTTTCCTTGTCCAGGCTGGGACTGGTATCATCTGTTGACGGCTGTATAGGGAAGCCATATCTGAATTCAGTGGTGAAGAGTGCTTATAATTGATTAGTAATGTCTGCCATGGCTATGGCAGGGGCAGTGGTGGCACGTACGTCATATATTTTCAGCTTCACGTGAACCACAGAAACAGTTTGGCACCAAGAGAACCAACCAGCTTGAGGCCTTATTTGCAGAATCTCTTGAAAAAAAATTGGATCCTGGCTGCAGAGGCTCCTAGGGTCTCCTGTCTGACCCCGTACATGTACACAGGTGCACAGATGCTGTTGGGAGGCCATTATGAATTCTATTTCATCTAATAGCCTGGTCAGGAAATGGAAAGGTATATTACAGATCATTAAGTGGGTAAAGGAATTTGACAACCTTTGATCCGAGTCAGGAAAATAGATGGCATGAATTAATTCACCGGCTTGTGGAGAGGAGAAGAGTCATCCTTCAACAGCTGTGACAGGCAGGGAGTTCACCCCCCAGGGGACTGATTCCAGGGAAGGCATACAGCAGCTCTCCTGGGAGAGAAGGCTTGGAAGCATGGGGTCCGAGGCCTCCCAGCTGCCCTCCCCCTGCTCCAGTCAGAGGTACAGACATGTCCCTCACTTCACATAGGCCACTGTCTTGACTCCCAAGAAATGTTCACTGAAGCAGGGGACAGCCCTTGGGGACAATGCATGTACATGGCACTCCTGTGTGACTGCTGTGTGTGTGCGCATGCGCGCAGTACCCAGGTCCCACCACAGTCTGCCAGGACCCCTAAGACTGAGTCTGGTGGGCACTTGTCACTTGCGGTGCTGACCCTGTAAGGAGGCCAGGGACAGGGACCAGCATGGGACCATCATGGAACGCTCACAGATCCAACGTCCAAGCAGAGACCTTTCCCCTTAGATACCTAGTAGGTATTCAAAAGTCACCTGTTTGATCTTCCTCCCCAACAAGGATCCCTTCTTCCCCTGATCCCAGCTGAGAGCACCTCCTTCCTTCTGGTTTCTTAGGCAAAAAGTCCTGCTGTCTCCCTGAAGTCTTCCTTCTCTTATCCCCCCAGTCCTACCTTCTAGCAGATCCCGTGGCCTGCACCTTTCACAGACACCTGGAATCTGGCTTCTGCTTATGTCCCATCCCACCCTGCCCAAGCCCCTATTATCTCTTACTCAATTCCTACACTGGCCTATACCTGTTCTTCTGTGCCTACCTGTCCTATACTCAATCTTTTCCCGGAAGCCACGGTGGTCCCTCTGAGGCCTAAGTCAGAACCTTGCCGTGGCCACCCATGCTGCCCCATGGCAAATTCTTTGACCTTGCTCTGCTCTCTTGCAGGCTCCCTGGGCTCTGCTGACCCCTCATTCATCTCTAACCCATCAGGCCACCCGTGGCCGGGGCCTTGGATCTGATCCCTCACCCCTGGCTCACACCTCAGTGATGTCTGGTGAATGCTGCAGACCTTTGGGCAGAATTCATGTTGGTTTTGCTGCCACTGTGGCCCTGTCCCAGAGCCAGACCTGACACACAGCGAGTCCCCAGTCCATTCTGTTGAATGACCAGAGAGGCCCAAGCAGGCCAAGTAGACACTGTGACAGCCATGAGCCTACAGACCACCAGGAGCTGCCCTCCGAGCACCTGTGCCCCACTCTTTCCTGGCCTGGAGGAGCTCCTGGTACAGACGAGAAGCCCCCTTGAAGCAAGAGCTCCCTGGGAGAGGGAAGTGGTAGGGACATGGGCCCTGGGGAAGAAATGCCCCAGTGGAAGCCTGCCCACAGGATGAGGGAATGTTAACAGGGCAGGACACAGGGAAGGCTTTCCGCCCTGACAGAGCAGCTGGTACCAAGGCTGGGAGGCAGGAGGCATCTGGGCCTGATAGGCCACCATGCGGGACACAGAGCGGCTGGTCTCGGGGCTGTGTGCCAGGAGAGGGCTGCTGGGAGGGGGGGTCTGAGGTGTCGGCACAGCATCATGGACCCCCGGCATCTCTCGAAATGCGGTGAAGAATTTTAATGGTGGGGGGACAACATCCTTTTTGCATTTTGTAAGTCAAGCTGGTGTGGGACAGATTGGAAGGGAGACAAAATGCAGGGAGAACAGTGAGGAGGCAGTGTCACAAGCCAGGCCTAAGTGGGAAACCGAGTCAACAAAAGGAAAGCAGGAGTGGGGGAAGATATGAGCAGTTTCCTGGAGAGATCCCAGCTTCCCCACTCACCACCTGTGAAGACTCGGGCATGTTCCCTTATTTTTCCGATGCTCAATTTCCTCACCTGTACATTGGGCTCACAATGAGGCTCTTCCAAGAGGAGACCGAGGTTAGATGAAGTAGGTGTGCAGAGTCCATGCCCAAAGCCCATGTTCCCTGAAGGCTGACCCTCCTGCACCAGTCTGTCCTGGTCTCCCGAAAGGAGCCGAATGTGCACGGCGTCTCTGAGCCTCCATCTTCCCTCTGGTTCTCTGCCTGCCTGCTGAGATTTCAGTGAGAGCAGAGCTTTGATGGGTAATGAGACCTTTCTTGAAGAACACCCTGTGTTCAGCTGAAACTCGTCCTTAGTATGCAAGGACGCTGGATCCATTAGCTTTGAGTGCACCATCATAGTGCTGGAGCGATTGTTCCTCAAATAGAATTACTTCCTACAATTATCTTCTAAAAAGACAGGCCCTGGGATATGGGCGAGAGGTGCCAGGAGGCCAGAGCCAAATCAAATCAAGGACCTGGGTCTTCGGAGATGGGTCTGGCACTGGGGTCCGTGTGGCCCGTATGTAATTGTGGATCATTGGGCCCCCAACAGTGCCACCCCTGTCAATCCTCCAGCCCCAAACCAAGGAGACTGGAGCCCCATCCAGCAGAGGTGGGGTGAGCAAGGACACTGCTGAGTAAGGGACAAAATGGCAGGCAGGCATGAGAAACATGAGAAAGAGGGATTCTGTTTAAGACACCGTCTGTTCTGAGTAGATCCAAATCTATGGTGGCCTCATGGCCCCATGCCATCTGCCCTCCCTGGCTTCCCTACGTCGTCCCAAACAGATCCAACAGCTCAGTATCAATGACATCAATAGTAATCACACCAAACATTGTCCTAAAAACCTAGATGCATCCCTCACTTAATCCTTAGGTCAACCCTATAGTTAGGGAGACAGCTCCAGGGAGGGGTGCCGGCTGGACAGGAGGGAAAGCCCCTGAATGGGTGTCAGAGTGGAGGGAAGGAGGCAACCCGCAGGGATGCAGGATAAAGGGTTCCAAACAGAAGGCACAGCTGAGCAAAGACCCGAGACAGGACACCTGTGGTGGGCTTGACAAGGGCAGCCGTGGCTGAAGCGTGGGACACAGGAGCTGAGGCAGGAGACGAGATGAAGCTGGAGGGTGAGGAAGGGCCAGTCGATGGTGATGTAGCAGAGTGAGGAGGGTGGGTTTGGCCTGGCCTGGATAGCAGCCGCTGGTGGATTAAGGCAAGAGCTGTGGGACCCGGCACGCACTTAAAAAGATTCTAATGCTATGGAAAGGGGCAGGGCAGTCTGGTTGGACTAGTGAGGCAGCTGAGGTGATCAAGCGGAGGAGTCCAGGTGAGAGAGGGGCCCAGGTAAAGGAAGGATTCAGGTCTAGGAGAGGTCCAGGTGACGGTGTGCTCTGGTATTCAGAGGTGAGCAACAGGGCAACAGTCCTAGATTGGAGGTAGGGGGTGGGGTGAGAAAATGGTGGTGAGGGCGCTCAACGTGGTTTTCAATTCAGGGAGACCTGGGATGGATCCTTATCCACTTCCGGCCCCTGGGTACCAGATACTATAGGCGTCAAGCAGATGCAGTGTATAAGTAGTTGGCAAATGAGTCTGGAGCTGAGGAGAGGCGGGGCCCAGAAGAGGCAGAGCCGGGGGGTGGGGGGGTGAGGATCCCAGGAGAGGCAGGGCCAGGGAGAGGCTGGACCAGGGGCAAGTGTCTGAATGGCCAGTCCAAGGTATGGCGAAGGACATGGAGGGGCTGAATAAGACCACAGGAGAGGGACCGTCTCGAGGTACCCTACCTCTGCAAGAAGGAGAGGAGGATAGTGTCGGCCAAGGAGGGGGTGCCAAAGGAGCTGTCTCCTGGTGGAAGGTCTGACTACCCCAGGCTCCAGGTCACCAACTCCATCTGGGCTGGGCCAGGACTGAAGCTTCTTCTACACAGCTATACGCAGCTCTGCCCATCTCACATGCTGCCTTTCGTTTCCCTGCCTTGAGTCTGGCCCCTAGGGATCCCCTGGACATTTGTCACCATGCCCCCTCTAATCCCCATCAGGGTGGGGCCTGCACCTGCCTGTCAGACTGAAAATACTAGGCTGTATCTCATATGTCTCTGTACCCCCATAGCACTTAGCAAATAATAGACGCTCTGAATGCTTGATCCATTAAATTAAATAAACCAGGGCATTTTCTTATCTCATTCCTGTTCAGAAGTGGGCTTGCCTTCACTTGGATCTGGATCCATCAGTGAGCGCACTCTAGTCTGTGGGGCCTGGAGTCACAAGCACGCCAGATTAGGATCGCAGTCAATATCTGTTTTATTGTCCTTCCACACCAGGACTGCGGCACATGATCGATCGCCCTCGTGGTTGCTGATAAGGAGTGCTCTTGGCTCGGTTAGACAAGCCCTCGGGCGCCAGGGCTTGAGGACTCTGGCCTCCTTGCCTCCCCATTTTCCCAGCTCCAGAAAGCTCTGCCCTCAGCCAGTCCACCCCCCACACTCTGAGATAGCCCTTGGAAGGGAATGGAGGTGAATTTTCTTGAATATTTGCTGTGAGCAACACAGAGTGGGGACACAGTGGTTCCTGGCCTCTGATCGAGGGACTGGTCTGGGAATCAGGTGTTTCTGGCACAATGGAGGATGCTAGGATACCTGATATCCATTGGTCACCTCTTATTGGCTTCCTGAGAGCTACTTGATCTGACATGTTGGGCCCCACACATGAGTTCACCATCCAGAAACAGCCCACCCCCTGCCCCTCAGTCAACCTCTCTGTGCATGGGGTCACTACCTCACTTGTCAGGGCTGCCCCTGGGCAAGTGTCACCTGTCCTGGAACTGTCAGAGTAGACCTCCCTGCCCTAGCAAGGTGGGGAGAGGCGTGGCAGGGCATGAAAATGTGGTACCTCCCCCATTTCGGTCTGAGCTGTGACTCAAGACAGACAACCAGCCCTCAAGTTGGAAGCCACAGAACCAGAGTCCGCAAGTGGCTATACCTTGGTTTACATTCTATTTACCTTTCCCCAAGACTCTGCCCTTTCCTGGTTGGACAGAATGCACACCACTCTCCTGGTGTTCAAGCCCAGATGTCCTGAGGCTTGCATCCTGCTCTTTCAGAGTCCTCCAGTTTCCCAGTGGCCCTCAGTGCAGACTTAAGAGTCTTTTTGGCAGATGGCCCCCATCACCCCTCCCCTCCAAGGCACCCACCAGCAGAGCTGTAGAATACATTGGACGGCACAAGGGGTTTTCAGTTGATCCTTAGAGGGACCAAGAGAAAGAGATAATTATTTCCCGCTCACTCAGAACCTCCTGGTCCCTTTCCATGATGCCTCTCTTCCCTTGCTTCACAAGGAGTTTACCTCTTCCTATGGTTACGCCCCTATGGTTAGACACTAAATGAACACCTTCCCTTGGACCAGTCTGCTCTGTCCAGCCAGATCTTTCCATCTAGCTCCCTGCCTGTTCCAGCCACGATTCAGCACACCAAGGCCAGGTACCAGGGCCGGCATCCCTTTACCTGGCGGTTGCCATCTCTGAGTTGAGGAAGGGGTGTGGGCGGGTGCAGCACAGAGTGTGTTTACCTAAACCTGCCATTGTCCCGCTACATATCTGCACATCTCAGAGGCAGGGAGGCTCTCCTGTGGTTGCTCTCACCCTCTGCTCCAGGCTGGACATCCAGCCCAGATGACACTGGCCAGCAACAGCATGAGCCTTGGCACCCAGAAACTCTAATGGGTCCCCCAGCAAGGGTATGGGCTCTTCAAGCCAAAGGTAAAAGGCAGGAAAAACGCAAGACTGAATTTCTGAGTTGCAAGACCCCTCTGCGCCTACCGAGAGGTCTGGCTTTTTCGCCTCTCGGCTCTGTCCGCCTGCAGAAGCCCCTCTTTCACCTCCCTGTCCCGCCGCCATACCCGCTGCTTCTCACTGGAACAATCCCATCCATTAGTTGTCATAGCAACCAGGACAGGGCAAAGTCATTTTCTAGAGGGGGCCCGGCGCAAATTATGGCTTTACACCAACTTATTGCCAATCTTTTTAATTAAAACATTTTGCTTTCAACCCTCCTAATGGCAGAGATCAGTAAACAAGGGAGATTGAATTACTGATATTGAAGCTCCCACATCTTTTAAATGGGCTTAATCACTGGTGGGACCTCAGGAAAGCAAAAACAAGCAGGTGCGCCTAACCTGTGAAGGCCAGCCCCTGCGAAGGCAACCAAATGAAGCCCAGAGCACTGAAAGGATAAATAGGTAAAAAATAAATTTTTTAAACTCTTGAAGGACAGAAAGAGCCATTAGAGTTATGGTTACAATTCAGTTTCCAGGAACTATGATGTCAACGTTGCTGGGTGCTCTTTTTCTATTTAATTAAATTGCCTGGTCTGACACCTGGAGGCAGAGCCCTGTGTCCTTGTGTCCATGGTGTGTGGCAGACTGATAAGGGGGCCACAGAGCCCACTGGCCACTTGCTTCAAAGGCTCCTCCCACCTCTCCTCCCCAGTTAATGTCCTTCTAATGAAAGCACCCAGGGAGCACTTCCCTTCCCAGTAGGCCCCTTCAGGGTGGCTAGAAGCTACTCAGCAGGAAATGCCTTCCTATGAGCCTCTAAATCCAGTGAAAGGAAAACAAAATCCCAGAGAGAAGGGCCTCACCCAACCAGTCAGGGTCACACAAAGGGCCTAGAAACCAGCCCATTCAGCGAGGCTCCTTTGGTGTGTATGAATCGTTCTAATGAAAGTCACCTCCTTCATATTTTCCAGAATCTGTAATACCCAAAGTAGGAAACTTTAGCTTTTTGAAACTGAAATTTCCTAGTAATTAAAACTGCTTCATGTGTGTGTGAGGGTGTGTGTATGTGGGTATCAGGATACCTGTTGTCATGTCTATGAGTGCCTGGTGTGTACATGTGTACATGCTATTAGAATGTATGTGTGAGTGTGGGAAGGTGTGTGTGTGTGTAAGGTGTGGATGTACAAGTGTAGCACAAACACAAGCACGGATACTTCTAGGTTCTTTGTTCCTAAAGATGGGGGACCAGTCAAGTTCTCTGTAACAAAGCAGAACTTGGTTCCTCATGAACAAAACAGACACCACAGATGCATCTAAAACCAGATCATAGAGAAAGGTAGGCGATGAAAGGTATATCCAGAAAATCCTGTCCAATATGTGAAAAGAGCTGACATGGGCATAGTAATAGCAGACACACCAAGGTGAGGCAGAAGGCATTAATGAGTGTAAAGGACACTACAGTTATGTCTATCAATAAGATTGACATGTGCGCACTTGATAATACAATCTTGCAAATTCAGTAGAATTTGCATAAAATTGACAAATTCTCCAGCTCAGTGGAAGCCTTAAAACATCTTTAATATTGGGGCACCTGGGTGGCTCAGTCTATTGGGCATCCGGCTCTTGATTTCAGCTCAGGTAATGATCTCAGGGTGGAGAGATCTAGCCCTGCATTGAGCTCTGCACTCCATGCGTAGTCTGCTTGAGAGTCTCTCTCTCTCTCTGTCCCTCCCCCTAAAATAAAGAAATAAGTCTTTGAAAAAAAATTGTTTTTAAAATCAGAAATGTATAGCTAAAGGAGACAAAAAATTGGTAAATGAAAGGAAGTCTCATGAAAGTTCAAAGAATGCTATCTTTTAGCCTGCATTCTGACCACAGTGCAATCAACATGAAATCAGCAATTAAGAAGTAGTCTCATTGGGGCGCCTGGGTGGCTCAGTGGGTTAGGCCGCTGCCTTTGGCTCAGGTCATGATCCCAGGTCCTGGGTTCGAGCCCCACATCGGGCTTTCCGCTCGGCGGGGAGCCTGCTTCCTCCTCTCTCTCTGCCTGCCTCTCTGCCTACTTGTGATTTCTCTCTGTCAAATAAATAAATAAATAAGATCTTTAAAAAAAAAAAAAAAAAGAAGTAGTCTCATAAAAGTATGTTTGAAAATTTATAAATGCACTCCTCAATCATGGGAATCAAGATGAAATTTCAAATCATTCAAAACTTGTGGAATGTGGCTAAAGTAAGATTTAGAGGAAAATGCATAGCCTTGAATACATTAATTGACAGCAACAAAGATTTTAAAGTACTTAAATTAAAAAACAGGAAAAGTAAAGAAGTGCTAAAGGGCAGAAATTAATATAAATTTTTAAAAGTAGCAAGAACAGGGACGCCTGGGTGGCTCAGTTGGTTGGACGACTGCCTTCGGCTCAGGTCATGATCCCGGAGTCCCGGGATCGAGTGCCGCGTTGGGCTCCCAGCTCCATGGGGAGTCTGCTTCTCCCTCTGACCTTCTCCTCACTCATGCTCTCTCTCACTGTCTCTCTCTCAAATAAATAAATAAAATCTTAAAAAAAAAAAAAGTAAAAAAAAAAAGTAGCAAGAACACAAATAAAGCTGAAAGTTACTTCTAGTATTTATAAATACTAACACAATTGATAAGGAAGGAAGGAAACCTGTTCTGAGGACCCAGGTGCCCTCTCCCCAGACGTGGTCTCTAAGTCTGGCAGAACAGCCACCTACAGTTCTCAGGGTCCCTGGTTGCTTGCTAGACCTTGTAATTCCACCAGTCCATGCTCATAAAGTAGCAGCAGTAATTCTGCCTGTCTCTACCTTGCCTTCTTCCTAGGGATATAAGGTAAGCAGAAGAGAGTCAGGGATGCTAGAGCACCTGGTCAACCACAAAGCTCCATGTAACAGACAAGATGCAATGTCAAGTGGTATGTTAGAAGTTTCATGCAAATACAATTAGTTACACAGCTTGCTGGATTAGCACCTGACACGTGCTAAGCCAGGCTAGAGAAGAGGGAAGTAGAACCCGGATTTTGCATTCTTGTCCCCCAAAATATGAAGAAGAGCCCCCTCCGTGGGGAGTGTGCTGCCCCTCAAGAAAAAGGACTCCAAGGACAGGGTGATGTCCAACTGTAGCCTCCAGCTCTGCCCAGAGTCTAACCAGGGGCTCCAAATCCAGGGATCATAAGAACAGGAAGTTCCTGCCGGAGGTTCTGAATCAGAAAGGGGCTGCCCCCAGACTCAGGCACTTGCCCTCTTGGGGTCTTCTCAGGACCAAAGCCAAACTCCCCTGACCTTTCCTTGGACTTCCTAGTAACAAGAGTTTCCATGAAATGTCCCCTGCGGCAAGCTCCTCAGCAAGTCCTTTCCCAGATGAGCATGTTTCCTCCTCAGCCGTCCCCAGAAGATACCATCAGGGTCACCCTCACTCTGCCAGTGAGGGAACTAAGCTC
Source organism: Lutra lutra (assembly GCF_902655055.1). Lineage (NCBI taxonomy): Eukaryota > Metazoa > Chordata > Mammalia > Carnivora > Mustelidae > Lutra > Lutra lutra. The sequence goes on from NC_062291.1 coordinate 51,334,641, forward strand.
AGAGAGGATAAATCACCTGTCCAGGAAGCCAGCGTCATAAGATGGAGTGGGGGCTTGAACCGGGTGTTCAGACTCCAAGACTCCCCCCTCATGCGCTGGCCCTGCTCTGCCCTGGTTCCCCCAAACCCCGGACGGAAGGGCAGCCCCTGCCCCCTGGCCCAGGCTCTGCTGATCAGCAGGGACACACAGTCACTGTCTCTTTCCTTCAGGGCCACCCCCACACTCTCCGCTTTGCAGGGACGCAGAATCCTATCAATCTCATCTGCCAGCAGAGGGGAGAGCTGGCAGCTGCATTGCAGAAAAGCGTCCTCTCCCAGTGGAGCTGCAGATAAGGAGCGCTGCATTAACCCCAGCTCCAGCCTGGGGTCCTCCCTGCGCCTTCCTGGCCACTCGGAAAGCAGTGGCGGCCACCATCACAGCTGCCATCAATTGTCCAGCATACAGGCTGTCCATATGGAGGGGAGGCCGCAGGCAGGCGGGCGGTGGGGGAAATCCATCTCTCTCCCCCTGATATATAGGGGACCGGGGCCCCTGACCATCAAGCCGTTGGGAATTTTTCGTCTGTTCCTGATGTGTCCCCAAAGTGAATGTTAATCAATAGGTCCAATCTGTGGCCCCATCCATATTGCAGCCTGGTAAAAATGGCCTCGTTACGCTCACAGGAGGTGCTGAGTTCCCTGTCCTTCTGGAACATCAGATCTTTGGGTGTAACAAGAAAGCCTCGACCTCTGCCCAAGAAACATGCACCCCACACCCCTAAGCTTCCTCTCAGGCAGGTGCCAGCCCCAGCCAGGTCAGTGCTTCCACGGTGCTCGAGCCAGATGCTGGACATTGCGGTGGCTGCTGGGGACGCTGCGTGTGTCCCCAGGGATCCACGAGCCCTGCAAAGCAGCACTGCGGGTGGGGGTGCGGGTGTCCTGGCTTTGAATCCTGCTCCATGTCCTCAGCTAGGCCCCCTCAGCTCAGCCCGCTTCAGATCAGTCTCTGCATCCTTAAATCTGTAAAATGAGGAAGAACCCCTAGCCCCCACCCCTGCTGTCGGTAAATTTGCCCTGATCCTGACATGGCTGTCCCTTCTCCAGACTTCAGAAGGACCGAGGTCTGGCCAGTCTGTCATTTGCTGGCCCTGATAGCTCCAGTCTCCTCCTGGGGTTCCTGGCATGGGGAAGTAGACCGTGTAGGTCGCCGTGGACCCCAGGTAGGCCTGGGAGAAGCCTGTGACTCGCAGCCCAGGGCAGGGGCCCTCTTCACCTGTGCCTCCCTCTGCCCTCTGCTCCCAGAACATCTGAGATCCCAGAGATCCCAGAACTTCTCCCTCCAAGCCCCATCCATACCTGTCCCTGCAAAGTGGCTCTGAGCTGGTGTGGGTACTGGTGTTGGAGGCTATCAGAGGTGCAGGGCCTCAGGGAGGAAATGTGGGGTGCCCAGGGCTCTGCAGAGGTGGGGGCTGCGGTGCGGGAAGCCTGGAGGAGGCGGGGACTCTCCAGGCTCCTGTGACGAATGGCCTGCTTGATTACTCTGGGCTGTGCTCAGCTCCAGGGCCTGTGCTGACAGGAAATCTCAGGGGCCCTTTCAAATGGCTCAGGGTCAGCCTAGGGCTGCTTGGAGGGAGGCTGGCACCCCTGCCTGGAGAAGCCGGCCCTCCTCTTTCCACACAGGCCCCTCAGTCCTGGTCTTATCTTGGGGAGTGGTCTGGCAGCCATTACAGGCTGCCCACCTGGAGTGTGCCTGGGGCCCAGCTGCTTCCTCCCAGGGTGCCCGGCTCCCCTCCAGGCACTCAGAGCCCAGCAAGGATGAGGGGACAGGACCCTCTATGTTCCCCTTTCTCTATTGCTCATTCAGGGAGGGGGCTAAGCCCCCACCTCCTGGCTTGCTTAGACAGAGTTTCTAGAAAGTTGTCAGGGAGGCCAATGGGAAGCCCAGGGGTTGGGAAGTCAGGGATGGTGGAGTGTGAAGCAGAGCCCTGGTGAGGCTACCTCCCCAGAACCTCAGACCCTTTGGTAAAATGTGACTAGAGTTTCCGTGTGTTTCCCATACTGCCTCTGTGTCTGTGTGTGTATGTGAGACAGAGAGAGACAGACAGAGGCAGAAACAGAGAGACAGGAGGTGTCATGGTCTTGGTGGCCAACTCCCCATCTTGCAGGTACGTGAGGGTATGGAAAGAAAAAGGGAAAGAGAGGACCCCAAATGGCAGACCCCAGCAGCCTCTCCATTTTCCTGGGTGCCCCAGTGTGGAGGCCCATTTCCTTGATTTTCTCTGTTGCCCCCTGCCAGCCCTGCCTTTGCTCGCCCCACCCAGGTCTGTGTATATATCTGGGCAGGAGCCTCTGAGGAAATGGCGGGGTGGTAGGGGGTGGTGAGGTGGAGCAGTAAGGAATTCTGACTCCCTGCTACCTGCCACTCTACTCTTCCCCGGAGGTGGGTGCCGTATCTCAAGCATGGGCTCCAGAGGTGATGAGTCCACTAATGATGTGAGAAGCCTTGAAAGTGGGGAGCAGGGGATTTGGGGAACCACTCCCCTGGCCTTCAAGAAAAAGCAGGGGTGTCAGAGCCAATGGTGTGGTCCACAGTGGACAGGACATTCCATCCCGATCTGGCTCTACCTAGATTAAGCTAACCTTGGGCCAGTCACTGGCTTGGAGAGTAACATACGGCCGGATTTCGGCCTCTTCTTGTCCCTTTGCAGGGTGTCCTTGGGTAGTTGTCAGTGGAGGCTCTGATTCTTGGAAACTGTCAGGCAGGCCAAGATCCCAAGTTGGAAGTTCCTGCTGGGCCACAGCTGTCAATCCAAGAGAAGGGGACAAAAAACTTCCCTTTGAGACAACCCTCACAATGGGGAGAGCTGACAGCCTCTCACCAGGCAATCGGACTGAGGGTGGGCAGCCACACTGAAAGCGTCCTGGTCAATACCAAGGAAGTGTCTGCCTATGAGACAGCTTCCCCTAAACGGCCTAGGAAGTATCTAATCAAGCCACCAGACCCAACTTCTAGGTTACAAGAAATACAGGGAACAGAGGTACAAGTCTGATGACACCATGAAGAAATGATCAGGAAATAGGCTTTCTATGAGTCAGTGAAGCTGGATTCTTCAAAAAGACTGCATCATGGAAAGGGCTGTTTTCAACTTAAAAAGACCACAGAGGCATAACCAAAAGACAGCATGGTCCAAGATTGATTTGGACTTTTTATAAGGTCATAAAATAGATTCTTGGGTTGACTTGGGAGATCTGAATATGGCATGGAAATTCTGTGATATTTTGGCATGATTCTTAATTTTCTTAGGTATCACAACGGAATTGTGGTTATATAAGGAAATGTCCTCATTTTCATGTGATGCAGGCTGAAATAGGTAGGGGTTAAAGTGTCATGATATTTGCAACTTAATTTCAAATCATTCAGTAAAGTTATCTGGTGCATCTACATCTTCGTATGTGCGTGTGCGTGTGTGCGTGCACAGAGGGAGGGAGAGAAAAAGCCAACATGGCAAACATTGCCAATTTTCACAGTTGTTCACGCAGCTGTGTTTGCACTATTCTCTCAACTTTTCCAGCTTCTGTGTTTGATCATTTTCACAATAAAAAGTGGGGTACAAAAGTGCCAGTGTGGGTCAGCCCTACCAGACATAAAGCTCTCCCTCCAAGGGCACACACCTCTGGCCACTTCTTCCCCAGGGCGGCCTTCTTCTTCCAGCGCACACCAGGCTTGTGTGCTGTCCTCCTGCTGCCCCACCTGCCATGCCTGGCCTGTCAGGCCTGCTGAGTGTAGCTGAGGCCTTTGGCCTCAGAGTCTCACCCTGCTGTGCCCTGCCTGGAGCCCTGTCCCATCACCCCCACCCCACACTTCTCCCGTGTGTGCATCGCTGCATCAAGGAGGCCTTGCTGGCCACCGCAGGGTCTTGTCCTTTCTCACTGATGTCCCTTTTATTCTCCACCAGACTGGCAGGGACTGTGTTTGTGTCCAGCCATGCCTGCTGTCTGCCAGGCCACGATCTGATGACTGGGGACCGCTGATGGCAGCTGTCGGGTCTGCTGGAGAGACTAGGGATGCTGGGAGGAGGCAGCCAACAGCATTTATGGGCTCATTCCCTCTCAGTAGCTTCTGTCTTTTCCCCAGGACGATGCAACTGAACTGACCTTGGCCTCACTCATTCCCTGCCCTGGTGATACTCTTCCTGATAGCAGCTGCTCTTAAGACCGAGTGCCAGCCCATTTGGGTCACACTGGGATGAAACGTCTAGGTGTATCCTGGGGTCCAGGAAGCCCTGCTCCTCTGGGCTCTGGACACGCCCACCCGTGCTGGATCCCCGTCTCTCACGGAGGTGGTGGGTGTTCCTTGGCCTGGCCAAGGTGAAAGGTGGGCTCTCCGGGGCTGCTGCCTCTTTCCCCATAAAGCACCTGGCGGGCCCAAGCGCAGCTCCATGTGGCACAGTACCCTATTCAAGGGTATTTGTCACTTGGCACAAATTAAATATGTTCTGAAAAGAAGTCAACAGAACTGAATTTGATGATGTCCAGTCCCTCCTACTGAGACTGTGGCGAGGCTGTTTTCTGATAAAGAAGGAAGGGTTCCAGATCCCGGCACTGAACTAGCCACCCAGCTCCCCAGCCTGGATGCGGTCTGCCCTGGGGCCCGGGGGGCCTCACCAAACCCCTCCCCTGCCCCACCCATCTGCGACCCCAGGGTGCTGAGCCCTGCACCTCAGGGCTCTCATCTCACCTCAATGCGTTCACCCCTCCCTTCAGGTGCGTTCGCGGCTCCTCGGTTCTGCCGAGCTTCCTCTTGGCCAAGTGGGAGGTTTGGTCAGAGCTGGGGTGTTGTGGCTGCAGGAGGGCCAGCAGGGTCCCAGGCCTCAGAGCACAGGCTTCTCGGTTTCCTGGTGAGCTAGAAAGGTGCCCTGGGCCCTCTTTCCTCAGGGCTGGGGAGAGAGGGCGTGTAAGGGGTCTGCTTTAATGGTTTATTGTGAACCGCTGAGTTAACTCACAAGCGGTTCCTCTTAAAATCTTTCTAACTCAGGTTGGATTGGGTTCTGCTCAATAGAAGAATCCAGATTTTAAGTCACCAGAAACCTGCCCCTGGGGCTCTCTGCAAGGGAGCCCCAGTTTATGCTCACCCCAGGACACCTCCCTGAGCCTCTGTCTCCCATCTGCAAGTGGGGATAACCAGAACAATACCTTCTGTAGGTTTTAAGGAGTGTTGGCTGAGGTGAACCATGTACAGCCCCTAGCAAAACACACCCCAGGTGAGGAAGTGCCCCAGGGCTCACCCTGAACCAAGGCTCGTTCTCACTGCAGGAGTCTCTGAATGACAGGGGCCAAAGGCCCACCCAGAACTGTAGTTAGAAGGTGTGGGCTGAGCTTCTGGGGCACTGGGAACCTCAGCCTCACCATCCAGATCTCAGGCGAGCCGGCCCTGCTGTGGCAGCTTGTGGTCCAGGCCCCAAGGGTGCCCACTCAGCTCCCCTAGAGGACATGCCAGGCCCGAGTCACACAGGGCTACCTCCTCCCTTTGGGCACACTTGGGGTCCAGCCCCGACCTTGGGCCTGCGGGCACACGGCAAAATTGCTCCCTGATCCTCTCTGTTCTCTCTTCACACAGGTCACTGTGGTAGAACTTAAGTCCCGCATTGACAGCAGAGTGGAGAGACGTTTGAAGACAGGCCCCTGACAGAAGGGAAGAGGCCTACCCTGGTGCCTGCCTCCACTTGGGGCCCATTCTCTCTGGAGAAGCACTTTCCTCCTGTGCTGAAGGCTGGTGGTGTGGGGCTTGGCCAGTGGGCGCCTCTCCTTGACCGGGGGCATCCTGGAAAGGTGAGCAGGTGTGTGCATTAGCAAATGTCAGCCTTGCACATTTCCACTTTATTCACAGCCATGATGGCTCTGGGGCAAAGCCAGGCCCTGTCCAGTTCACAGGCGAAGAACCCGGGGCTTGGAGAGTCAGGTCTAAGATCTGAGGCATCACCTCAGGGGCTGTGTGTGCTTCCTCCCTTGGTCTGGCGTGTTCTTGTGAGGGTCCCTGGGGCTGGGGTTGCCTCACTCCCCTCTTGGGGTGTGCATGTGTGTACAGTGTGTGTGTGGTGGATGTCTGTGTGTATGTGGCTCACGTGTATGTGTGTGGTAGTGTGTGGGGGCTGTGTACATGTCTGTGTATGGCCTGTATGATTTGTGTGTGGCACACACATGTGGATATGTGGCACGAGTATTCTGTGTGTGGTGTATGGCATGTGTGGTGTGTGTATGTGTGGGTGGTGGGTATATATGTGGCACGTGTGGTTTGTGGGACACATGTGTGTATGTGTGTTGTTTGCACACGGTGTATACAAGTGTGTGCTCCATGTGTGGCATGTGTATATGTGGTACATGTAGTGTGTGTATGGTGTGTATACGTGTGTGTTATGTACACATATGCAGGTGTGGTGTGTGTGATACTATCCATGTCCTCCTCAGACAGGGTTCAGAATCCATAGTCCTTCCCAAATAAAGTCAGAAGCTTCCACCCGTGCCCTGAGCTGCCTACGATGGGCTGCCTGGGTGGCCAGGTTCCAGCACTAGCTAAGTGAGACCCTGAGGGGTCCCACTGGCCCCTGAGCTGCTCAGTCGGGGCTCCTCCACCATCTTGTTTGCCAGCAAAGAGGGGTCAGGACTCCCAAGGAACGGCTTTGCCCCCTCTCGTCTTGGGGTCCCAGAGGGCACAGGGATGCAGGGAGTGGACCAGCATGTGAACTGGCCCTTCCCACCCCCTCTGGAATAGGCTTCTATGCCAGGGAGAGACCACCGCCAGCTTCCTGACTCCTGCATGCCCACCTGGACCCTGATTGTCCCCAGAGGCCTCAGCACCTGGGCAGGCTCACCCTGGGACATCCTGGAGGCTGCTGGGCACAACTCAACCAAAGTGTTGCCTAGAACTTCTCTGGGACACTCCTTGGACTTCCCTGAGCAGCCTAAGCTGTCCTCCATCCATGACGACAGTAGGATCCAGGTTACGGGGAGCGGGGGGTGGTTCTCTGGGCTGCTGGGCAGCTGGAGGAGGGAGGGAGTCTAAAGGACAGGTAGTAGGACAGCTAGACTTCACAGTCTGAGGGGACACCTGGTGAGAACCCGCAGAGCCAACAGAGGGCAACTTGCTGCTGCTCCAAAGAAGCGGCACCCACAGGGCCCCTGGTGTCTGACCCCAGGAGTGGCTGCCCCAGCCCAAGTGCCTGTGATAGCCCTGGGAAGGCTGACAGAGCCCCCAGCCCGACCACCCCCAGCCCAACCCAGAGCACAGGGGACAAGGCCAGGGATTCAGTCTCTTGTCCCTGTCACCACCGTCAACTTGCCCAAGAGAGATCCTTGCCCAGGCTTTAGCTTTGCTCTTGGAATATGCCCAGAGAGAGACTTTTCTTTTTGTGGGGTCTTTCTGACAGGTAGACATCCGATGTGGGGATTGGGAAACACTGTGGGGTCTCCATGTCCCCTCTGTACAGGGGGGACAGGCTGGCCCCCGTGTCCTCCTACTGGATGCTGGATGCTGTTCCCAGTCGGCTTGTGGCCACATTATGCAGGGCCAAGGACACTTTTCCAGCTGTCGTGACTGATGCTCAAGGACTGGCCAATTACAACCCACAGGCTTCTTCCATGGGTTGGCAGTTTTTACAATGGAAGTTCCCCTGGAATGTGGCCAGGTCTATCCGTTTGCATGTTGTCTATGCTTAGTTTTGTCTAGGTAACTGGAGCACAGATCTGCAGGACCTGCAAACCAACACTGTCCACCCTTCAAGGAGCAGCTTGCCAGCCCCTATCTTAGAAGCACACAGCATCATAGGGTTGAAAGTCCTGTGGCCTCTGGACCAAACTGCTGATTTGCAGAAGACACACAGGACAGGGTAGCCTATCACGGGCCACCACAGGGCGTCAACCAGCCACGTGCAGATGGAGGGACGCTATCGGCAAACCTTTCTTCAGTGACTATTACCAGAGCAAGAAGAGAGGGCAGGGGCAGCAAAGGATAGATTGAAAAAATGGGCCTTACTTGGATCCAGTTCAAATAAACTATAAGAAGGAACAGTTGCAAGTTTCCACAGTGACTGCATATTTGATGAAAATAAAGGAGTGTGGTTGATTTTTCAAATGTGGTAACAGTATTGTGGTGAAGTTTTAAAAGCGTCTGTTTTTTTTTTTCAAGATACACAGTGAGGCAAAACCATTTTGAAGCAAAACCATCAAAGGGGGGAAGTAGCTGGGGTGTGAAGAGGGCACGAAGGACCGCGGGTTGGTCGTTGGGGCAGGGTGGTGGTGTGTAGGGGTTTATCAGACAGTTCCCTCCACTTCTATGTATGTTTGGATCATCCATATTAAAGAGTTAATAAACTCAAATGAAATGAGGCAGAGCCCAAACGGACGGTGGGTCGTTCCCCAGTGGCCCCCGGCAACATTTTTTCCAACCCATTCCCCAACCCAGGCATAGTTCTCATGGCCCTGCTCCCACGGCCCAACCCCGAACCGGCTCACCCACGTGGACTGTGCAGGGCTGGAGTCAGAGGAGGGTACTCCCCTGGAGTCAGGGGAGCGGAGCACATGCCCAGCCAGGGACTGGGACCAGAGGTCAGCCTGGACAGGGATTGTTTCTTCCCAACAGAGAAGACAAGGAGGACATGTGGGTGGGTGGCAACAGGATAAGAGAGAAAAGTAGAAATGAATACGACAAATCACTGCAGAAGCAGAAGAAATTGAAAAACACCTGCCTTGCAAATTGCTACTCAAAGTTGAATCCTAGATAAAGAGAATGATTGCCGAGGAATATATAAATGCCCCACATTAGCGCCTTAGAACACAGAAGCTGTAGTAAATGCTACAGACGCATTTGACACAAATTCAACAGCCAACAATCTCGATAAGACGGAATAGACAGCGATCCATGCAAACATGCACCATCCCACAAGGCAACAGACTCCGAGCCACAGGGAGTCTGTTGCGGAACAGTGAGGCCAGGACCCCCTGCTAAAATCCGGTGTTATCCTGGAGGGAGCCAATCAAGAGGGAGGAATGGGACTCAGGAGAAGGGAGGGGGGCAGAGTAATCCTTAATGCTGACCTCGGACCTGCTGTCCAACAGAGCAAAACCAATCAGCTGAAAGGAGAATTCTGTAGGGTTGCTACTGTTAGTTATTTCTGTGACGTTCTTTCTGTTAAATAATATACACTTATCAGGGGCTTTCCAGTACAGAAGCGGCAACTAAATAAAGATTTATGATGAATAAAACATTCCATACACAAAAGCAATTCATGAAAGAAAGATATCTAGAAAGTGTTGTAACCACAGATGTATAGGACTTACGTGAAGAAAACTCAACTGCTGAGGAAAGACAGAGAATGGATTATATAAGAAGAGTAATATCCACTCTGCGATTCCGGTTCTTAGGAGAGATGGATACTGCAGAAGAAATTTGCAGAGCAGAGTCCAAAATTACATCAAAACATATGGAAATTTAGTAGGAGATAAGGTTGCATTAGAGAAATGAGTATCCCTTCAATAAGTAATGATGTGAAGTGGGGCACCTGGGTGGCTCAGTGGATTAAGCATCTGCCTTTGGCTCAGATCATGATCTCAGGGTCCTGGGATCAAGCCCTGAATGGGGCTCTTTGCTCAGCAGGAAGCCTGTTTCCCCCCACCTCTCTATCTGCCTGCCTCTCTGCCTACTTGTGATCTCTCTCTGTCAAATAAATAAATAAATAAAATCTTTAAAAAAATAAAATCTTTAAAAAAAATAATGATGTGACAACAGATTTGTCATTTGGAAAAAAATAAGCTATATTTTGGATAGAATGAAGTTATTTTACTCTAACTCAGTTCCCAACATAAAAGAAATTTAAGCATAAAACCATAAAATTACTGGAAGTAAAGCTAAATTTAAAAAAAGTACTTGTGGACTTTCTAAGAAACACCAAACAAAATTGATCTAAAAACAATTGCTATATTTGTTCATATAAAAATTTTAAAACATTGGTTTGGTAAAATTAGCAAGGGAGAATATTTGCAACAGATATGACAACAAGGGGGTCCAATTTCCTAAGCAGACCAAGGGCTCTCAGATACCAGTAAGAATAAGACAGTCTAATAGAAAAAGGGGCAAAAATATTAAAAAGCACTCAACCTCGCTCAGAACTAAATAAATGCAAAACAGAATGAGAGGATCTTTTTATTTGAAAGCACTGATCACCTACACTGTTGAAAGATATGCAAATTGGTACAGCCTATCTCAAATGCAGTTTGGCCAGGCTCCTTTCCAAATGCATTTCCATGTAGCCTTGGGCCCAGGTGGATTTTTTGGTTTGTACTACCAGGACTTTATCCTAAGAACACATTTACAAAATTTGCCAAGTAAAATGTGTATGAATAAAATATCCTGTTGTGTTGTCTGCAGGGACCAACACCTGGAAAGCGTCTCAGTGTCCATCAGTGGGAAGCTGGTTAGCCAAGGGACGGGAATCCAGAGGCGGGAATCAATTCACTGTGGATCCTACGAAAAGAAGTCACACTTGTACCATGATTCGGAAGACTATACTCTGGTGCATAAAGACTTTTTCTGAAAGTGGCTACAGTAAGTGGTTCACAGCAGTTACTCTGGGAGGGACTGACAAGGGGTTGACTTTTACTTTTCATTTTATGTAAATGACTTAAAAATTACTTTAATTGTACATAGTTCACCAATTAAATCTTGTTTGAAATTCATCACATGCAGGTGTTGTTTTTAATAAAAACAATAATAAAAACACACAAAGCAAAACAGAACAAAACAATAAAACCCCCATTACTTCAACAGAAGGTGTCAAAGGTATGGACCTATTTCCCCTAAGGCTACGAATAGTAAATCATCTCAGGAGCTTCTGGGCCTGGTCCAGAGATGGAATGAGTGTGCTCGGAGCAGCAAGCCCTGGCTCCAGAGGGCCTGGGGAGATACTGGAGCAGGTATTGGGGGTACGCTGGACCTTGACTGGGCTGGCTGTGTGAGGAAAGAATGGCTCTTTCTTGCACCAGCCTGGCCCCCTGTTGAGGGTCATGCTGCCCTTTTCTCTCCAGAAAGTGCCTCCAAAATGCAGTGGGATTGAATGAGTTACAGGGAAGACACTCTGATTCAAATGATTTCTAAAACGCATGTTAAGAAGTTAGAAAATATTGCAATGCTTTATGCTTAGTAAGTCATAGATGTCCTTTGTCTCCAGGCCTCCTGCCCTGCGCCCCAGCTGGACTCAGGGCTTTTGGGGTCCCTAGGTGGGGCTTTGGTCTTAATGGCCTCCCAGGATGTCAAGGGTAGAGTTGACTTGGTGGTCTCTGAGAGGCCAGGCTGTGCTGGGTCTAAGATTTGAACCCAGAACACCTAGGCTGAGTGCTGAGCAACACGCGGTGTTTGGGACACAGCTCTGGGCTTGAGCCCCAGGAGGAAAGCCACGCATCCTCTCTCCCGTGCCTTCCCTCCACAGGACTGGCTGGGGGTTGCATCGGGATGGGGGGGGCAGAAATCACCCAAGTTTGATTTCCACTTGCCCCTCCAACTGACCTGGGATAGAGCCACTGAGAGCACGAACTCTGACGAGGAAGGAGCCCTGGGAGGCAAGGACATGAGATGTGGACAGGCCTGGGTAGGGGCTGTGGTCCCTGAGGTGCCCCGTCTGTGGTGTTACAAGTCTCCCTCCCTCCCCAGGCCTGCGGCCCTGCGCCCCATGCCTGACAGAAGGGCGCTTGTGGGGAGCAGTCCCGGCGGGTGGCACCCCTGGAGGCAGAGGTGGCCCCCGCCCAACTCAGGGGGCGAGGCGGGGGGCTGAGCGGAAGCTGACACGGTGATGCTGGCGTGCTGGGCGTGCAGAAGCGAGGCCTTCATTCGATTTGGGAGTGCCTCTCCCGGCCCAGGCCTCTGGTTTGGCTCCTATTGAATTAGTCAGCGAAACAGAGCAGGAAGGAGCTGTTCTCCTAATTGCACTTGATGGATCTCTTCGTCTTGCTCAGATGCCAGACACAAGATAGCTGCCCCCGCTTTGCATCGGAGCCCCAAGCTGGTGCTCCGGGGTCAGCAAGTAGCTGCTCCTCATGGAAGGCTTGGGGGCACAGCCCCACCACCTCCCCCCTTCAGCGGAGGGGCTGGGCCCCGTCGGGGGAGCACTGTGGGCAGCAGTCGCCAAGGGCAGGAGGGCAGCTCAGTCCCAGCAGCAGCAGGGAAGCTGACGGCTCTGGCGGGACCCCGGGGCACTGCCGCGTGTCACCAACTAACTGCGGGGTTAAGGGCTCCTTGTCTGGGTAATTGTCTCCCCTTTAATTACAGTGACTGAAAGTGCCTCCTAATTTACTTTAGGGCCCTCAGATGACATCTTAAGAAGGATGGCATCCGTTCCCCATCACGGGCCCTGGGAAGACAGTGCTGGCCTCCACCACCGTTCAAAGACCCCAGCTTCTGTCTTCAGCCTCTGTCTCTCATCAGCCCCTCGCCCATCCCCTCACTCCACCCTGCCCAACACGCGGCTCTGGTGAAGACTCAAGCGAGAAGCAGAGCAGGAGGGGAGACGGGCTCCTTGTCCTAGGGGACCACAGCCCCTGACAGCCAGGAGACGGGGGGCCTGAGCCCTGGTTGCTGAGAAGCTGTCACGTAATGGCCTCTGGTAGGCCCTAGGTGACCAGATCCCTTTGTTTAGGACAAATTCTGCAGTGCACTGAGAAGGAAACTATTTCAAGAGGTTTTACTTGGGGGAAGGGGGAGTCAGCCACGTGGCTCCTGCTGTCAGGAGGAGGGTAAGCCCCTCATCTTCTATGTCTCAGGAAGGAAGGGGTAAGGGGCCTTCTCAGAGCTCAGTGCGTCTGTGGGGACTGGACCTCAGTCACCACAGGCCGACAGCACTATGGGGCGTGCTGGGGGGATCCCAAGTCCCAGGGACCCCCTTGGTGCCTCAGGCTCTGGCGCCATCCCCTCCCTCCCCCTGAGGAGACCCAGGGCCTAATACTCAGCCCAACAAACACTAACTGCCGAGAGAAGGCGTTTTTGTAGTGGGTGCTGGTTCCTAGGACATCCAGTGAGAACATGGGAGAGCCCCCGCCCCCCAATCCCCCAAACACATTCTGGAGCAATTCGAATTATAAAACTAACAAAGAAACTATAAAAAGCTAAAGAGTGAGGGTGAGGGAAGGCCTTTCCCATCATAAAAGCCCGGGGAAAACCATTTTAAAAATGAAGGATTCAACTTACATCAAAACTAAAATGCAAAACAAAATGAACACACAAGTCTCCCAGGCAAAGTTCAAAGGCAAATGATGCCACCCTCGGGAGAAATATTGTCACTCGTATGATAACCAGAGGATTGTTGTCCTTACTGTATAAAGAGCTCTTATAAATCAATAAGGAGATGGTGAATGTGAGTGGGAAACAGAAGTGGCCACATCATGGAGGAGGCAGGCAGGCAGCCTCGGAAACATGGCAGATCAGGAGATCCTGGCTAGAGCTGCAAGGTGATTTTTGAGTTGTTGCTTTGTGTGTTGGGTTTCTGTTTTGCCTTCTCTGGAACTGCAGATTAATCCCAAGAACAGCCACTTTCCCAAGACCCAATGCCCTGACCCATGACACTGGTGTCCTGAGAGGAGCAGGTACAGAGAGCACTGGAGAAGCAAAAAGGAGGCAAGGGTCCCACAGAGCCTGGAAGGCGTGCAGGGCTCTGGGTCCTGCACGAGCAGAGGGATCCAGAACCCTGCTCCTGCTCAGAGGAGGGGGCTGTGTGGTTTTGGCAGAGGCCCTTATAGCCAAGGCAGGGAGCAGCAAAGACTGCAAACCTGAAGGGTGTGTGTATACTAGGATCTCGGGGGTCTCAGCCATAACCAGAGCCCACTAGTCACTGCATCTGGAAAGTCCCTGAGAGACCCCAGGACCTCAGAGCTGCCCCACCCAGAGGGTCCAAGCTTGCAATGAAATCAAGTGGATTTTAAGAGAAAAAAAAAAAAGATGAGCTCTTTCTTCACACCCGTGAATTATGCATTGGGAGTCATATTTGTTTTACTAGCAAGGAATGCAAATGAAAACAATAAATTAAAAGATTTCACTTATAGTAAAGGCAAATGCAATATTAAAAAAAAAACAATTGAATATTCCATGTACGAGAACGTAGGGCACACTTCTGGGTGAGAAGGATTTGGGAATAAATTTTCTGGAGGGTAATCTTAAAAATGATCACATCCTTTGACACAAAAATTCCTCTTCTAGAAATTTATCTTAAGGAAACAATCAGAAATACGCCCAAAACTTTATTATGGGTGGACTTGCTCACAAGTAGTTCAACTTTTAATGGCAAAAATCAGAAACAAATTTAAATGTATATTAATGGGGGATTCTAGTATATCCACATATAGTAAAATCATATTTTTTAAAGATTTATTTACCTCTTTTGGGGTGGGGGAGAGAGGGAGCATGAGTGGAAGAGGCAGAGAGAGAGAATCCTCAGACAGACTCCATACTGAGCGTGGACCCCGACACAGGGATCCATTGTCCGACCCTGAGATCACGACCTGAGCCGAAACTAAGAGTTGGATGCTTAACTGACTGTGCCACCCAGGAGCCCCATGAAAATCCTATTATTAAAAAAACTTTAATAACACAAAGAAGTGCTTGAGTTACTACTATAAGTGAAAGAAAATGTTTTAAAAACCCGTAAACACTTCATAAAAAAAAAAGTTCACATCCAAAAAGCGGAGAGAAGTCTCCCTGAAATGGGTGGCCATAAGGAGTGGTGAAGGGGGCAAGGTTTTTAAATATATTATTTTCACTACAGTTTTGTATATTTTCCAGGTTTTCTTCAATGGAACTGTAATGACTTTATTAAAATCATGTGAAATAAATGCCATCTGTAAGTTCATCGAACAGTCCGCTTTTGGAGCAGCAAGGTTTGCTGAAGATCTGCTCTGTGCAGGAACCGTGCTCTGAAACAAGAAGACTTTGTCTGCCCAGAAATCTGTTATGACAAGTATATCATCCCCATTTTCTGATAAGCAAGCTCTGTGAGAGCCGAAATTACCACACGGCTATTGGGTTACCCAGACCTGATGACAGCACCCAAAGGTGTCATGAGTCCCTCTGTCTTTCTGGTTACACAGCTGCCCCAGCTTGTGAGGCCCCGCTCCACTTTGCGCCAGCTGAGCCCTGCTGGCCCCATGGTTGCCAGGGCATTCCCCAGCTGTGGTGAGCTCTCCACGCCAACCTTCAACCTGTCTTGCTCCTTGGTGTGCAGGAAATCAGCTGGACAGGCAGGCTGGCCCATGTTGGGGGAGGCCTCCTCTGGGTCCACAGCCCAGCCCACTCAGATGGCCCTGTGGTCCCCCTCCTCTGTCCTTCTCTCCCCTTCCCTGGGCTGCCCCAGCTGCATGTCGAAGGGGACTCCTGGGAAGTAGGCATGGTGGGTGCTGGAGGCTCGTGTGGGCCTCAGCCATTGGGGCTGGGCTCTGGCCCTGGTGTCTGGGGGAGCCGCACCTTGGTGTGGAAGTGAGTGGCAGCAGGTAGCCGTGCCAGGCCTCACAGGCCACACAGGCGTCTGGCTCTTACTCTGAACGGGGAGCCCCAGAGAGGAGAAGGGAGGCTATGAACCAGCCTCTGGCTGTGTGATGAGGAGAGTCCGTGTGTTGATGACGCGTGGGATGAGCCTTGGCAGCAGCGAGCTCTTGGAAATGTTCTGTGTGGGGATCACTGCTGTTTTGTGTGGAGAGGGCCAAGGCAGGTCCGGGGGCCTCAGACCCGGGACGGCCAAGAAGGGTGCCCAGAGGGAGAAGAGCACTTTCCTCCTTGTGGGTCTGGGGTGAGGGGGGCTGTCACCCGAGTGCCACAGCAGGCACCTCTCCATGGGGGGCCTCCGGGCAGGAGGCTGGAGCCCCATTACGTCAGCACTCCCTCGATCTCTTGGAGCCTGCGAGCCAGCACAGCCGGCCACCTGGCTGTAGCTACTGTCCCCGGGAAACCTCTGCTTGAGGGTGACGCATCTGCCCAGCGCACTGTAGGAACGCCCTCCTGCCTGGCAGACCTCTCTCTCAAGGACTCCTGGTCCCTCTCCTGACACAGCAGCTGTAGCTGCAGCCCCTCACCCCATTTCCCTCCACCCCCCACCCCACCCCGCCTGGCCGGGCCTGCCGCAAGAGGAAAGATGCAGAAGCTCTGATGCGTGGAGGGGAGCCCAGTGCAAGGAGGAGGGAGGGGAGGGCAAAGGGGTCTCATGGGAGATGAGGCAGGGGAGGGGGCCCAGCTGTGAGAAGGGATTGTGTGCATTAGACTGGGGCTGACAGGGAGACACAGAACCCCAGTGGGGCCCCTGCTTGTGGACACACCGGGCAGGAGCCTGGAGATCAGGGCCATGGGAGGCATCACTGAGGTCCGGAGGAAACCCACTCTGGCTGGTGGCGAGCACCTGGCCTCCCCGCCCCAGCACAGAGTAGGCTCTGGTTTCAGGCTCCCACCCTGGTCCAGTGCTGATCAATACATGAGGCCAAAAGCACTGGGCTCAAGACACAGAGAAATGCCCCAAACTGGCCTTCTTATTCCCAAGCTTCCATGGGCTGAGGCAGGATCCATGACCAGGCTTATGCTGGAGGCCTGGCCACAGTGGGGTCTGGTCAGGGGGCTCAGGTGGTGGTCTGGCAGAGGAGGGCTCTGGAGAATGCTTTTCCCAGCTTTTCATTCCCCATGACAGCAACACTGGCCCCCAGCAGAGGAGGCCATGGAGACTGGGCAGCCCATGAGTGTGGACGCAGGTTGGGCCTGCTGGGAGTCAGGGGCACCAGGCCACTGGAGGCCTCAGACCTAGCTGTCTGGGGACATCTTAGATATGGCATAAACTTGAGGCACTCTCTTAAACCATCACAGAGTGTGGAGCGAGGCAGGAATTGTTTCCTGTCATTATAGGTAAGAAAACAGAAGCCCAGAGAGGGTCTGTGTCTTCCCCAAGTTCACATAGGCAACAAGAACAGGGGACTTGTGGAGGGCCCTGTGAGACTGTTTCAACTTCCTCTGAGAGGAGAATGGCTGTCAGCAGGCTGAGTCAGGGTCTGCTCTCAGGCGCCCAGGCAGCAGCTCTGGAAGCATCCCTTGGAGCCTGGACCACCTCTGAGTGAGTCTAAATTGGAGAAACAATAGGCGGGTTTTAATATACCATCAGGACGACCTTTGTAAACAATCACGAAGCTAATACTGCACAAACAGAAAGACACGTGGAAGAGAGGCTTAGGAGGCCCTGGGACAGAAAGGCTGGGACAGAAACGCTAAGCCTTTGCCTCTGTGGGCCCCGTTCCTCCCGTGTGTGGGGCTGGCTGAGCCCCAAGGACAGCTGAGTGTGCTTTGGAGACAGCCAGCAACAGCTATTAGCTCTGAGAAAATTCTAACAGTTGCTTCTTGGAGTGTCTTCTGCAGGAGGGGCCAGTGGGCAGGTGGTCAATGGTGGCTGCTTTCCCAGTAAGTGAGGCGTAGAGCAGGCGGGGTGAAGGTGCTGGGAAGCCATGCTGGCCATTCCTGGGCTAGCCCTGCGAGGCCTTCTCCTTTAACTGGGCCCGTCGGCTTCCGTGGGGCCTGTGGGCACACAGCCCACCCGAAGTGGCCTTTTGCTCCCAAGGGTCTGTCCTGGAGCTCCAGAAATGGAGGCCCCCCCTCCCCACCATGTGATCTCATCGAGTCCAAGACGGCTGCCCAGAGCAGGGAGGAGACTCCCTGCTGGACAGAGGCCCTTCGAAAGGTGCTTGGTGCCAGGCACGGCTGCTGCGTGTGCAAGAGAGGTCCTAGCCCGAGAGGCTCCCTCCTGACCAAAGCTTATGTGTGCTGGGAAGGGCCCAGGTGGCGACCTGACCATCTTGCTACTGACAAGGACAATGCTCTGGATGGCTCACATGTCCAGATGTCCACCGGAGACCTCACTCCTTGGCCAGAATCTCTGCTGAGACTCAGAGGAGCCCAGAAGGAGTTGGGGGCCAGAGCTGGGCCACCTCTGACTCTGCATTAGCAGCCCTTAATCAGGGCCTTGGCAGTGATCAAGACGCAGCTGGTTACCCCACCCCTGAACCCCTGCTGCCCCCTGCCCAGCCAGTGGCCATACCACGTATGCGGTGCACAGGGGTAGGGGCAGTCCCTGGCCTGGAAGCAGGGGTCTCACTGCAGAGGATCCACAAGCCTCCTGAAGTTGTAGCCAATGAAAACCATCTGCTATGCTGTGGTCTGTACATCCTTGCCTGGCTTTCATGGCTTCTTAAAGAGGGTCATGACCCAAAGAAGGTCAGAACTGGGATTTAGGACACAGAGGGCTGCAGGACTCCCTGGCCCTGCATGGGTGGCAGGCATATGTCATGGGTGGAGTCGGGTAGGGTGGGTGGGAGGAGGAAGGAAGAAGGGATGTCAGTTTCCTCTATGGTTGAGACAGATCTTGCAAATATTTCAAGCTCTTAGAAGACAAAATGCACTACATAATTTTGAAATTATAATTTAGAATCTTAAAAATTGGATCATTCTGGACACTTTGGTAATATGATTGACTGGGTACCTAGATCAACTTTTCCCCTGAAAACATGGACAAATATAAAAAGAATCTTCTAAAATGCATTAAAGGGAAAAAAAAAAACTGCATTAAAGAGTTAGCCAAGAAAGCAAGAACTTTCTCAAGTCAAAACATTTAGACAATACAAAAACCCAGAAAGGCAAGCCAGCATTTGGCCTGAGGGAATTTGCCAAACACAGTGAACTTGAACATTGAACTTCATGACTTCCTGGAGAGTGGACAGAAGTCAAAGCCCATGACTGGCTCAGACCTTATAGAAGACCCCCATAAAGCTGGACCCTATCAGCTACACTCTCAAAGGAAGGGTAAACTAGAAGTAAACCCAGCTTCTCCCAAGAGAATAACAAAATCAGGCACCTTGACCGTCAGTGCTGAGAAGAGACAGGCAAAAAAATTAAAAATCCTTCCATAGACTCTATAAACAGAAGTAGTGGCTTTCATGTAGGTTCTCAGCCTTAATTCACAAGATCTTGGTGATCTGAAAACGTCAAGCTGGTAACTTAATTTTCAGCATGCAGAGTGGTGGTGCCTCCAGGTACTTGGAAGATACAAGGCAAATTCTCCCCAAGGAACCCACAAATAACATATTCCAAGTGCCATAGACCAAGTGTCTGCATTCCCCTGCATGAAATACGTACATTAAAACCTAATCCCCAAGGTGATAGTATTTGGAAGTGGGGCTTTGGGAGGTAATCAGTTCATAAGGGTGGAACCCTCATGAATGGGGTTGGTGTCCTTATGAAAGAGACCCCAGAGAGCTCCCTTGCTCCTTCCATCATGTAAGGTTAAAGAGATTGCCGTCTATGAGCTAGGAAATGGACCCTCATCAGACATTGAATCTTCCATTGCTTCTTCTTTGATCTCCCAGCCTGCAGAATCATGAGAAATAAATGTTTATAAGCTATCCAGTCTGTGGTATTTTTGTTATAGGAGCCCAAACAAATGAAGACACTAAGAAAATGAACTGTTCACAGTCAAAAATAACTATATGCAAACACGGATCATGAGAGCACAGAAATAAACCATATAAGACGGACACTGGCTATATGCTTGAGCCAGTATGGAAGATCTGTGTGGAATGGGCTAATGTTTCAATCAGTGGTCCTTAGAAAGTTGCAAATATGTATGGAAAAAAGTAAAATGATATCCCTACTTCATATCATTACAAAAACTTATTCTACATATGAAAGAAATATAAAACTTTTAGAATAGAATATGTACAATTATCTTCATGAACTCAAGCCAGGAAGGATTTAATTAGGAAAAAAAATCATAAACTGTAAAGGAAAAGATTGAGAAATTCAACTATAGGAAGATCAAGAACTTTTCTTCATTAAAAGGTGTCATTAAAAAAAAAAGGTGTCTTTGGGATAAAAACTACCAACTAAAAGAAGATACTGTACATTTATGATACCTTTGGTGATTTCAAAAATGATCATCCTTAGTGTTCCAGATATAGTTCTCTATTTAATAGATTTTTAAAGGCATTCATTTAATAATTTGTTAAGGAGTTGCCTTCCTAGAATGCATATCTGTTTTGGGCACTCAAAGCCACAGTAATGGTCTCATCATGTAAAATAACACCGATACTCACACCAGACCTATCAAACTGACAGCCCTATACCACACAGCCCCCATTGACTTTCCTTCCTCTCAAGACAGTTTTATTTTTAATTTCATTTTTTAATTTTAATTTTCAGTCCAGTTAGTTTACAGGTTTGTATTAGTTTTAGTGATATGAGAATTCCATACATCACCGGTGCTCATCATGAGTGCCCTCCTTAATCCCCATTGCTTACTTCACCCATCCCCCCAGCCACCTCCCCACTGGTGACCATCGTTTGTTCTCTACAGTTAAGAGTCTGTTTTATGGTTTCCCTCTCTCTTTTTTCCCCTTTGCTTGTTTGTTTTGTTTCTTAAATTCCATATATGAGTTGAAATCAGATGGTATTTGTCTTTCTCTGATTTATTTTGCTTAGCATTGTACTCTCTACTCCATCCATATCATTACAAATGGCAAGATGTCATTCTTTTTCATAGCTGAATAGTATTCCATTGTGTATATATACAACATCTTCTTTATCCACCCATCAATTGGTGGACACTTACGCTGCTCCCATATCTTGGCTGTTGTAAATAATACTGTTACAAGCATGTATCCCTTTGAATTAGTGTTTTTGTATTCTTTGGATAAATACCTAGTAATGTGACTGCTGGACTATAGGGTAGCTCTATTTTTAACTCTTTGAGGAACCTCCGTACTGTTTTCCACAGTGGCTGCACCAGTTTGCATTCCCACCAACAGTGCACGAATGTACCTTTTTCTCCACATCCTTGCCAACACCTGTTGTTTCTTGTGTTGTTGCTTTTAGCCATTCTGTCAGGTGTGAGGTTGTATCTCATTGTATTTTGATTTGTATTTCCCTGCTGGTGAGTGATACAGAGCATATTTTCATGTGTCTGTTGGCCATCTGGATGTCTTCTTTGGAGAAATGTCTGTTCATGTCTTCTGCCCATTTTAATTGGATTATTTGTCTTTTGGGAGTTGAGTTTTTTAAGTTCTTTTTATATTTGGCTCCTAACCTTTTATTGGATATGTCACTGGCAAATATCTTCTCCCATTCCGTGGGTTGCCTTTTAGTTTTGTTGATTGTTTCCTTCACTGAGCAGAAGCTTTTTATTTTGATGTGGTCCCAATAGCTATTTTTGCTTTTGTTTTCCTTGCCTCAGGAGATGTATCTAGAAAAAGTTGCTACGCCAATGTCAGAGAAGTTCTAAGATTTTTATTGTTTTGGGTCTCACATTTCGGTATTTAATCCATTTTGAATTTATTTGTGTGGTGGAAGAAAGTGGTCCAGTTTCTTTCTTCTACATGTGGCTGTCCAGTTTTCCCAACATCATTTGTTGAAGACAGTGTCTTTTTTCCATTGGACATTCTTTCCTGCTTTGTCAAAAATTAATTGACCATATAGTTGTGGGTTTATTTCTGGGTTTTCTATTCTGTTCCATTGATTTATGTGTCAAGACAGCTCTTAACGGCTCTCTGTTCGCTCTCCTGCATCTACAGTCACTGCTCTTAGCAGTGAGTCTGTCTTTCTCAGGCAGCTCCTCTAATGGGGCTGGAGTCGAGAATATGTGAAGGCAAGAGTAAACGGGCTCATTGAAGAACTCTCCTCCAAATTGAGTCCCCTGTCTGGCTTGATACAAACATCTGGATGCTCAGATTTTTTTTAAAAAAACAGCTTTCTTGAGATAAAGTTGACATCCAATCAACTGCATATATTTAAAGCATACGATTTGATGTTTTGACAGATGTATGCACCCATGAAACCATCACCACAATTAAGATAAAGAACTCAACCACACCCCTCCCAGCAGTTCCCTCTGGAGTCTCTCCCTCTGGCTCCTGTCTTATGTCATGTCTAATAAACCACTGCCTGATCTGAGTGCATGAAAAATCACGCCCATGTTTGCTAAGATTTTAACAGTTTGAGCTATTATTCTTCCATCTTTGTAAATGTTTGCATCTGAACCCCCATGGGCATCCCTAGAGAGCTGATTTCCTCAGGTAACGACTATGTAGCACCATTTCTCAAAACCTATCCAACATCAGGCATTTTATATACACTGTCCGTTTTATCTTCACACACCCTGAGTGGTAGGCGATATCACTCTTTGCACAGATGGAGAAGACGAGGCTCAGTGACCATAAATGATGTGTCCAAGGTCACACACTAGCTGAGGTCACTGTCCACAGCCAAGCATGGCTGGATGTGACTCCTGAGCTATGGGCTCCTTGGCAGGCCCCCCTCCACACCCACCTCTGTCCCCCACTCAAGCCCCGCTCTGGGCTTGAGAGAGACTCAGCATTGGGCAGGTGGCAGGGAGCCCCCATACACTCCGTCTATCCAGGGGCCCCCAGAGTGCTCATGAGTTGTCTCAGGAGAAACCAGTGCCTCCTGAGGGAGCTGGCCCCCATGTCTCTGTGTACTCAGAGGGGGTATGGTGCCAGAGAAGAGGGCCTGGATGTGTATTCAGTTGCTCCACTCAACCAGAGGAAGGGCTGGAGGCACAGAGGACTGGCCACCTAGCCGGGATCAGATGGAGGACCCACAGGGCCTGGCCAGGGCAGGTAAAGTGGAGCCCTTCACATGGCCCCAGCAACAGAAGGTCCACATTTAAGGAGACTGTAAGGGAAGAAGAGAAGGGCAAGAGAGAGACCCCCTTGATAAGCCCTCCCAGGAAAGTGCATACACCATATTGGGAGTGTGGATGCTTATGCCCCAAAGCCTGGGAAGCACACATGTTCAAAGTGTCCCTACTCTTGCCTATCCCCCTGACCACCAGATATGCAGCCAGTAGGCCAAGTCCCATGTGGGCATAGAGCCAGGCACGCAGGGACTTCATGGCAAAAGTGCCACACACCCCGCCCATCCCTCCCTCCCTAGGTCCCTACACAGGGCAGCAGGGACTTCTACCTGTGAGCTTTGCCACAACTGTCCCCTTCACCTGGCCTATTGCCCACACCTGTGTCTTTGGCCTGCAAAGTCACACCTGGTATAGCTTTAGTCCCTTTGTGGGCCTTCCCTGATGGCTTGGATAGGGTGAGGAAGCCCTTTCCCAGGATCCCGTACCATGTGGCCCGTGGCTCCCTGGTGGCCCCGCCACGGCCTCCCCAAGTCAGGGGTCCGCAAGTGTCATCCGCAAACAGGAGCCTGGGTGGTCCTGGCAGGCCTCTGGCCCACTGTGGGAAGCAGACACCACTGAGACCAGCAACACCAGGATGGGTGGGATGACCCCCGTTTGCCCACCCTGGACAGAAATGGTGCCTGGTCAGCCGCTGCCTCTGGAATCCAGACTCTCCAAGAAACTGAGTCACGGCTTGGAGTGGCCCAAGTAGGAGGCATCCCTGGGCAACTGCAGAGGGGATATTTTTAGGTTCTGTTGTCTTTTTCCTATGCAAATATTTTTAGACCAAATTCCTCCTGAGTGGCAACATGTAGCTTTTAGCTAATTATGCAATTAATCAGCGGGGCTGGGACGGTGTGGGCAAGCCGGTGAAGAGTGGGCCACGCTACTCCACGGACTGGGAGGCAGGCAGGCAGGCCACAGCCACCCAGAGCAGAGACCACACCGAGTCCAAGGCACTTAGCACCGCCCTCCCTCCCACCAGCCGGGCCCTGACTCCTGCAGGGAAAGCGAGCACCCTCCCCCCAGGGGCTGAAGCTGCTGCTCCCACAAGTGGAAGAGAAAGGTGCAGTCAGTGGGGAGACAGCCCTTCTTCTGGGACGTGGGACATCAGCCAAGGCTGGGCCCTGCAGAAGTCACAGGTCTGAGAGCCAGCTTGCTCCGGGAGCCTGAGGACCCCAGGGTGCAGGGGAGCTGGGCACAGCTATATGGGCCCTCCTTCAAGGAAGGGTACCTGCTGGGAGAGTGGGGCTGCGTTCCCACTCGGCCCTGGGCACCCCAGCTCAGGTTAGGGCTAAGTCCTCTTCCCAATCCCACCTGGGGATCAGAGCACTTCACAGCCATTCCCGTTCAGCCCTGCTGAGTGAATGTGCGGGAGATGGGTACGACGCATTTGTCCCTCAGAACGCGGGGTGCAGGCTCCTCCCCACAGAATTCTCCCTAAGATCCTTCTGCACATCTAAAAGCAGCTGGGTTTCCCTTGGGTGCTGGCCCCCATGGCACCCTCCAGGCTGGGCAGTGAGGAGAGCGAGCTCTGAGATGCTTCGCTCAGAGCAGAGCAGCCCCTCCCCCACATATTCAGACTCCTGCTCGGACCTTCCTCACACCGACAGAAGTTGTGGGCTGATGGAAGTAGGGGGTGAGCCAGATCCGGGGCTGTAGCATCTAGGGCCCTTCTCCTGGGTTCTCTTCTCTCCACTGGCTTTAGACACCTCGAACCTCCTCTGTGCCTTGTTTTCCCACCCTTGTGACAGGGCAGGGAGGCTCCCTGGCAGGGGCATCTGAGTGTCCTAGCATCCGGGGAGGGAGACCATGTGTCCATCCACATGTCCTCACCTGCTTGCCGTGGCAGGTGCAGGGTAAAGCTGGAGATGTGACTTTAAAGCTCCCACTGCGATTTATAAAGATGGTAAAGCAGGTTTCAGCCTAAGGAAGGGCCTTTCTCCCCTGTTTTGCTTCCTTTTCCCATGTAAACAGGACCATGTGGCTATTCTGAGTTTTGCTGGGACACCTGCTTTGGAGGAGAATGACCCAGGCGTCAGAGCCCACCACACGGTGATCAGTAGTCCAGCCCGTTCATTCAGTGGCAGTCCCTCTGTCACTGAGCCACAGGGGGCAGGGCCCCAACTCTGCTGAGTTCCAGGAGGAGCCCCACCACTGGCAGACGAGTCCCTGCTCTGAGGGACAGCGGCAGGTTCTGTCCCAGTGACCACAGCGAGGGTCAGTCTTCCAAGCAGCGCAGCTGTCACGCCCCGTGGAGCTCTGAGAGCAGGCTGGGCTGGGGCAGGGCCAGGACGAAGGTGCCTGCTCCTGTCCCTCGGCTGTTAATACTATGTGGCCTCTGCCCCAGGACTCTGGTGTTTCTGCCTGTGGGGTAGGCGCTGGAGAGCAGAGTGGACAATCGTCAGTATTGCTCCCTGCACCCAGGGAGGGGGCATTTTGACTACTCCCATGATCTATGTTAAGAGGGCTTCATCCAGTTGTCAGGGGTGGTGACTGCTGAGATGGAGAGGGTGAGACTGGCTGGGGGACATTCGGTGCAGTGGAAGGCCACCTCCCAGGTCGCTGTGAGGGTTGCATGAGAGTGACAGAAGCATGGGCTCCCATCATGCTCAGCAGCCCCAGAAGAGGCTCCTGCATCCCCAGTGGTCCCAGAGCCTTGCCTTTTGTGCAGCAACCCTCAGCCTGACAAACTCATTAGCCTTCAAGACCCTGGCCAACTGCTGCTTGACTTTCCCAGACCCCAGCCCAGCCCAGAGACCCCAGGGTGGCCCATGTGTCTGTGCACACTTCATCCGGCCTGGCAAGTGTGTGCTCAGACATCTGTCCCCTCCCCTGACAAGCCCCACGGATGGACAAGCCCCGCAGATGCCCGTGTTAACGGGGACATGATTTCCTACTAGGGCCTGCTCCCCCTGGCTCCAGGGGATCCTCCCCACACTCCTCCAGAGGGTGGCGACCCCTCACCCAGCCTGAGTGGGAACCAGCCTGGCCCCGTTCCCAGCCAGCTGGAGGAGGTGGGTGAGCCTGCCACTCACCACCCACTATGCCGCCGCAGCGGGTCCCTACCGCTTGACCCAAAATAGCCTGGGCTGGGAAACGAGAGCGTGACAAGGACGACGCATCCCAGCTGTTAAGAAGGCAGCAATCCTCACCTCCTCCCTATTCGTTCAAACTCAGCTCAAGCCCATTTCCCAGAGAAGTCTGTGCCCCTGCCTCAGCCGCTGTGTAGGCTCCCGGGGCTTGCCACCCCCACGGCTCCTTCAGCTGGGGCACGCACCCCAGGAGGTGTGCAGTAGGAGAGGACGGCTGCAGGTCCGTGCGGAGAAGACAGGAGAGCAGAGGGGCAGTGTCATGGAAGTTTGGAAGAAGGAAGTCAGGAGGATGGGTGGTCGCTGACTGCACCGAATAGAAAAGGCTGGACTTAGCTACTGCCAAGGTGTGGGGGACAGGGCATCAGTAAGAGGGAAGCAAGCACAACTTCCCAGGAAGAAGGGGCCCTGAGTGACAAGGGACTGGGTGTGAGCTGGCCTCCTACTGGCTCTTTGCTGTCATCTCCAGTTTCCCCCTCACTCCCGTGGCCTGGGGAAACTCCAAGCTTACTCCCTCTGCCCCAGGGCCTTTGCACTGGCTGTTCCTTCTACCCAGCTGAGTCTTCTAGAAATCCACAGGGCTCACCAGCACTTGAGGAGTGGCTCACCACCACAGCTTGGAGGAGAAGGAAGCCCTCCTTAGCTGATGCTGGGAGTGGTCAGTAAGGCTCTGTAGAGAGGCCCACAGAGGGTTCAAAAAGTGGCTGGGATGAATGAGTCTACAGTCAGCAGCATTTTATCTAAACCATTACTTTATTCCCAGCACCGATTTACTCCCGTATCTCAGCTTTTAATATCACTTAAAGGAAATAACTGCACAAATATTAAATTCTACTTCAAGTTTTCAATTCTGTGTTCTGTATCCTTATGTTTGTTTAAAGGATGACAAGGTACAAAACGTTGTTCCCTTTTTAGCACTTATAGTATTGTCTATTTTCGCCATCTGTTCCACACACACACTGCACGGATCTGAGGGTCGGCAGCCCTCAGTATCCTGTTCCCTGAACTCTTCGCTACAAGGTGAACTTTGGGTCTTCAACACTTGATCAAGGCAACTTTCTTAAAATGTCCAATACATGAACATTAGGTCTGTTCTTCTCTTTTTAAGGTAGAAATTAGCTTCACATTTATTTTTTTTAAGATTTTATTTATTTATTTGACAGAGATCACAAGTAGGCAGAGAGGCAGGCAGAGAGGGTGGGGGGAAGCAGGGTCCCTGCTGAGCAGAGAGCCTGATGTGGGGCTCAATCCCAGGACCCTGGGATCATGAGCTGAGCCGAAGGCAGAGGCTTAACCCACTGAGCCACCCAGGCGCCTCTAGCTTCACTTTTAGATCAAGCCATGCTCTATTCCAATATATAGACACTATCTCATCTTTAATATACAAGCACATGACAGTGAACAAAAGTACAAATGCCAAAAACCTCAAAATCAAATTGGCCAGGAAAAGAAGTAGCTGAAACCAGAGTAGACCTCCTCCTCCTAAGACCTCAGATCAGGAACTTTTCCTTTCATTCTTTCTTCCCTCTCTGACCATCTTTTTCCTTCTTTTTGCCCCATGAAAGTTTTTATGATTCTTTAGTCCACCTTTTGCCTTGAACTGGCCTGGAAAGAATGCCATTGTTCACAAATCTCAGACCGCTGCAAAGGAAGGCAATCAGACCTCCAACCGACTGTTGGATTTGCTACAACGCTGGTGATCCTTTTATTTTTCTGATTTCTGCTGCCTCAGTTTCTCTGGGACAAGCTCACGGGATAAACGCTTCCAGGGGAGTGGAGACACGGTGACATGAAGTACATACATAGGCCAAGTGGCTGAAAGAATTATCCCTGAGGATAATCAGTCAAGATCAAGTGCGTACAGTAGTCCCCCACTCTTACCCAAGACCCCGAGTGGATGCCCAGAATCATGGATAGTAGCGAACCTTATGTATACTATGTTTTCCTTTAAGCATATGATAAAGTTCAATTTATAAATTAGGCACAGTAAGAATTTAACAGCAATAATGAATAATAGAATACAACAATTATGACAATATACCATAAAAGAAGTTATGTGAATGTGGTCTCGCTTGCTTGCTCTCAAAATATCTTGTACTGTGCTCCCCCTTTTTCTTGTGATGATGTGAGCGGGTGAAATGCTTACGTGATGAGAAGTGAGAGTGAAGGTCATAAGCACTGCGAGGTAGCATCAAGCTAATATTGACCTTCTGACATTAAGTCAGAGGGAGGGTCATCTGCTTCTGGACCATGGTTGTCCTTGGGTAACTGAAATGACGGAAAGCCTAACCACATATAAAGGGGGGGGGGACTACTGTGCTTTTAGGAGACATAGTCCCCTCTGTTGCCTTTCTAAAAATTCCAGATGCTTCCTATGCGCTTTTATGTGAGAACTGTCATTCTCTCTCCCTTCTTCCTCTACCTTGTCACCTTTGTTTTAAATAAACTCGGTTTATTTTAGTCCTTATTCTTGATACTGCAGGAAAACTACAATGTAAACTGGAAAACAATATATTTGTGTCTGTTGCAAGAGCAAAAAAAAAACATTTTAATCCAAGCTCCACTAAATACCCTAATAAGAGACACTGAATAATTTTGGAAAAATGAAAAAGTGGCAATTAATAGAAAAAAGCATCATGAAGGCCAAATTGTCCCCAAAAGGTGGTGCTGGTGGGGGCACTGTTCTTGACTCACACAGGAAGTTATAACAGGATTGGTAATTGTTAGCCCTCAAGGAAATATCTGACGCAGAGAATTACTTTCATATTGTGGGCTTCCTTAGGGCAAGAACTATAATCAGACTCCAATACAGCACTTAGACTAACAGTAGATGCCCAGTAAGTATTTGTTGTATTGACATGTTCCCTTTATAACTGATGTAGTGAATTCTTAGTAACTCATCTAATTATATAATACCTTGCAATTAGGTTATTATGGAAGAACCTTTGGCACCCCGTCCCCCACTCCTCTGTGACACTTCGCAACAGAAAAATACGAACATATTTTTTTAAAGATTTTATTTATTTATTTGACAGAGATCACAAGCAGGCAGAGAGGCAGGCAGAGAGAGAGATATAAATGCCCAAGAATGCAGCTCGCTGGGCCATATGGTATTTGCATGTTTAGTTTTTAAAGAAACTGCCAAACC
This sequence comes from Lutra lutra, assembly GCF_902655055.1. Lineage (NCBI taxonomy): Eukaryota > Metazoa > Chordata > Mammalia > Carnivora > Mustelidae > Lutra > Lutra lutra. The sequence goes on from NC_062291.1 coordinate 51,363,595, forward strand.
ATGTCCTAGAGTGGCTGTACCATTTTCCATTCTCCCCAGCAGTGTATGAGTGATCCAGTTTCCCTGCATCCTCACCAGCATTTGGTGTTGTCTCTATTTTTCTTATTTTAGCCTTTTGGATTGGTGTATGGCAGTTTTCATTTACATTTCTCTGCTGGTCAAGGCTATTGAACATCTTTCCATGTAGTTATTTGCCACCTCTTTGGTGAAATGTCTCTTCATGTCCTTGCCCACTTTCTAATTGGATTATTTCTTTCAACTGTTGAATTTGAAAATTCTTTGTATGTTTTAGACTATTCCTTTGTCAGATACGTGGTTTGCGAATATACTTTCCCAGATTGTAGCTTGTCTTTTCATCCTCTTCACAGGATCTTTTGCAAAGTGAAACTCCATTTTGATGAGTCCACTCTACCCGTCTTTGAATGGATTGTGCTTTTGGTGTCAAGACTGAGAACATTTTGCCTACTCTTGGAACCCAAAATTTTTCTCTAATTTTTTTCCAAAAACTTTATAACATTAAGTTTTACATTTCAGTCTATTGTCCTTTTGATGTTAATTTTTTATTAGGTGTGAGGTTGAGGTTCAGTTAGTTTGTGGGGGTTGGGTAGTGGCTATAATGTTTGATTTCTCCAGCACCATTTGCTGAAAAAGCTATCTTTCTGCCATGGCATTACTTTTGCACCTTTGTCAAAAGTCAGTTGGACATATTTGTGTGAGTTTATTTCTGGGTTCTATACTCTGTCCCAGTCATATAGGTAACTAACTCTCTACCAAGTCTTGGTACTTATAATCAAGACTACACAAGTCTTGATTATCATACTACATAAGTCTTAAAGTCACAAACAGTGACTCTCTCCATTCTACTCGCTTTTTCAAAATTGTTTGAACTATTCTAGTTTCTTTGCATTTCCGTATCGATTGTAGAATTATCTTGTTCCTATCTACAAAAAAAAAAAAAAAAAAACTTGCCAGGATTTTGATAGGAATTATGTTAAACCTGATCAATTCTGGAAGAACTGTGATCTTTGCCATGCTGAGTCTTCCAACCCATGAGTACGATATGTATCTCCATCATTCAGATCTTTTGTCCTTTCTTCCATCAATGTGTGGTAGTCTCAGCACACAAGACCTGTATGTGTTTTGCTTGAACCACACTTGGCATTTCATTTATGTTAGTGATTGTTAATGGCATTTTATCTTTCCCAGTTTTATTGAAACATAATTGAGAAATAAAACTATATACTCAAGGCATACAACATGAAGTTCACTCTGAAATGATTATTACAACTAAGTTAATCCGCACGTCTATCACCTCACATAATTACCTTCTCACGTGTGTTTGCTGAGAAAGCTTAAAATTTACTCTCAGCAGATTTAGAGTATACAGGGCAGTATTGTTAACTGTAGTCACTATGCTGTACATTAGATCCCCCCAGAACTTTTTCATGATGTAACTGAAATCTTGTGCCCTTTGACCAACATCTCCCTATTTCCTTTACCACCCCCAGCCCCAGCCCCTGGCACCCACCGTACTCTATCCGCCTCTTTGGGTCTGATTTTTTTTTTTTTTTTTTCAGAAGATCCATACATGAGTGAGATCAAATAGTTTTTGTCTTTCTCTGTCTGGCTAATTTCATTTAGCATAATGTCCTCCAGGCTTATCCATGTTGTTGCAAATGACAGGCTTTCCTTCTTTTTTATGGCTAAATAATTGTATATACGTAAACCATATTTTCTTTATTTACAACATTTAGGGTAGTTATTGTGAGTAAAGCTACAATGAACAGGGGCGCCTGGGTGGCTCAGTGGGTTAAGCCGCTGCCTTCGGCTCAGGTCATGATCTCGGGGTCCTGGGATCGAGCCCCACGTCAGGCTCTCTGCTCAGCAGGGAGCCTGCTTCCTCCTCTCTCTCTGCCTGCCTCTCTGCCTGCTTGTGATCTCTGTCAAATAAATAAATAAAATCTTAAAAAAAAAAAAAAAACTACAATGAACATGGAAGTGCAGATATCAATGCCAAGATACTGATTTCATTTCCTTTGGATATAAACCCAGAAGTGGGTCTATTGGATCTTGGGTCCAGTTTTAATTCCAGTGTCTCTGTGTTCATGCTAGTATATAGAAATACACCTTGGGTTTTATTTGTTTATCTTGTGTCATATGACCTTGCTGAAGGTCACTCATTAGCTTGAAGAAGGGTATTTTTTATTATCTCTTGTAATTTTCTATACAGACAATCATGTCTCCTGCAAACAGGACAATTTTATTTCTTCCTTCCCAGACTGAATGCCTTTTATTTCTTTTTCTTACCTTATTGCACCATCTAGAACCTTCAGTACAATGTTGAAGAGAAGTGGCAAGAGTAGGCAACCTTGGTTTTTTTTCTTGATCTTAGGAGGAAAGAATCCAGTCTTTCACCATTAGGTATGATGAGAACCGTAGGGTTTTTGTAGATACTCTATCAAGTTGAGGAATTTCCCCTCTGTTATTTTTCTAAGAACTGTATCATGAATGAGCATTCAATTCTTAAAAATTTTAATGTCATAAAATACACATAGCTTAAAATTTATCATTTTAAGCACTCTAAAGTGACATATGGGACATTCACTCCATTGTGCAGTCATCACTACTATCCATTTCCAGAACATTTTTATCACACTAAAAGGGAACCCCATACCCATTAAGCAGGCATTCTCCATATCCTCTTTCTCCCAAGGGTGCTGAATTTTGTCAAATGCTTTTTCTGCCTCAATTGATAGAATCACATGATTTTTCTTTATTGAACCTGTTAATAAGGTGGGTTACATTTGTTTTCACATAGCAAAACAGCTTTTGTATCTCTGGAGCAAAATCCACTTGGTCATAGGGTATAATTGCTTTTATATATTACTAAATTCTACTTGCCAATATGTTGTTGATTTTTGTGATCTATATTCATAAGGAATATTGGCTTGCAGTTTTCTCTCTTTTTTGTACTAAGTCTGGTTTTGTATCAGGGTAATACTAGCAATTATATTGGGAAGAATTCCTGTTCTATTTTCTGGAAGATACTGTATAGAATTGGAGGTAATTTTTCTTTCAGCATCGATACCATTCTCTGGTGATACCATCTGGGCCTGGAGATTTCCCTTCTGGGAGGTTTTAAATTATGACTTCAATTTATTTAACAGTTATAGGGCTATTCAAATTATCTATTTCATATTCAGTGAGTTGTGGTAGGTGTGGGTTTTGAAGAACTCATTCATTTTATGTGTGTCAGATTTCTGTGTATAGAGTTTTTCATAGTATTTCTTCAATATCCTTTGGTGTCCTCAGGGTCTGTAATGATACCTTATTTTATTCATAATATTGGTAATTTGTGTCTTCTCTTTTTTTTGTCAGTCTTGCTAAAAGTTTATCAATTTTATTAAACTTTTCAAAGAATCAACTTTTTGTTTCATTGCTTTTCTCTATAGTTCTTCTGTTTTCAATTTCATTGATGTCTCCTCTTATTTTTATTATTTTCTTCTTTTCACTTGCTTTGGGTTTATTTTGTTCTTCTTTTTCTAAGTTCTTGAGGAAGAAGTACAGATTGCTGATTTAATATGGTTTCTCTTTTCTGTCTTTTTTTTTTAACTCCAATTTTATTTTATGTTTAAAGTAAGCTTCATGCCCAATGTGAGGCTTGGACTCACTACCTGAGATCAAGAGTTGTATGCTCTACCAACTGAGCCAGCCAGGCACCCGTGGTTCCTCTTTTCTAATGCATGCATTTAGTGCTATACATTTTCCTCTTGGTCCTACTTAGCTATGTCCAACTAATTTTAATACATTACATTTTTATTTCACAATTTTACTTCTTTGGCATTTCCTCTTTGACCTATGAGAATCTGAATCTGAATCTCCCTGTGTGGCCCCCATTGACATGATGGGATGGAGGGGAATTCCTGCCTAGTGGGAATGATTGTCCTGGCTCTCTACTTGACCTTCTCTTACACTACCTCTAAAGGAGGTGGGAGCACCTCATAACAACAGAATTCTGGCCTTTGATGACAAGGGTGGCAATGGGACCACCATCTTTTGTGCAGTGTTTGGCTGGAGTTGCTGTTATCGTCTTAGATTTTCTCTCTGTTTTGCAGAGAAGGAAATGGAGAATTGGAAAAGGGAGCTCCTGTCCCAGGCCTTCCAGCTGGGAGGAGTGAAGCTGTGTTCACAGCAGCACCCAGCACTTGCACAGGTCCATGAGCTCCCCGAGGACGGGCTGGTTCCCACTGCTGCCTGCAGGGATCTGTGCTTGGGCAGGGCAAGGGGACAAAGAAGAGCAAGAACAATCCACGAGTTCCCTGCTGAAAAGCCACTTTTGGCTTCTCTTCCCTTCCAGGGCGAAGTCTTACCTCCTCAATCTGGCATCCAGGGCTGCTCAGACTAACTCTTCTATAAGGGTCAACCAGGGGTGCCTGGGTGGCTCAGTGGGTTAAAGCCTCTGCCTTCGGTTCAGGTCATGATCTCAGGGTCCTGGGATCGAGCTCCACGTCGTCGGGCTCTCTGCTCAGCAGGGAGCCTGCTTCCCCTCCTTCGCTCTCTGCCTGCCTCTCTGCCTACTGGTGATCTCTGTCTGTCCAGTAAAAATAAATTTAAAAAAATCTTAAAAAAAGTAAAATAAAATAAAAATAAAAGGGTCAACCAGGTCAATGCTTGCTCTGAACCCTAGAATCTTGCACTTAGAATGGAACCTAAGCCACAGGCCTCCTGGAGCCAGCCACCTACTTCCCTGGACTTTGTGTTTTCCTGGCTCACTTGACTCTATGGTACCTCCTTCTCCTCCTCACCTAGAACATTCCAAGCCCATTTCTGCCACAGGGCCTTTGCTCTGCTGCTCCCTCACCCCAGACAGCTATTTGTGCTGTTGGCTTCTCCCGGTCACTGCCTCAGAGGCCTACCTACATTTGTCTGATGCCCTCACCCTGCCAGCCCCAGTCACTCTCATTCCTGCCACCCTGTTTCATTTTTTCTTCCTTTTTAAAATTTTTATTTGTTTTTCACAAGGCCCTGCTTTCACAATCTGTTTCATACTGAGAATCAAGATCAAGCAAGCTTTGGCCCTTTTGCTCCATGGGCGCTGTTTCATTTTCTTCATGGCATGGATCTCACTCTGAATTTTCTGATATATTTATTTGTTTATATGTTTATTTTTAGTCTCCTCTTTGGGCTCCCATGGGACAGGGTTGTCTGCTTTCAGCCTAGGCTCAGTAAGCAAAAAAAATAGATGGGTGTGTGCTCAGGGCCGGCTGGCTCCAGCCTCCCAGACATCACTGGGTGCCGTTCGCCGGCCCGTCAGGAGCAGGCCAGACTGGCCGGGGCCTCTGCCCTGGGGGAGCAGCAGCACAAGGCCAGAGGCGAGGCTTGGCAGCAGGAGACCCACTGAGGCAGAGGAACTGAGTCCCTTTGTCCCTCCTTGTTGCAGCCTTGACGGGAGAGCAGGGCTCTCGTCCCTTCTAGGGCAGACCAGCCCCAGAAGTGCAGGGTGGGACCAAGACCTGGCTCCTTGTCTGGCTCCTGCACGGTCGGGCCGCATGTCCTGCCCTTGCTGGCCTCTACTAGCTGCCCCAGAAAGTGAGGCGGAAAGTTCCCACAGCCCTTCTGGCACCCGCGGCACCCGCTGCCCTTGCTAAGGCTGCCCAGAGTCCGCGGCCCAGGCAGAGCCCTGTGTCCTGGAGCCACCCCCGGCTGCCTGGGGCTGGCAGGCAGGAAGGCCCAACAACTGCTCATTAAAAGGCAACAGTGTGGTTTGGGAGACTCCCCCTCGGGGAGAATCTGGGAGATCCGCCTTCTTCTACTGGTGCTCTCTGAACTCAGAGAGCCTCAGGCCCACACCCTTCCTGGACCCCTGGGGCTCCTGTCTATACCACAGGGAAGAGATGGAATGAAATGGGGTACCATGGGGTCTGTCCCCCTCTGTCCCAAGGGGCTGGGTGTCCTGCAGGCTCAGGTGCTGGCTAGGGAACAGCTTCATTTGCATTGTCCCACACTCACTGCTTAGACATGTGTCTTTGCTTGGCCATCTCCCTCAGGGACCTAAGATGCAGGGTGACAGGGGCCCTGCCTACATCCTCTGTAACTGATGGTGCCCAGTACCCAAATAGGACGCATTGTGGACACGCTGACACATGTCACCTGATGGATAGATGGAGTGACTAGAGGTAAAAATACCCTGGAAAGGGCTTATGGTTATTATTTAAAGGCTTATTGATATGGGCGCCTGGGTGGCTTAGTCGTTAACCATCTGCCTTTAGCTCAGGTCATGATCCCAGGGTCCTGGGATGGAGCTCCCTGCTCAGCTTCTCCCTCTCCCACTCCCCCTGCTTGTGTTCCCTCTCTTGCTGTCTGTCTCTCTGTCAAATAAATTAAATCTTTAAAAAATAAGATAAAATAAAAAAAAATAAAGGCTTATTGACCATTAAAGTTTGTGATTCCTATTTGAAGTTTGGAATCTGTAACCATCTTGCTATCACACACATGCTTAGAAAAGGAGGAAAGTTCAGCACGCTACCGAAGGGTAGACCCAACACGGAACCCTGTGCATTATGGGGGGACGAGGAGATGATGCTGACTCTGTATGTGTGTGTGTGTGCACGTGTGTGTGCATGAGGGGGAGGTGGGAGGGGGACAGCACAGGTCAGTGGCTGGGGACACTGACCTGCTCCGGCGGGACTACTAGCCCCCCAGGGCCCTGCTCCTGGTTGTACGAGGACAGCTTGGTGCAGTCCACACCCAACACTTCCGACTCGGCTTCCTCAGCCAAGGGAAAGTGGGGGCGGGAAAGTGTCATTTCTCATTTCCTTTGACCAGCTCAAGAAGAAACAGAGCTTGGTTTTCTGAGAGGCTCATAATTAAATGAATTAAAATGTTTTCCTTCACGGTGACTTTGCCAACTCCCGTCCACCTCTCCCTGGCCCCGTTCCCAGCCAGCGGACAGAGACTGGGAGGACACGGAATGACATGCTGTGGACCTCCAGAGCAATTAGCTCGTGCATCGTCATTTTGGGGAGAGATTTATGGCTGGCTTTCGGAGCATTCCGGCCCAGACCTCTGCGGCCTGGATTCGTCTACTGGGGAAGTTCCTGGAAGCGGATCCTCAATATTAATTCCAATTACAGTCAGATGAGAGCCCATTCATAAGGATGGCCTTCGACAGCCTCCTCCCCTGTCGCTCTGGTCTGACCTTGAGCCACCATGGCTGCCGCCAGCCTCGGAGAGGCAGGAAGCCTCACTGGGTGCAGCCTGGGTTCCCGACAAGCTGAGGAACCTGGCCACAGCCTTGCTGGGCTACGGTGAGAGCTGAGGAAGCACACAGAGGAGGACCGTGGGATGACTAAAGAAGTCTCGGCATTGTTAGTACCCCCTTCAGATGCCTCTGGACGGCGGCAATGCAAGGGAACTGCCCACAGTCTGGGATCTCCCAGGCCCCGGGACCATCCTTTGACCTCGTTTCTGAAGCAGACCGTGTAATCCCAGAGCAAGGGCCCAGGTCTTTGAAGGACCCAGAAGGCATTGCAACCACAGCCTCCAAAGGGTCCCCAGTGGGTGCAAGGGCCAGAGCCTACTGTCCCACCATCAGTGTCCTCTCAGCTGAGCCGTGCCCCCCAGGGGTCTTTGGGCAAACTGGGCTGTCGGTGGTCAACACACACGCGTTAGCACGTCTGCAGATGGATGTTCCTCGTGGCACCAAGACCCCAAGGACTAAATAAAAACCCACAGAAGTAATTACCTGCGTATTGATTATGGATTAGGCTAACAACATTACTAATTACATCTAAAGATGTGTACCCACTGCACCAGTCTGTTAATGGCTTGCATGAGGTATTAAAGTGCTAATTAGGAAAAATAGAGGTTTATCTCCAGCTGCAGTTACAGGATCCCTGGAGAAGGAAGGTGGCTGAGGGGCCCAGCTTTCCTTTCCAGGACACAGGCTTCCAAAGACCCCACAGTGAAGGCCTCCATGGAGAGCCAAGTCCACCATCCAAGACCCAACATTTCCATCCACCAGACAGATGCTCTTTGAGCTTCTGATCTTTCACGAAGGGGCCACAGTTGGCAAAACTGCGCTGAACTACCACAGGCTGCAGGGGAGGGACACGGACGTGGGCAGATGGGACAGCATGGTCCCAAGAGGACCGCACTCCAGGGATTGTAGACAACCCGAGAAGCCTCAAGCCCCTTCCAGGGAGGAACAAGAGGTTCCTAGAAATCATCCAGTCTAGATCCTTCCTTCAGACACAGAGAGGTGGAGTGAGCACCGTGTCGGCCAGAGAGTGGCAAAGTGAGGCCCACGGCCCAGCCCACAGCACCCTGCCTGCGGCCTGCCTCCCTGACAACCATGGGGGCTCACAGCAGGCAGGGAGTGGGCCCCCTCCTCCAGGACCAGAACGTGAGGGAAGCACTGGGTCCCTCCAGTCATAGGGTTTTCTTGTGCTTCTCCCTCTACCAAGACCATCTCTCCCCTCCCCATCCCTGCCCCTATTTATGCTTTGCTTACCTTTTGGTTTCTGCTTAGAGTAGCTCCTGGAAGCCTCGCTGCATTCTCCTGACAGGGCTTGCAGAGGCCCCCTCCTGGGACACACCATGATAGAAGGCTGATGTCCATCTTCCTCTCCTCAGACCATAAGCTCATTGAACGGAGACTGAACAGACCTGATTGGATAAGAAGGCACTGAGTTATCTATCTGTCCACCTGTCTCTCTAATTAGTGACTTACCCAGCTATTTGTTTGGCTTTTCAACAATTCCTAAGCATTCTATATATTTTTAATGTTACAAGACCCTAACTTTGAATAACATCTCTTCCTCATTAGATTTTTTTAAGTTACATTTCAATTACCTAAGGAATATATTAATGTATTTTTTGGTAAAAATTCAGACCTTATGGATAGAGCTAAATCTCCCCTTTACCACCATCCACAGCCTTAGAGGGCGCACAGCTGTAGGTTTGGTGTGGATCCTTCCAGACCTTTTGGTGGATTTTTGTACATATATTAAGACCCACAGAACTATAGAATGCTGTTCTGGTTGCCTGGGTATGTCTATGCATGCATCGACTGTGGTGTGTGCGTCTCCTGTGTGCAGAAGCAGAGAGCATATCAAACATGACAAGAGGACAATCTATCCTTTTTGTGAATGGCTTTGACCATCTTGATAAAAGATGAAAAATAATAGTACTGGACTATCATGAAATATAATGTGGACTGTGGCTGATGTTCTCAGTTGATACAGCCAGTTTAGAGACCCCTGCCAACAGTTACCATTTCCCCTCTTCTGAGACATTCATTGGGATGTTGTGGAGCCCCCTGAGGTTACTGGGTTCACAGGCACCCGACGCTCCCTACCATATTGTCCCCTACTTTGGGTTCAGCCTATTGTAAGACAAGTCTTCCGGAGCCTAAACAGTCCCGGTGTACCCAGAGGGTGCTCAATCAGTGCTTGAGCATCGGATGGAATGAATAACGAGATGGAATACAACGAGAGCCATGTAAGAACAAGAGCATCCAGCCGATGGCACCAGGCAGGACAGTGCAGTCCGATGTGGGGGGGGGGGGCGGGCGGAGCTGACAGTCTATATATAAAGGTAGGGAAGGGGCTAAGGAGACCAAAGGAGCAGTGACCAGTGACCTGTTGAGGTGTAAAGGGACAAAGGTCGGAAGCTGTCACCCTAGAGATAGGGTTCGGCAGAAGCTAGACATTTGGTACAGGGTCCCAACCACCAACGACAGAAGAACAGAGAGAAGAAGCGCTTCCGGTCACTCCTGTTTCTTGCAGGTGACGCCCAATGTCTGGGTAAAGCAGGAGCGGAGGAAGACCGCAGGGAGGCTGCATCGGGACGGATGTGCATGGATGACATGCAGCGAGCCCAGCTCCTTGGAGCCATCCATAGGACGGGAGGAGGAGGGGGGCAACCTATGTCCCTGACCTCCCGGTGCCCCCCAACAGCAGGCATGTGCCCTTTCTGAGGTCTAGCTCAGATCTGCCACCCGCAGCCCCAACCTGGGTGCCATCAGCCACCTCCAGACGGCCCACCAGCCCCATCACACTCCGGCAGCAGTGGGGGATCGAGTGTATACCTAGGCATTTAGCCAGGTGCAGGAAGGCAGGGACACTGAAGTATGCGCTGTTCCTCTACAGTGGTGACATCAGCTGGTGACATCACCGGGCTGGCCCTGCAGGTGGAGGGCATCAGAAGTTCAAATAACTCATTGGGGAGGGGGGAGAGGATGGCGTCAACAGTAGGGGCTGTGCCAGGAACACTCCTGCTGATTGTTGAAGGGGCCTGGGCGGGAGGACAAAGCTCCGTGCAGCTGTCTGAGGTTGTGACCCCAGCTCTGGACTCGGGAAGGGTCTGTGCACAGCTGGGCTGTCTCTGAGTGTGTGAGTGTTTTGGGAGGTGGCGTGCCTGGGCCCCAGCATGTGAGTCCACATGGCCAGGGCAGGTGAAGGGCATCAAACTTTCCACAGGCGTATCCTTTCTGCAGAAAGGCTTGGGGACACTTTTCTTTTTTACAGAGGGAAGACCCCACCCCCTGTCATATTTGGGCTGGAGGTCAGCCCCCACCTGCCTTCTGTAGCCCAGGTGTCTCCTATCTATCCTCAGGCCCTTCCCCTTCTCCTGCCTCCAGCCTCTCCCCTCGACAAGGTGGAGGGTGGGGAGGGGGGAGATTTGCAAAGCAAAAGTCCACACCCACACCCTCTCAGGAGCTCTGACAGCTGCCCTCTGGTAGGGGCAGGCACACAGAGGAGACAGCTGGCCATCCTGCTGCTCTGAGGATGTCCTTCCACATCCCCTTGAACCCATAGGGCCAAGTGAGGTGTGACCTTGGTGGCCTCCATGGCCTGAGTGCTACCCCGGCTTCCCCCTCCCCAACAAGGGAGCGTGCACCGTCCCCCCTTCCCCGCCTTTACTTTCTCCCACCGTTTCCCTGCCAGCAGCTCACATGTCCTGCTGTCCCCTCTGCTGTCCCATAAAGCTCGGCCTCATGGCCCCAGGTCCCCACACAGGCACGGTTGCCCCAACTTTTCAAGGGCCCTCCTGAGAAGTCACCTTGGCCTCCACTTCCCTTTGCTTCCGAGACCTGACTGGTTACCTTCGTGCCTCTTGCAGGGAGAGGCCAGGTCACCGCCCAGGATGGCACTGCTGGCCGAGACAGGTTCGGCGCCAGGGCCCATAGGGACAGACACAGGGGCGCCCAGCGGCGTGCTCAGGCCGGGTCAGAGCGGCCTGGCCCCGGCGCGCGGATGTGAGCGGAAACCCACACGTGCTCACAAGCCACGCGGGGCTGACGGAGCGTGGGGCCACGCGACTGGGCAGAGACGCAGCGTCAAGACCCGCCCACAGGGTGCGCCGAGGCCCCGGGGCAGCAGTTAACTCGGACAGTCACTAAGGCTGCAAGGGGACACAGAGGGCAACTGTGCGGGACACGTTGTGTGCAGGAACATCGGCGGGCGGGCGCGAGGACCAGGGCGGAGCATTCCACCAGGGCTCTAGGGTGAGCGGTTACCTGCTGACGGAGGAGGCGGGGAGCACCAGCTGCTCTCTCCGCGGCCACGGGACACACCCCTGCCCTACCCCCCAGCCCCGCCCCAGCCCCGCGCGGGCCCCGCCCCTACACTCCCCACCTCTCACTAACCTAGTTCGTCTGCCTTTGGTGGTGGAGAATGGCAGACCGGAAGGGCTTAGAAAGACTGAAAGCCTGTGTGTGCTGAGAAGGAGTGACGGGAAGATGAACACCTTGGGATGGGGTTCCCCTGGGGTCGGAGGACAGGACCAAGGATCAGAGAATGGAAGCAGGCTATCACCAGGAAGAAAGACACTTGGAGAGACATGGTCAAGATTAGTATCGGGTGGGTGTGGAGGCCTGTCTTCTTTGAGCACAGCAGTTTGCCAACATGAGGGACGCTGAGGACACAGGGGAGATGACCCCCAACAGGCTGTTCTGGTGCTGGGCATTCAGGACCCTATTAGGAAGGAGCCCTGTATGACCCAGGCAGGACAGTCTGCTGCTGCTTCTGCCTCCTGGGAGAGGAGAGCCGGGGCAGAAAGACAGAAAACAGCAGGGATGGGGTCTCCACCTGGATTTGCTGGGCTGGCGTTCTGGGACTCCCACCCTAGCTCACAGCCTCCTGGTCTCCCTGCCTTACTCCAGGATGCTGGGCCTACCAAGGGGTAGGAAGCACACAGTGACCAGGAGTCACCCCAGGGAGGAATCCGCCTTGGCCACTGACCATTCACCTCCCCAGCATCCCCAGGGCCACTGTCCTGAACAGGATCTGGACTCTCCCCCAATGCCCAAATCACCCCTCCTTCATCTCCCCACCTTTGGTCTGGGCCCTTTTAGGTTACCCACCAACAGCCTGGAGGGACGATCCCTGGGAGTGGCAGTTCACAGAGTGTGTTTTTGTTTTTGTTTTACTATTTTATTTATTTATGAGAGAGTGAGAGAGAGAGCAAGTAAGGGGAGGGGCAGAAGGAGAGCCAGACTCCTTGCTAAGGAGGAAGCCCCAACATGGGGCTCCATCCCAAGACCCTGAGATCATGACCTGAGCTGAATGCAGACACTTAACTGACGGACCCACTCAGGCGCCCCCATGGGAGTGTGTTCTGTGGACCAGTGACCCACAAAGTCCCATGTAAATGGAAAAAGCTGTGGCCCACCCCACCCCTCTACTCACTGCCAACTTTTCTTCTCACTTTCTAACATAGATTCACTAAATAAAAGGCTCTGAGAGGTTCTGCAGCAGATAAACACATTTAATTGAGAGTCATGCAGCATTTTCTAGATCTTGTTTCATCACGGGGTCCTTTGTCATCCAAGGGGTTCTTTGTCATCCAACTGTCATGTCATCCAACTGTCATGTCAAACTGTCATCCAGTTTGAGAAAAGCTGACTAAAGTATAGGTCTGATCGTTTCTCCCTTCAGCACTGAAGCGCCCCCTTGCACTGGTCCTTTCAGGCGGAGACAGGCACCCTATTGATCTTCATCATTCCTGCCTTGCCTTCAGGACACAGTCCTCGCCCGCCCTCCAGGCCCTCCTGAGTCTGGCCCTGAACTCTTGTCCCGGGTTCATGTGCCACCATACCTGTCACCCAGGCCCACAGCCTGGTATACACACACTCTCTAAACACAGCGTGAGTTGTAGGCCTCTGAGCCTTTGTTCAGTCCTGCTCCAGGGCCGTCTCCCATCTCCTCTTCCATTCAATTCCAGCTTATCAATGAGAAAAATCAGTCTCAAATGCTCCCTCTTCCATGAAGCCTTTCTTGGTCTCTCAGTCAGATGACTCCCTCCAGAGGGACATTGCTTCTTTATCACATCCCTTCTTGCCTTCAGCCGGGAACTCTCCATCTCCCTCAAAGAGTATCCTTAAGGGAGAGTTCCAGGTCTGACCTGGTCCTTTATCCCTCCCAATCCCACCTCATCCTGACACCACACAAGCCCAGTCTAATGATAATTCTACCAAGCCATCAATAGATTGATTGCTGAAATCACTCTTTCCACCTCTCCCTCTTGCCTCTAGGAAGAAACCCAGCAGCCCCAGAAGAACACATGTCTGGAAGTTCCTTTCACAGGAGCTCCGGGATCATGGAGCTGTCATGTGCAGGTCACAAGGGGTCATACTTATCAGGGTAAGGAGTGTTGCCGATTACATCTGGGGGCTCATTAGAACCATGTATTTAATGAAGTACAGCGTCAGCCCTCAGGTGAGCCATCATCTAAGGAATTAATGAAGTTGTGCAAGGGTCAGCAGAGACCTGGGACCCTGAGGGCCAGTGCAGTCTTTGGTGATGGGTGGTGAGAAATTGGGATGGAAGGAAACAACAGACAATAAAATCAAAGAGCACAGAGAGGAGACAGGAAGAGTCACCAAGGAATCCTGACATCCTCTGGTTTTGTCAGATAATTTTTTTAAAGAAATTGATTTTTTAAAAAGATTTTATTCATTCCTTTGTCATAGAGAGAGAGAGAGAGAGAGAGAGAACAAGCAGGGGTAGCAGCAGGCAGAGGGAGAAGCAGGCTCGCCGCTGAGCAAAGAACCTGATGCGGGACTCGATCCCAGGAGCCTGGGATCATGACCTGAACTGAAGGCAGATGCTTAACTGACTGAGCCACCCAGTGTTCATTGTCAGACATTTTTGGGAACATGAAGGAAAGTGCTAGAACAATATAGGACACCCCTCCGCATGTCTTTCTGATGATGCTGGCTTCACACGCACTCTGCTCTGGTGAAGTCAGTGGGATAATGTGTCCTGCCCTGTGGACTGTGGTGTAAGACCTGGTCCCTAGAGTAAATGGTAAGGACAAGCCATGCTAGTGCTGAGGAGGGCAAAATCCCCCATAGTCCCTCAGGCCAACATGGGCCACATAGGAGAATTTGCCAGCTGGGGGGGGGGGGGGCTACACGTAAGAGGTGACAGGGTGACAGTGATGGAGGAGGAGGGGGCAGGAGAGAAGTTGTGACCCCACCCACCCTCCACTATCAGCCCTCCTCCAATCACAGCTGTGTGCGTGGAGCCTCCCCTTCCCTGGGTGGGCTCTTCTGAAAAAGAGCTTGTGAACCCAGATGTCCTCTCAGGCCTTGCTCCTCGGGGGGTGTCCTTGGAGCAGCCAAATCATTGGCCCTGTGAGCCCAGCCCAGTCCCCGGATCTGCATGTCCCTCAGGATCCCCTGGGATCTGTGGGCAAAACTGTGAGAAGGGCTGATCTCAGGTGCCATCCAGCCAGTGTGACCCTTCCATCCCTGTGACAGGCTCCTTGAGGTGCAAACCCATCTTAGGTATCTTGATTCTCTCTGTCTTCCCCAAAACCAAGTTGGCCCTAAGGGAGATCAGTGCTCTGTAAGGAATGAATAAAGCAGGTGAGAGCAGGTAACTGGTGTTGGCCCTTTCTTGGGGTCTGAAAAATCATGGTCACTCTGATTATGGGAAACCGTAAGCTGTAATCAAATACTTGTGCTGACAACTCCACTCTGGGGTCACCAGCTGTCACAACTCCAATTGGACAGAAACCCAGGTCCCTCCTTGCTCAACTAGAAAGGTCTACCCCTCTGCCAGGGAGATGAAATTCTGACTTGTTTCAGAGCTTTGGAGAACATCGCCACCCCATGTAAACGCATGCTGAGCGCCGCCAGCTACTGTCATGCTCTCATTAAAGGCCTTGGGATTCCGACCAGAAGAGTCACACTCCAGAGAGGCAGCTGTTCTCCTCTGCAGGTGGAGCATTTGCCTGACATCACTGGAGCTGGAGGCAGACGGTCTCCTGGACAGCTGGGCACAAGGGTGGTGCCCTTCCCAGAGAGCCACCTGCCACAGTCTGACAGATTGACGTAAGGAAGGTGGAAACGGTCTGTTCCTGGCCTTGTCTGACCAGAGGAAGAGGACTGAGAAATGTGTCATAGGAGAATGTATGACTAGCCAGCTCGCTTACTGGAAAAGAAATGACCTAATCCACAAAGCCAGCCTGAATCTTAATGGGAAGACCATGCAGTAGGGTAGGAAGGCTGGGAAAAGGGCCTTGTCTGTGCCTGGGTCCCTGGGTGCCGAGGCCCTGGAAGCAGGAGGGCCCAGCAGCAGTTCTGAAAACTCCACTTCTTAAGCCAAGAGCCAACCTGGAAGAGCGAAACACACCCAAGAAGGGATGAGGCTGAAAATGGGGTGCCCAGCAGGAACCTGGCCTGTAGTGACCTGGCCAGCCCGCCCTCCCTTCGGATGAAGAGAGCCAAGAAAGTTTCGGTGACGGTGAAGCCCACCAATATGCTCTGTAGAGAACATCCGCCCCTCTCCTTTCCTCATCATACCAATAATACACATTTGTCACCTATAAATAAGCAGAAAGGAGAGCTAGAAACCCCTCACCGTCCCCCACACAACCATGGCTTCTGCTGTGCGTGGGGATCCCTTGGCCGCTGTGCTGGGTGGAGGCTTTACGTTTGTCACAAACTCCTGGATGGCACACAGACTGCCTGTCCATCTTCTTCCCCTCCCCCCACCCCAGGTTGGCACCCCTCACAAGGGGACATCTCAGTCCTCACCCGTCTTCCGGCGGGAAGGGCTCCTACAGGCTTGTTGGTGAATCTTGCTGAGGTACGAGGCTGTGTGGGGTGCTAAGTGTGAAGACTGCAGGGAGAGGGCTGGAGGGACCTGCATGGTGTCAGTCAGCTAAGGGGACCCAGACGGGGCTGTAGGAGCCAAGGAGGAGTTTGAGCTCCCCAGTGACTTGCAAGTGGAGGGAGCAAGCAGTCAGAGGCCTTGATTCAAGACCAGAGCTGGGACCAGGACAGAATAGAGGCACAGCCAGGAGGGGAGCCTTAGAAATGCCACAAAGGCTAGCCGAGAAGACCCATGCTGACATGGTGGCAAGGGAGAGCAAGGTGTCCAAGGAGATGGGACACTTTCCCACTGGGTATCATAGGGAATAGAAAGAACACGTTTGGGGTCAGAGGCTAAGAGAATAATTTGGGGCATGCTGAATTTGAAGTTCCTCTGGGACAGCCAAGTGGAAATTCTTGGTAGAAACTTAGACAAGAGGATCTAGGAAAGTGGATCACTATAATGGTGAATTTTGTGTGTCAACTTAACTGGGCTAAGGGATGTCCAGAGGTGATAAGACATTGTTTCTGGATGTGTCTGTGAGGGTGTTTCCAGACGAGACTAGTATTTGAATTGGTAAACTGAATAAAGCAGATTGCCCTCTCCCATGTAGGCAGGCACCACCCAATCCACCCAATCCACAACAGAGCTAAAAGGTAGAGGAGAGGTGAATTCACTCTCTGCTTGAGCTGAGTCATCCACCTTCAACTACCCTTGGACATCAGTGCTCCTGGTTCTCAGACTTTCAGACTCAGATTGGAACTTGCACCACCAGCTCCCTGCTTCTCAGGTGTTTAGGTTCAGACTGAATTATACCACTGAGCCTTCCTAGTTCTCCAGCTTGTAGATGACAGATTGTGGGACTTCCCTGCCTCCAGAATGGCATAAACGAATTCCTATAATAAATCTCTTCTTTACATATCTATATATCTCCTACTGGTTCTGTTTCTCTGGAGAACCCGGACCAGTACAGCCACTTACCCTCTGTGAGTCCCAATGACCCCCTATGTAAAATGGGACCTGAGAGAAAGCTGGTCTAGGAGCCCTTAGTATCTGAGTGCCTGGTGTAGCAGGAAGTAGGCGAGGACATAGGCCAGGGATAGAGCAGCCGGGGAGCAAGGAGGGCTGAGCAGAAAGTCCTGGCCCTCCAAGGGTTTCTAGGCATTCGGTGAGCAGGTGGGAAAGCACCCAAGAGGACAGGTTGCAGAGGAAGGTCAGAAAGAAGAAAGTAGATCCATAGTGAGGAGCTATGTCCAGAGCTGAAGGAGGAACATTGGCTTAAAAAGACCCACGAAAACTGTAAATGCAGTTTCCTCTTGATCTACATATCTACTTCTGAGGACCTGCCCTTCAAAACCACTTTTATGCACATGCTTGAATATGCTGACAAAAATATTAATATTTTTTGTAAAAGAGAAAAATTGGAGGCAACCCCAGTACTTAAGACAGCACCTGGCATGAGTAGGGTTTTATACCATTCATTCAATGAAGAACAAACTCAATTTCATTAATAGAACTATTGATTATTTAAATTATGGGAAATCCATTCCAGTGAGAACTCTGTGGCCAAAAAAAATAAACCTATATTCAGAGGTGTCTATGGTCTACTGCTAAGTGAAAAAGGAAATCACCAAATGTTTTGGATAAACATGGGCTCCTTTCTGAAAATACCTCTGTGTATACATGCATCTATACTGATGTATTGCATAGTATACAGGTACATTTATGTGCGAGGGGTTTGTCCTGTGCTCCCAGGTGGAACCTATTACGGATGAGGGAAGCAAGGATGGGCAAGGTAAGAAGCCATGCAAGGTCATGGGCCTAGGCTCACCTGATCTCACCAGCAGATCTGACCCATGAATGACACCGCAGAGCTGCCCACCTCGTAGCAAGGAGGTCAAGCTTTTGAAACTGTTATTCAGTCTTTAGTTGGGGGCTGCCCTAGGGGAGGGGCAAGAATTTTCAGACATTGCTGGATGAGGCAGATCATCTCTGCTGAGGGTGGTTCTCCAGAAGAGGGTGCAGCTCTGAACCAGTAGGAGCTCAGCTGGGTGCACTGGTCGGAGGAAGAAAATCTAGACAGCACCAGCAGCATCTAATACGTGTGTGTGTGTGTGTGTGTTTGTGTGTGTGTGTGTGTGTGTGTGTTTGCAGATCCACAGAAAATAATCTGGAATAATATCCATCAAGATGTCAACAGTGGTTATCCCTGAAAATGAAAATCAGGGGTGGAGGAAGGCAATGGGAGAAGAAAATTGTGTATTTCACTAAATATACTTCCATATTAGTTGCATTTTCCTGTAACTGGCATGTATTACATTTGTAATAAGAAAAAAAAAAAAAAAACAGAAAAGCTGCAGATAGGCCCAGCCATCTAAAAATGGAGCAGAACCACCGTGGGGTGCATCATGAGGGCTCTCTGACTACATGTGCTGGGGAGTCAGGGCACAGAAACACCAGAGGACCATAAAATAGGGCTAACATCAGGCAAGGGGTGTAGAGACAGGGCAGGCAGCCAGAAGTCACACCTCCAGGACAATGGGGGGACCCTCAGCCACATCACCTTTTCCAGGGTTGAGACTCCCAATCTCACCTCGCTCCTGGTACTCCCTCTCTAATGAATGATTTTTCCTTTCTCTTGGAGTGGATGACAAATTGGGGGTTGTAAGGAAGTTATGCCAAGGCCTGGGTGTTCCTTCCGAGAAGATAAATTGTGCATATTGCCATGAGGGAGGAGAACAAGAACTTGTGAGAAATTATGCTTGTTTGCTGCTTGAGGTTTCTATTAGAAACTACAGAGCCAGAGCACTTGGCCCACTCAGAGGTAGGTGGCTGGGCAGGCAGTGGTGACCAGGCAGCCCCAAAGGAGACTAGCCCTGTGGGTGTCCGAGTCCTTACACACATTCCTCCACCACAGCCAAGCTCGCCCTGGGCCTCCAGCCTAGCAACATCCTGGTCCTCATCAGGGGATAGGAGCAGACTCAGAGGCTGACCACCAAGGAGGGTGACAGAGACAATGTAGCAGGGGGTGGAACCCTGAAGAACTCAGCCAGTGTTTGCTGGCTCCAAGCAGGGGCAATTGCCCACTGGCATCTATTTCAGTCAGTTTGGGCTGCTACAACAAATGACCACAGACTGGGTGACTTAAACAACACAAATTGACTTTTTACCATTGTGGAGGCTGAAAGTCCAAAAGCAGGATGCCAGCATGGTCAGCTTCTGGTGAGGGCTGCCTTCCTGGTTTACAGACAGCTACCATCTCGTATCCTCCCAGGACAGAGAAAGAAAGAAGGCTAACTTGTTTCCTCTTCTTATAAAGGCACTAATCCATCATGCAGGCTCCATACTCGTGACCTAATCTCCTCCCAAAGGCCCTCGCACCCTAATATCATCCTATGGGATGAGGGTTTCAATATATAAATTTGTGGGGGTGCAGAAATGTTATGCAATCCATAACAGGGGCAATGTTCTAAGACAATAAATCTTCAGGGGAAACAATTATGTGAAGGTGCTTGACAAGTTTGGAAAAACATGTCATAGGATGATGATGGCACTTAAGCAAATGGCTCTGGTAGGATCTGAAAGTATGGAGAGTGCTCGAGGATGTGTTCTGTGGAAGTAGATGAACCTGTAAATATGACTGGGAACAAGGGTCACTCTCCAGGAAATAGATGATCCTAGAGAGGGCAGCCACGCCCTTGCATTAGTTGCTCAGAAACCCTCTATGCCATGTTTCTATACCTGGCAGGCCTGTTGGAAAATCACAACGTCAAGAGAAAGGAAAGGAAATGTTAATGGTGGATGAATTAACACAACAAAACAAATATGTACAATAGGAGTTACACTCTAAAATCTGAGCCAACTCGTCTATCTGTTGTTAGGAATGACAACATAGTTGAGACTACACAAAATGATGCCTGGACACGGGTACGTGGGTGGCTCAGTTGGTTGGGTGTCCGATTCTTGGTTTTAGCTCAGGTCATGATTTTATGGGTCATGGGGTGGAGCCCCCCCATTGGGCTCCACGCTCAGCAGGGAGTCTACTTGGAGATTCTTTCCCTCCATTCCTCGCCCCACTTGCACGTGAGTGCTTGCTCTCTAAAATAAATAAATAAATCTTTTTAAAAAAGTGATGCTTGGACATATGAAATGGATGGTTGGAGACAAGCCATTGTGGGTGATTGTGGACCTAGTTTAGAAATGATGGCTATGGGTGGATGGATGTGATAGACTATAAAAATTACAAGGTAAGGGGGAAAAAGATGTGGATTCCATCTCCAGGAAAGTAGGACATGGTAATGATCTATAGACTCAAAATCTTTGTAAGGACTATCCAAATAAACTGACGTCTGCTCAAAAACCACATGGGGGCAAGGGCAGGTGGAATTGAGCTGGAGAGGAGTCATTTCCAGCAACGATCTCAGGAGAAAATAACAAAATCTTCTTTCCTATGGGTAAGGGACACACTAGAAGTGATACACCTACATCTAGATCCACAACAATGGTTGTGGAAGGGAGGGAGCATGAGCAGGAGGCAATGGATGGAAAAAGAAGGAAATGCTATAAAACCATCCAGAGAGAGAGGCTGGCAGTTCCCAGAAACTGTCAGTGAAAAACACTCAGATATCTAAGCAAGGAAATCTGACTCAAGACATGATAAGCCAAAAGTTTGCTAGTGTGGCATCAATTCAAAGATAAAACCGGGGGGTAGGGGGAGTGAGTAAGATCAGCAAAGCTTAACAGGCAAAGAATACCAACCTGGAAAATATTACCATAAAACTGTCAATAACAAAACATCTTTCTATGAATTAAAAAAAAGCTTTATAAAGCAACAGCATACATGAAGGAAGATCACAAAGCAGAAGTACAAGATGTGAGAAAACTAAAGAGAATAAAAGAAAGTGTAGACATGAATAAGACACATAAAGGGATATAGAGGTTAGAAATGAGATGGGCAACCAAAATGACACACTCATGAAAGAGTCAAAAAGAATTTGAGAGAAAAGAAGCATTTGAGATGGAGCTCAGACTTAACATATCTGGTCTACAAATAATTGCAGATGAGTTCTCCCATCTGTTTTTTAGAAAAGAATTTTCAGAATCATTCACAAAGTGAAACCCAACTCAACACTGAATACAAGAGAAATAGCAAAATATGGAAAAATGTACTAGGCAAATGTAAATAAATAAAATCCTATCCTCATATACTTAGCTCTGCTAAGCATATTCTTTAAACATGTCTCACAGGAGAATGAACTACAAGAACCACACGCTTCTAAACACAGTGCCTCACAGAGAAGGCTCTAGGCTCATCTTCTCATGCAGTGTTTAAATATGTCTCATAACATCACCCTGTAAAACACTGTGTTTAGTGTTTGGTTCTCGTAGTTCTGATGGTATAGCCACTCAGAAAATGGTTTAGCATTTTCTTAAAAAGTTATACCTGGAGTGTATTATGCTAAATAAATAAGTCAGACAAAGACAAATACCACATGATTTTACTTATATGTGGGATCTAAAAAATAAAACAAGTGAACAAACAAACAAAAAGTAGAAACAGACCTATAAATAAAGGACAAATTGAGGGTTGCCCACCGGGGAGGGTCGGTGGGACAATGGGCAAATGGGTAAAGGGGAGTGGGAGACAGTTATGGAATGGATAACTCACTGGAATAAAAGGCACATCATTGGGAATATAGTCAATGAGTATTGTATGTTGACAGATGGTGGCTACACTTACAGACTTGACAAAGCACTATGCTATATACCTGAAATTAATGTAACATGGAGTGTCAACCTACGTCAATTAAAAAAAAACAGCTGTATGTATACTTACTATATGACTCAGCAGTCCAACTCTTGAAAATTTATCCTAGAAAATAGACAATTTATGTTCACACAAACACCTGTATACAAATGTATCTAGCAGCTCTATTCATAATTGCCAAAAACAACCCAAATGTTCTCCAATGCATGAATGTGGTGCATCCATAAAATAGAATACTACTGAGCAATAAAAAGGAACAAAATGTTGGTATCCAGAACAAATTGGATGAATTTCAAAGGCATTGTGATTAGTGAAAGCAGCTGATCTCAAAATATGCCATATGATTATATTAATATGTAATTGTCTAAAAGATAAAATTATAGTGATGGAGAACAGATTAGTGATTGACAGGAACTAGGAATGGAGGGTAAAGTGCAAATAGCGTTAGAGCTTTGTTCTTTTAGATTGTAGAACATTCTGGTTATGAATAGAACAACATAGAACAACTGATCTGGGAGTATTTACATAAATCTAGCTATTGTTTACCTACTTATGTATCTGTATGTTATAATTCATAAACACCAAAAGGATAAAAAAGTTAATTTTACTGTATAATTGTTTTTAAAATAATTGCATTTAGCCACTTAGAGAAAAATAATTTTTAAAAACACCACAAAGAAGAAATAATATGGTAGAAGTAACCAGAAACATAAAATTAAAAGAGTCACAAAGATTTACTTGGTCAATTTGACTTGCATATTTCATGAATTATTTCCTGTTTTTTTTTTTTTTTTAAGATTTATTTATTTGTTTGCAAGAGAGGGTGGAGGGACAGAGGAAGAGCAAGAGAGAAACTCCTAGCAGACTCTGAGCTGAGCACGGAACCCCACATTGGCTCCCCCACTCTGAGATCACAACCTGAACCAAAACTAAGAGTCAGAGGCTCAACCAACTGTGCCACCCAGGCACCCCAGAGTTATATATTCTCTTTTAATAAACTGGTGACCTAGTAAGTAAAATGTTTCTCTGAGTTCTATGAGCCACTCTAGCAAATTAATTAAACACAGGAAGGGGTCACTGGAAGCCACCATCTATAGCCAATTGGTCTAAAGCCCACGTGACAATCTGGACTTGTGACTGGCAGCTGAGGTGGAGGGAGGAGGGCGCAGTCTTGCAGGACTGAGCCCTTACCTTCCAGAATCTGATGCTTTCTCTGGGTAGAGAATGTCAGAATTGAGTTGGACTGTAGGACACTTAGCTTGGTAGTATGGGAAACCAACCCCTCCCCTCCCTCCAACAAACAAATACACACACACACACACACACACACACACACACACACACACACGTTGATTCCAGAACCTCTAATACCCAAGAGAATTAAAAACATCTATCCACACAAAAACTTGTATATGAAGGTTCATAGTAGCATTATTCATAGTAGCCAAAAAGTGGAAATGACCCAAATGTCTGTCTGCTAATACATGGGTAAGCAAAGTGTGGTATGGCTGAACAATGTACAATGGAATAGGACTTGGTGATAACAAATGAAGCCCTGACGTGTGTTACGACATGACTGAAGCCTGAAAACACGATGCTGAGCCGAAGAAGCCAGTCCAAACGACCACAAGTTGTATGAGTCCACCTGACCCCTTGACTATAGTTCTTTATGACATAGCACCAGCCCCAGCAGCCTTGTGTTGTTTGCCAGGTCTTCCCCCTGGTTGGAGCACTTGGTGTGACAGGCATTCCTTCTGCATAAATCTGAGTAACAAAAGTGACATACCTCCCTCTATTTGTGGGTATCTTCGATTCTTGGTTTCATAAAGCATTGATTATTGCTGTGCACAAAAGTTTAGAATTGCAGGCATTTCTCCAGCGACAAAAATGTGTTTTCTTAACAGCAAATGTATGCCCTTTGCCCTATTCTCATGTCTTTCTGATTTATATTATAACGTTTATAACTTTTCATTTTGGTGCCGAATCATAACATAAGCTTCTGAAAACACTTTAAACAGCAATTAAACTAAACACAGAGAGTACCAACAATGCACATAATTCATTTGAAGTAATGACAAAAAGAACAGCTATCATTATGTTCACATAAGCACCAGCAATGACAACTAGGTCACATCTGCTGCCTCTCTGACAGCAAGTGTAAGAAGCAACTCGATTTAGAGATGTTAAAATGTGGAAAGATGCCTGACTTAGAAACAATGAAATATGGTATTTCACAAAATAGAATTTAGGATAAAATACTAAGAAAAAATAAGGATGTTATAAACTACTTAAAGGAAAAATAAAATATGCATATTATAATCATGAAAATGTGTCCCTACCATTACAGCATCAAAATATATAATGCAACAATGGACAAAATTGCAGATAAATACAAGAACCAATAATTATGCTAGGATATTTTAACATACCATTTCAGAAACTGATAAATCAAGCAGACAAAATAAAATATCAAGACCTAAGCACTACAATAGATACACAGAGAAATCTACCTAAACCCAACAAATAGATGGTACACATTGACTTAGAGCACAACAGGGGACATGTACAAAGACTGACCATGCATTAGGATGTAAAGGAAGCCCCCATAAAGTCCAAAGGATGAATCTGACACAGATGTATTGACACAGATGTGTATGACACATATATTATGTTTTCTAAACATAATATAATACAACTAAAAACAACATAAGAGAGATTTTTCTTTAATCCCACATTTTTGGGAAATAAATAACATATTACCAAATAGACCTTGGGTTAAAAAAGAACTTAAGGAATACTTAAAACTAAATGATAATAAAAGAACAATATATCAAAAAAGCATTTTTCAGAGGGAAAATTATAACTTTTAAAGTACATTTCTTTTAAAAGTAAGATTAAGAACAAACATCTAAGCATTCAATATAAGAAATTAGAAAAAGAGCAACAAAGTAAAGCTAAAAAAAAGGACAGAAGGAAACTGTAACTGTTAGGACAGAGATCGATTAAATACAACAATTGTAGGTTAACAAAAACAACAATGGAAATATTGTAAAAATTAATGATACTCATCAAGGAAAAAAGACAAGTATAAAAGCAAAACATGAGAGAAAAGACAGAACAAAAAGAAATAAAAACTTCCTACTTCCTCCACTTAACTCTTACTTCCGCTTGTGAACCATGAATATTTTTAAAATAATAAAGGAGTACTTTATTATAATGTGAAAAAAATCTGAAACCCTAAATGAAATTAATAAAATCCCATAAAAATGCAGAAAACCAAAGTTGCATGAGAAGAATGTGAAAAGTTAACCAGAAACATTAACAAATTGAATCGGTAGTCAAAATTTCTTCTATGCCCACCCCCACCCCAAAAACAAATAAATCCAGGCCAAATTGGTTTTAAAGGTAAAGTCTACAAATTTTTCCAATTTTATACAAATGCTCAAGTTACACAAGTTGTTCCAAAATATGCCAAAGAGATAAAGCTTCCTGGTTCATTTTGTGAGGCAAATATGATTTTGATGTCAAAACTAGTAAAGAATGACCTTAAAAAAAGTTAATTATAAAGACATTTATTATAAACTTAAATGAAACAGTCAAATCTAGTAATGTGTTATAAAAATAAGCAGCATAACCTAGAAAGTCTGTTGCAAGAACGCAAGGATGGTTTAACAATGTAAAATCTTTCAATGTAATTTAACATTTAACAAATTGAAAGAGAAATATGTGATTTTTTAAGTTGATGCAGAAAAGCTTTTTGATTAAGTTCAACTAAAAAAAAAACACTTTAATCTATGAGTGTTATGGAATTTCATTAACTTGGCAAATATTACTTATTAAAATCCTGCAGCAAACATCAAACTTTATACATGCTCTTCAATATCAATAATAAGAAAAGAATGAAGTTCCTGTTTTAGACTATAAGGAAATAAAGAGAAGTAAAAAGTGTATGCTTAGAAGGCAAAATATAAAGCTATCATTGCCAGAATGTGTACATTCTTCCTTATATAAATAAGGAAAGAGACAGAGGCAGAGAAGATTTTTAAAAACTTTATCAAAAGACAAGATGATCTGAAAAACGGAGAGATAATTAAAGCTCTTGGATGAGACAATATTAAGTTTTAAAATGTCATTTCTCTGCTAAGCTACAAATTCAATACAGTCCCAATAAAAGGCAGTTACATTTTCTGAAACGTGGAAAAACAATATAAAATTTGTATGAAAGAATAAAGGGATATGAATGAGTAAGATGACTTTATAAAGGAGCAATAAAGTGTAACTTGTTTTACTAAGTAGATAAGATGGGATCAGGAGGGAGACAAACCATAAGAGACTCTTAATCTCACAAAACAAACTGAGGGTTGCTCGGGGGAGGGGGCTAGGGAGAACGTGGTTGGGTTATGGACATTGGGGAGGGTATGTGCTATGGTGAATTCTGTGAAGTGTGTAAACCTGGTGATTCACAGACCTGTACCCCTGGGGCTAATAATACGTTATATGTTAATTAAAAAATTAAAAAATATATATGTACTGTGATATTGATACAGAAGCAGATAGACAGACCAAGGGAAAAGAATAGAAATCTCAGAGAACAAGAGACCCATGTATATATAGAAAATTTAAATGAACAATTTGAGTTTAGCAGAGAGTATTGGGAAAAGTATTATGGAAATGAAAAAATTAAAATGAAAAGATTGAATTACTACTTCATACAATCTATAAAGATGAAGCCCAGATGGATAATAGAAAAACTGTAAAATGTTAAACTCTGAAGACAACAAAATAAAACATAAAGGAATGTGTTTTATGACCTAATGATTAGAAAGGACCTCTTAAACAATATCTGAAATCACAAGTCATATGCAAAAGTTAAGGTATTTATGTTCATCAAAATGATAAATTTTTTTAAGGGGAGATAGGAAAATACCAACAGTAGGAGACTTTAACATACAAAACAGATCAAGTGGACCAAAAAATGACAGGGAATATAGAATATCTAGCCAACATAATTGATGAGGCAGATCTTACGGATAAACGACTATGACACCCTGGAAATGGAGGATATACTTGGAACTTTTACAACAACTGATCACATGTTTACCCACAAGAAAAGCATCACTTCCAAGGTGAAAACCAACACTTTTTATCACTTTGCAATAAAAATTGGACATTATGAGTATATATTTTTTGAAAAGCCTTTTACTCTGACAATTTAAAAACATTCTCTTAAGCCACTCTTGGATGAAAGGAGAAATAAATCCAAATAAAATAGAATGCCTAAAAAGTAAAGATAATAGAAATGTTTTACTTAAATGAATTGTCAGAAGAAAATTCATAATCTGAAAAAGTTAAAAGCACTGAATAAACTGTAACTCATAAAGTTAAAACAAAGTCACCAGAAATAAGCATAAAGATTAAAATAATAAAAAGCAAAAATCATTGAAATTGAGAATAGAAAAATAGTGGGACTAATTGATAAATTGAAATTCTAATTAGTGAATTTTTCTTTAAAAAACAGAAGAAAAGGCTAATATAAGTAAAGTAAGAAATAAGGCATGAAAAATCACCGATATGGAAGAAATTTTAAAGATTATAGGAGATTACTTGCAAATAAATTTTAAAGTTTCTTCAGAGAAGAAACTCTGGAACTTTTTTAATGTATATTATTGAATTGAGCTAGTGAGTGTGTATACTATTCTCCGGGGGAGAATGAAATAAAACCCACTGAGCCACCCAGGCACCCCCTTTTTGACCAAAATCTTAAAGGGGCATCCCTAAGGAGTCATGTATAGGAGGTACTCAAAAAATATTACAGCCTGAATAAATAAGGCAATGCTTTTGAAAACCTTCAGGATGTGGATTACTCTGAAATAACCAATATTATCAGTGAGACACTGCTATGTAACAAACCACCCCTAATTCCAGTGGCTTAAAACAGTAACCACTGGTATTTCTCATGAGTCCACAGGTCAGTGGAGTTTTACACTCTGGGCTAGACTTGCATGACTGTGGCTGACCCGCTGATGGGTTGGCTGGGAACTGTCTGGCCTAGGATGGCTTCAGCTGGAATGACTCTGCTCTCTTCCACATGTCACTTGCGTTCTTCCAGCAGGCTAAGCCAGGTTTGTTCTCAAGGTGGTGGCAGAAGTACAAAAAAAAGAATGAAAATGTGCGTTTGCTTTTCTAAACCTCTGCTACTGCCCTGTGGGGCAAAGCAAAACACGGCACCATGCCCAGCATCAGTTTGGGAGGGCCCTTCCTAAGGGAATGGCCATAGGCAAGCATGAGAAACAGGGCCTGTTTCTGCAATTAATCTACCACAACTAAGCACCATATAGATACGTGTCTTGGGACAATTCATCCACACATAAAATCACCAAATGTATGGATGTCTTCTCACTACAGTTGATTCTAACCTAGTTGTTGGATATTTGCCTTATCTCACCCAATCCAGCACAGCTATCAATAAAGTGTACCCTTCTTGTCTGTGAAGAAATATGTGGTCTCAGCTTACAAAACAAATAAATAAATAAATTGGGCCCCTGATCCCACAACCCACACAAATTCAGGTATATTAAAGACACCAATGTAAAAGGCAAAATTCCAAAACTTCCAGAATACATGAGAGGATCTTTTAATATCCTCAGGATAGGAAAGATTTCTTAAATAAGACACAAAACATACTACACACATAGGAAAAAATTTAAAGATAGGACATTAAAATTAAGAACTTCTGTTAATCAAAATTTACTCAAAGGAAATGTTTTTAAAAGTCACAATGTGGGGTAAAATATGTATAGCACATATAATTAACAAATGACTAGTACCTAGATACAAAGAGAACCCTTCTAAGCAGGGGTCCACTGGAAAAAGTTGAATAACAGCTTCTCCAGACCCAAGAAAGTCCTGATTTGTAGCATTTGCTGATCTTCATGATGTAAATACTCCCGTGTGACCAATTTCAAGCCACCAATGTGAGGTCACGAAGTGTAGAGACAGGAAGAGATGGGCACAGTTGGTTCTCATAAGTCTGGTATAAGCAGTTTCATCACAAAATCCAGTAAGAAAAGAAAAACCACCCAATGGGAAAATGTGCAAAAGGCTTGAGAAGACTGTTATAAAGTCATAAAAGAGAAAACCTGCATGAATAATAAATATGAGAAGATACTTAACCATGTTACCGAGAAAAGCAATGCAAATGAAAACCATACTAAGATACCCTTTCACATGCTCTGAACGGACAGAAGTTTGCAAGTTTGGAAATACAGTGTTGGCAATCTCTCCCTGGCTGCTGGTAGAGCGAAGTTGGCACACACCACTCTGAGACACAAGGTGGCATTACCTAGGAGAGATGAACCTAACACACTCTCTCCTCTAAATGCACTGTACAAATAGATACACTTCTTGCAAATACATATAAACACACACCTTAGAGAAATTCTCGTCCATGCGTCCTGTAGGGTTTGTGGGAGCACTGTCAGCAATAGGAAAAAAAAGTAAAGGGAAAGCAATCCATATGCTCTTCAGCAATAGAATAAATAAATACATTGTAGTATATAGATAGGATAGGATATAATTTCACAACAGTGAAAGGGAATGAATTATAGACAGCTACATGCATTAACGGAGATAAATTCCATAAGCTTCATAGAGAGTGAGCATCACAGAATATATGTAATTAAATTGCAATATTATAAAGTTCATTATATACACTAACAGAAGAGCAAAGATGTTTATCACCACAGGCAAGACAGAGATTCCCTCTGGGAGGAGGAGGGCATATTCCAGGCTATTGGAAATAATCCATTCTTTTTTAAATTTTTAATATTTTTATTTATTTACTTGACACACACACACACACACAGAGAGAGAGAGAGAGAGAGAGAGATTAGGAATACAAGCAGGGGGGAATGGAAGGGGGAGAAGCAAGCTTCCCACTGAGCAGGGAGCCCGATGCGGGGCTCAATCCCAGGACCTTGCAATCATGACCTGAGCCGAAGACAGCTGCTTAATGACTGAGCCACCCAGGAGCCTGAAAATAATCCATTCTTAAACTGGATACAAGTACAGAGGTATTCACTGTGCTATTATAATGTGAACAGTACATTTGCATTGCATGGATTCTTCCATATGTGTATTTCACACGTTGTTATATAAAAAAGGGTGTGTGTGTGTGTGTGTGTGTGTGAGGGTTATCACAGTACAGCATGACCAGTGTGACAACTGAAGAAAGGCCAGGATGCATGGCATCAGAGAAGGGGCACCTGTCCCACCAGAGTGGGAGTGGGTGTGAAAGAAGGCTTCAAAACTTCATGGATAGGAATTAGCCAAGCCAGGAGAAGTGGGGGCATCTCTCAGGTAGAAAGAGTATCCTGTGCAAAGGCCCAAAGGTTACCTAGCTGATAGGTGGAACTCCGGTCTGTCTAGTCCCACTTTCTTTTACACCCCCACTGCCTGACCTAAAATATGCATGCACACATGTGAGGCCCTATGACAGAAGGAATGCAAAGGGAGCCACCTATGTCAAAGGAGACAGACTGATGGGACAGACAGAACAGGAACTTGAGATAAGCAACTGAAGTGCTTGGAATCATAAGGGAGCGTATTGGGAACACAAGCTCAAAGGTAATTATGGGGGACGCCTGGGTGGCTCAGTGGGTTAAGCCTCTGCCTTCGGCTCAGGTCATGATCTCAGGGTCCTGGGATCGAGTTCTGCATCAGGCTCTCTGCTCGGCAGGGAGTCTGCTTCCCTTCCTCTCTCTCTGCCTGCCTCTCTGCCTACTTGTGATCTCTGTCTGTCAAATAAATAAATAAAATCTTAAAAAAAAAAGGTAATTATGAAGGTGAATCCAGCTGGAGATGTTGGGTGTGAAAAATGGACTGATGTTGAAATGGACTGGAAGATTTCACTGAGGGACTCTTCCAGAATGGATCAGGAGGGATAAGGGGGAAAGCACAGGAGGCAAGTTGAGAGGTGTGGAAGATAGAAAAAGAAGTGTCCCTGTCCCTAGATCCTGGAAAGAGAAAACAGAGTAAATAGGAAGAAAATATCTGAAGGAATGCTGACAGAGAAGTTCCAAGAACTACAGAAAGACCTAAGACTTTACATGAAAGTGTTTGTCAAGTGTCAAACAAACCAACAGCAGCAGAGTTAGAATTCCGGAGGAAAATGCTGTTACAGAGAAACAAGAGTGCCCTCAGACCTCTCAAGGCCGCACGGGAGGCCCAGTCCAGCGTCAGGCCTGTGGTGAGAGACATGGCGCCAAGATTGTACAGCAAGCAGGAGGGTGTTGGGACACAGGAGTGCCCCGATAAAGGATGAAACCTACGGTCCGAAACCATGAAAGTGCACCACAGAGGCCCACACATATGATATGATACTTTGTATTTTTCTTATCTACCAATCTATAGAAATAAATATGTGGCATGGGGACTGGAAAGGCACTCAAAATGCGTGAGAGTGTCTGGGACATCTGAGGAGTGGGATTGGAGATGATGAGTCGAAGGGGAACAAACACCAACAATATCCAGTACTGAAGCGGGCCCGGTGTGGGCTGCTGATAGTGAGGAGGGAGAAGGAGCAGAGGGGAGGAGGGGAGAGGGAGGAGAGAAAGGGATGCACTCCATGAGCCACGGAGTGTTCGAGTCTCTACACCTGAAAGCCACTAAACACAAAAAAATGAAGTGCATAAAACAGAAATAGTTTTACAACCTCTAGATCAGCAGCGGAGGGAAAGAGAATAAGAAACCGGAATCCACTAGGGACAGAGGGGAAAAAAGTGCTAAAAAGTAGGGTAGATAGAAAATAAGAGAGTAAAAGTAATACAAATATATCAATAAAAAAACAAATGCCTGGGTGGCTCAGTTGGTTAAGCATCAGATTCTTGGTTTCAGCTTAGGTCGTGATCTCAGGGTCATGATGGAGCCCTACATCAGGCTCCGTGCTGGGCGTGGAGCCTGCTGAAGATTCTCTCCCTCTGCCCTTCCCCCCACTCATGGGTGCTTACACATGTTCTCTCTCTGTCAAATAAATAAATCTTTAAATCTATATGATTATTAATTAAATTATTTAATTTTTAATTATTTTAATATTTAAATTATTTTTAAAAATTTTTTAAAATTAAAAATTTTAAATTTTTAAATTTAAAAATTTTTTAAAATTAAAAATTTTAAATTTTTAAATTTAAAAATTTTTTAAAATTAAAAATTTTAAATTTTTAAATTTAAAAATTTTTTAAAATTAAAAATTTTAAATTTTTAAATTTAAAAATTAAAAAATTTTTAAATTTAATTTAATTTAAAAATAATTTTAAACATTTAAATATTAAAAAAAATTCTAAATTAAAAATAATTTTTAAAATTATATTTTTATAAAATATAAAAATTTATATTCATTAAATAATTTAATAAATAATTAAATATAAAATTTAAAAACAGATACTCTGGCTAGATTTTTTTTTTAAGATTTTTATTTATTTATTTGACAGACAGAGATCACAAGTAGGCAGAAAGGCAGAGAGAGCGGAAGGGAAGCAGGCTCCCCGCTGAGCAGAGAGCCCAATGCGGGGCTTGATCCCAGGACCCTGGGATCATGATCCAAGCTGAAGTCAGAGGCTTTAACCCACTGAGCCACGCAGGCATCCCTGGCTAGATTTTTTTTTTAAAGCAAATCTATGTCACATATGAAATTTAATGACCTATCAAAGTTAAAAGTGAGATGATAGGAAAAGGGACCCAGCCAATGCTACCCCAAAGAAAGCCATTGCAGAAAAAGTAAAAGCAGGGGGTAAGAGCGCTCCAGTGACACAGTAATTGGCAAAGTGGCGATGACACAGATAACATACCAGGAGGCATAATAGCACCAAACAATAATGGAACCTCAGAGTGACAATGACACACTTAGGAGAAATTAACCTGCTCACCAGCATGGTAGGGAGATTTAACACACCACCCTCGGAAAGGTGATACATCAGGCAGAATAAAAATCATGAAAATAAGGAGATCTGAAATGCACAATTCTTACGTTTGACCTATTGGGCAGATACAGAACTCTGCAAACAATGTATTGGACATTCACATTTTCTCAGCAGGGATGGAATCTTTGTAACATTGTCTGTGTAGTTGGCCACAAAGAAAGCTTCAACAAATACCAAAGATGATACATGGAACAGGCTTTCTAATTAAGACACAATGATACTGAAAGTCAATTACAGGTCAAGCCCCAAACCCAGATACATCTGGAAAACAAAATAATTCATCAGCCAAAGGAGAAATGATAATGAAAAATACAAAGGACATAAACAAAGCAATAATGGAAGCAGCAGATATGACTCTCCTGGGATACAGGTAAAATGGCACTGGAGGGAAATTTATAACCTTAGGTGCTATGTTAAGGAAAAGATAGAATGAAAATTAATGAGTTCTGCATTCTATACCAGATGTTAGGAAAAGATGAACAGATTAAACCAGGGATGAAATTGGAAGCTGAAGAGGGTAGATCAGGAGAAGGGAGAGCTCCGTGAGGCCCTGAAGCAGGTGTGGCTTCCGTCATCTGGCCTGTCTCCCCACCTCTTGGACTGTGCTGGGCCTCAAGGGAGCAGGGGCCTCAGTGCCCCTATCGCCCGCTCCTCTCTCTTTGGCCCTTGCTCAGTCCCCCATTTTTCTCTGACTCCCACTTCCTCATCCTATAGTGGCTGACTTCCAGCAGAGTCCGTGCCAGCACTTTCCACCCGTGCCTTGATTACACTAACTCTCCAACTCTTGTGGAGCGCATGGTGGTGCCAAGGTCCAGCTCTGGGTGGTCAGCCAGCGAGGAGGCTTGTTTAGCAAGATAAATTCAGTATTCCAAACTTAACTGATCTCACTGCCATGTCCCACATAGTGCCCTTCTGACCCAAGGAATCCATGGGGGAAACCAACGTCCACACCCACCATCTCCACTGGTTCATACTCGTCCCCTTGTAAAGCAGCAAACTTGCAAAGCTAAAGGACACCTTTCATCTGTTGTCCGCTCTACGGTTCTCCTGTTCCACAGGTCCAAAACAGAACTGCTCAGCTCCCCTGGGGAAATGGATCCCACCTACCCACCCTTGGACACTCAGGCCCAGGCCATGATCCTGGGCAGGGCCCTTGCCTCACCCAATGCCTACTGGGTCCTGAGTTCCTGATCATGCCTCCTCCATGCCTTCCCTCCCCCAATGCAGCCTGGTTTAAAAGTCTTCAAACCCTGGCCTCTGTCACCAGAAGCCTCTTGACTCACCCCACCCTTCCCCTGCCCATGTCTTTGAGTGCAGCTTCCAGAACTTTCAGAAGCACAATCTGACCCTGTGGGCGGCTGAACCAAACCCTTCTGTGGCTCCACCACCACCCAAAGGGCCAAGTCTAAGCTCCTGGGCATGTTTGTCACGCTCTGAGCCTGGCCTGCTTTTCTGGCCTTTCCTCTTACACCCATACCCCCTTCCTGGCAGTAGGACCAACAGTCCCAGCTGGGCCAGGATGGAGCGCTTTCCTGGCCTGTGGGACCTTTGGTGCTGATGCTGGGGAAGTCCCGGCCAGAAAGACAAGCTGATTTTATTACACCCACCATGTTCCCTGCCCCTGGTCTTGTGATAGCTGTTGCCCTCCTTCCCTCGAGGCCTGCTCTTGCTGCTCTAGGGCCTGGTACCCACTCCGCCCAGGGGCAAGGCCCCTGTGTGCTCCCGCATCCCTGAACACTTAGCGCGTGCCTCCATAGGCTTTAGCTCCTGCGGAAAGGGACCACAGCTATTAATTTCATCCCCACCTAGTTGGCCTGCAGGTGCAGGGAGATACTCACTTACAGCTTGTTTAAGACACACAAAGTTAGGGCAGCTGGGTAGCTCAGTCGGTTAAGAGTCCGACTCTGGATTTCTTGATTTCAGCTCAGTGTTGGGCTCTCTGCTCTGTGGGGAGCCTGCTTTTCCCTCTCCTCCCGCCCCTCCCCCCAGCTCATGCTCACTTTCTCCTTCTCTGTCTCAAATAAATAAATAAAATCTTAAAAAAAAAAAAAACAGCACAAAGATCTGGTGTGTTTCTCTCTGACCTCTGCCCTCAACCTCTCTTGAAGGAAGCAGAACCCCAGAGAATGTGGTAAAGATCAGTGCTGGGTTCACACGACTTACATCCACCTACAGGGGGAGGGGGAGGTGGGGAAAAGGACAATGGCGATGCCCCTGGAGGAGGCTCTTAGCTTGGGATCTGAAGGATGACAGCTGCCCCTGAAAGCATGGGGAGGTGAAAAGCCTGAGGGTGGAGCCCCTGTATCTTAGGGTTGCTAAGTCCCTGTGTCTGCGAGGCACACACACAGAGGACACAGCCACCTGCCTCTCCAGTGAGCAGGAGCACTCCGTGACTCAGAGCTCCAAGAAGGAGGTCTGGGGGAAACAGGGGGACCAGACAAAGGGTGTGTATCTAAGGGGCCTCATCCTCTCCCTCTTGCCCTGGCCACAGCCAAGGACAGTCCTGAATGGAGCCTGTGGGCAGCACAGAGGGCCCCTTGTCCCTGCAGAGAGTAAGCACAGTCCCACAGCTCCAGACCAACCCCACTGTCCTCTGTCATGAGAACGCTCCCGCCATCCCAGAGGACCCTGACCTCCAGTTCCTGCCATAGGGCCGCCCACCACCATTTCCAGCCGCCCGAGGGCCACTTGCAGCTTTCATTTCTTAACTAGTTGATAGAGGCATGGAGGGGGCAGGGGAGGGTGGACAGGAGCTGCCCCATGAACCTCCCAGGCTGATCATGGACTAGGGGCTAGGCCAGTCCCCAGGTGATACCAGCCGAGGGTGGCCATCAGGCTCATCTCCAAGTACTACAGCAGCCCTAGCAGTCTCTCAGTTTCCCATTGGCTGGGGCCATAGATCTCTCACCAGGCCCTCGGTATAGCCCACACCCCCCAACACCCAGGCAGACTGCAGGGAACACTGTGGGGGAACCAGGTCTGGAAGCACAGCCCAGCATACGCTGGGCCCTCCAAGGTCAGTGGGGGTGGCGTGGGATATTGTCCCGTGGAGAGGAAAATGGAAGGCACTCCAGGAAGAACAAGCCTGAGCTCCAGGCCCTTGGAGTCCAGGGGCCAGAGTGCCAGGTCCTAGTGAGGCCTCAGTGCACACCTGCCCTGCCCTCCTGCCTTGGGCTGTCTCAGCCCTCAGTATCTTCTATAAGATGGAAGTAAGACTCTGAAGTTGCAGCCTACCAGCCCAGCTAAGCTCTGGCAGCCTGGCCCAGTGGGGAGGGGGGTTGGTCTCAGTGGGGGCTGGCAGCTCTCCACTCCCTGCCATTCTACAGACCTGCTGAGCTTCTCCCACCTGCCCACTGGGCACCCCTTCCCTGAGAAGTAGGCAGTGCCCACGGTGCTCTGGCCTCCATGCCCTGTGCAGGGGAGTATCTGCCCTCAGCCCCCACGGCTGTAGCCCTGCTGTTGTCAGCACAGCGCCCCCCCACCCCCACTTTCCTGCTCACCCACCAGTGGCAGCCATCTCCCACAGGTACCCCAGGCCCGTGAGGCCAGAGAGGCGGCTGGTCCACCCCTGCATCCCTGGCCCAGGCCCAACACAGGGCACAGGTTGGTCAGGTGTTTGTGAGATGAGCAAAAGGGGATGATTAGTGCCTAGAAAGTCTTCCTGTTGAGTTCCAACAAGGATGTTTCCTCTGTGTTGACTGTTTTCATGACTGGCCAGGCTGTATGGACCACCTTCATAGCTGTATTAGTCAGGTTCTCTACAGCACAAGAAAAGGTTTATTATGAGGAAGCAACTCAGGCAATTACAGAGGTGGAACTCCATGATCGGCCATCAGGAGAGCCAGTGGGGTCAGTGGGGTCGTTCCGTTTGGAAGCCAGAAACCTGAGAATCCCCAGCCCAGGGGCCGAAGACAAGTCATAGCTCGGCCAGGCAGAAATGGAACAAATAATCCTCCCCTCCTCCACTTTTTGTTCTGTTTGTTCTATCCAGGCCTTTGACTGATGGTGTAAGGCCCACCCGCAGCGGGAAAGGCAATCTGCTTTACTCTGTCTACCAACTCAAATGCTAATCTCTCCTGGAAGCACCCTCACAGGTGCACCCAGAAATCATATATAAGCTAGGTCCCCTACGGCCCAGGAAAGTTGACATATAAAATCAACTACCATGATGTCTTAGTTATCTACATGTCATGCGTCCTGTCGAGTGTCCTGGTGAGACAGGCTGCAGAATTTCAGGCATATAGACAACCAAAAGGACCCTTCATTTATCCATCTAAACACGCTGCACATTCTAGCTCGCATGGCCCTAGAGGATGGCTCTGAGAGGAGAAGCCACACCACTTGATGGTGGGGAATTGTCCTGTGAACCCAGGTCCAGCCAGCTTCAAATCTCCCAACTGCTAGTCCATGGACTCCCAAGGGGCACAGCAGCCTGGGGCCACTCACAGGTCCCTCCAGGCACCTGAGGACATCGCACCAGGCCCTGCAGAGCCCTGTGCACAACCCAGATGACACATACCAGGGAACACTAATGAGTCTTCTGGAATCCTGCAGCCAGGGGCTTGAATATACTTCTACCTTGATTTATCTAAATGAACGGGTGGCAATTCCCAACATAACACAAACGTAAGAAAACCGAACACCGTCACACTAAGCAACAGTTGTGTGTGTCTGTTTATGTAACCATCTCACACAAACACCTCTTTGTTTGTGTGTGTCATCCCCATGCCCCCGCGCACACAGGTGCCAGGTCTCCTGGCAGAAATGGTGCAGGCACAGCCTTCGGAACCGCCGGGACGATAACCATCAGCATCTGACTCGCTTTGCATTTGGAAAATGTATTTGATGGGAAGGCCCAGGGAGAGAGAATGACAGTATGAGGCTTCAATGATTTCTTAAGGACATGTTGCTAAATGATTTAATCCCTTCCTGAGACATTGCCCATGAATTGATGACCTCTGCTTTTCCTTTCTCCAGTCTGATGAGAAATGGCTTTTCTGACAGGCCAGTAAATTTCTCCCATTGCTTCTGCTAAGGAAAAAAATTTTTAAGACGATGAGGAGAAAGTGCTTTATTGCAAAGCACTCTGCACCCCACCCCCTTTCCTCGAGGATCATGAAGCCACAGTGGAAGGAAGGACAAGCTGGTGGCAGTACTCCCAAGAAGAGCCGACTCCCGCTAAATTAAAACAAATGAGGGCGACTTCCAGATGGTGACTCACACACAAAGGAGGCCGGAGACAGGGGACGACTGGCTGCCTTCCCGAGATTTGCCCAGGCTCTGCCGTGAGGCAGGAAGGGAGCACCTCCCAGCTTCCCCCCACCCCCCAAAGCATCCTGAGATTCCACATTCCCATCTGAAGGAGGCCAGGGGTTCCCAGACACCTCATTTGTCTGCCAGAGCCTGGGGTCCAATCAGACAACAACACATTCAGTCTGACAATTATCCACTGCACCTTTCTGTAGGCCAGGTAACAGCCAGCTTATGTCTGTGGGGACACCTCTTCCAGGAAGTCCTCGGGATACCCTCCAGGAAATGCTGTGCAGAGGCCTGGGAATTGATTGCAGTAGGCAGCAAGGGAAGGCTCCTGGAGGAGAGGATGGTGCATGGTCTGTGGGACTAACAAGTGACCAAGGCACCCCAGGGGGACAGCATGGTGGGCAGGAGGCTGAGATGATGCTGGAGGTAAGGGTCTGCAGAACGCAAAGATCTAGAAGAGGTCTTGATGAGCATGTAAGTCATAGCCCCTCCCTATCTCTACCTGCACAAAACTCTCTGCAGGGAGGAAGTGAATGCTCCCATCACATCCCCAGAGCAGCCACAACCAGGTCCCCCAGGGGCTCACCAAGCACTTACTAGCATAGAGGGCGGCATATGGCCATGAAGGGACATGTCCTTAGGACCTCCTTTCTCAGGTACGAGTGGGTCTTGGAGAGCCCTGAGGCCCAGGACAGGATTGGTTCTGGCCACCCTCCAGGGCTGAGTTGGGAGCTCACCTACCCTGGTTCTTCAAACACAAGGTTGCTGCCTTGCCAGAAACCCTTGTCCAGGTGTTGGACTTGCCCCAGCTCCCAGCCCCTGGGGCCCAAGTGGTAATAAATCACAGTGTGGTGTCCAGGTACAGACCTCATGTGCACAAGCTATGCCCCCAAAGCCCACTCCCAGCCGGGCTTGGCAGCCTCTCGGAGTGATGCGCAAACTCAGGGTGAGGAACAACAACCAGCCAGTTTCCTTTCACCAGCAAAATCAGAGCCACTATTTGACTAGGAAACAATCTGAACTTCTAAGAGAAAAAAAAAAAATAAGAAGGAACACAGGCCAGCAAGATATTTGTATTATACATGACAAAACTATAGCTACTATTGCATTTTAAAATTCCCTCAAATGTTGATGACTTCATCATATCCTTGACCGATAAAGGTACGATGGGCATGAACAGAGTTCATAAGAACGAAACACAAAAGGCAAACACAAAAAAGACAACAAAAAGTACAGCAAACTGTTCAACCACCTAGCAGTCAAAGAAATTCAGATTGAGTGATAAGGCACAGTTTTGTAGCAAATTAATGTCTTCATGGAAAACCCAACAATGACAAGTTTGGGGCACAGGAAAAAACGATGTAGGGCTGGTGGCCTGGGCGCTGGCCAGATCATCCGGGTCATCCCCCACACTCCCTTCAAACGCTCACACTCTAGTGCAGTGGGTCCACATTTGGGGATCCTTAAATTTGGGGGATTTAAGAGAAGGAAAAAGCAGAATGCATGAACAGGCTCATTGCAGCACTATCTTCATCAGGGAGAAAAAAACAGTGATAATCTAAATGGGTCCCAACAAGAGGTAGCATAAGACCCAAACACACATAGAGCTTACCCACTCTTGATGGTGCTCCTCTCTCCAGAAAGGATGTCCCACCATCAGCCTAATGGGAAAAATGTACAAAAGTCAAACAGGCTCACATGATAAGGAGGGGAGAGGGATCTGGGTCTGTATCAGAGAACCAGCCCAGGGAAAGTAGGTCTGGAGGTGAACACAAAACTCAGCCTCCTAGAAGCCAAGGTAAAAAGGAAAACAGGGTATTATATAACCCTCGTTATCCAGAACAGAAAGCCATAATCATACATTGGGAAAGACCAGTGTTTTCCTAACCCTATTCCAGGACACCTATTACTTGTATGTTTGCTCACCTAAAGGTCCTGAAAACATTTTAGGGTTTCCAATGGTTTCCCAGCTAATCCAGGAACATTCTTTGTGTGACCTGATCTCACCCCAGCCTCATCAAAATGCTCTGTCAAGTTCTGGTTCTCTGACCATTTCTGTGCGAACTACATAAGGTAATCAAGATAGGTCACTTTCTGAATTATTCCAAAAGTGAATATTGTCAGGAATGGATGGCATTCTTGTCTACCACCCCTGGTTTCCTGACCACAGCTTTATTTTTTTGTTCCATGATAAGCATGAAGGTAAGGGAGGAATGAAATGATAAGAGCAGCAAAGAGCCCCCAGGCTCCTGGGCCAGGAAGTGGGGGGATGTCTACCTCTCAGGGATCCTGGTCTCTCCTGAGTCACAGAAGTCCTTGCCACCATGTGGCCTGAAGGTGCCCAGAGGACTCAGGTAGGCAGCAAGAAGGAGAGGGGGTGGCAGGACACGAGGACACGGCTGTCCCAAGAGAGTCAGCCTGGCTTCTACAGACATATTTCCCAGCTCAGCTCCATGGAGTGAGGGTAGGGGCCCAGAAATACCTAGCTCCAGTCCCAGCCTCATTTCAAGTAGGCTGTGTCATCTGGGACAAGTCACCTGTGGCCAGTCACTGGGCATCCTGGAGCCCCATTTCCTTCTGTGTCACCAGGGGCCAATTGCAGATAACCTGCAAGACTGTTTTAGGGATCTGATGGGAGGTAAAGCTCCTGGTGCCCAGTAGGCCCTCGACACGTGTTAATGTTTTTTGTTTTTTGTTTTTTTTTTTCTAATTTCCTGGATTACCTTGACCCAACAGAGAGAGCAACTGCTCATTGCAGGTGGGGAGCTCTCAGGAGTAATAAATAGGAAAGGGAGGAAAGTCGCAGGTGGGCCTTGAAGAGGAGGAAACTCATGACCATGTGGCTGTGTCTTCATCACCCTCCTTGCCATTATCTCCCCCACGTCTAAGACCCTAACAATTCTGCGTCCAACCAATAGCTACTCTGGGGAGTCTGGCAGTGGGCCCATGGGCTGACTTTGTAGGGAATTCTGCTGAAGCCAATGAGACCTGGCTGGGGACCCTCAGCCCATGGGCCAGATCCAGTCCCAGGGTCTAGGCTCCATGAAGCCCCATGGGGACAGCT
This sequence comes from Lutra lutra, assembly GCF_902655055.1. Lineage (NCBI taxonomy): Eukaryota > Metazoa > Chordata > Mammalia > Carnivora > Mustelidae > Lutra > Lutra lutra. Next base: position 51,404,767 of record NC_062291.1, read on the forward strand.
GACATGGCTGGGCATTGCCATCCTGACAACTCCATTCACAAAAACCACAAGACAACAGCCAGAAGGTGCAAGGGCAAAGAGGCCAGGCTAGTTTAGAAGGAACTCCACTTGAACCCACACAGGAGTAGGAGAGACACCATGTGCCCCTAAGAGCCATACCAGCCATTCAGATGCACTTGGAGAAGTGCTTCTTCTGGCCACCACCTGCCTCCCCTCAGTGACTCCTTTCCTGTGGTGACCTTCAACATCTAGTCCCTGCCTTATTTGGAAAACCCAGATCTTCAACTCAGTCCCAGACTCTGACCGCTGCCCACCCTGCACTGTCCCCAGTGCCCCCGGTCACCAGGCCACAACTCATGCTTGCCCTCTGTCTGGAAGGACCTGACCCCATGTTTTCAAACTGTGTGACACTGAGCTGCCTCTGAGGTCACTTCCAGGAACAGCCTGGGGTGAACAGGTGGGGACGTAGGAAATGAAGGAGAAAGATGTGCCCCCTACCCTCCCTGTATCTGTTTCCTGGAATATTTGACCTCATTAATTCCCTCACCCCAACTCCCAGTGTCTCTTGATGACACACTCTAGGCAATCCTGGGGAGAGAACCCACGAGAATTAACACAACTCTTCGGTTCTGATTACAGCTTATTACCATAATGGAAAGAATTTCTGGACTGTCCTCAAATTTCCTCTCCTCTTAAAATCTTCAATTAAGAGCCTAACCTTAATGGAAAATGGCCATTTTCTGGAATGTTCTCCAAAGCGCTGATTCCTCATTGCTGAGTACTTTTTTTAAACAGATGAAGATTCTCAATGGTTCTGAATAAAATCCAAGCCAAGGGCCTCTCTCCGAGAAGGGAGGAGGGCAACAGCAGCCACTCCGGGGAGGCAGCCATCCCTTCCCCCGGGGCCCTGGTGTGGCCAGCAGAGGGTTTCTGAGAAGCTGCAAGCAGAAGAGCAGCATGGAGGTCCCGGGAGCCAGGCCCGGCTGCCAGCAAAGCAGCTGAAGTCTTGAAGAAACTTCCTGATTGCATTAACGAGGTGGCACCACCAGGACATAATCAAATCTCCCTGGAGAACGTGGCTTCCAGAAGGGCTGCAGCTCACACATGGCAGAATTAGGGCAACCGGGGCCAGACAGAGCAGATGAGACAAGTCCCATGCTGGGATGCAGGACAGAAGGGTAGAGGGCCACCTCCTCATGCCCTGTGGGCAGCACATAGTCCATGAACAGTGCTCACCGGGAGGCAGAATTTCCCAGCCAACATGGGCAGGGACCTGGCATATGAAGGCTCAGCTCCTCCCCGCAGAAGCCCCATGTCATAGGCCCTCCTAGTTTGGCAGGTAAGGAGGGTGCCTAGAAAAGCTGCGTGCTACAGGTGGGGACAGGTGCCCTCTCATACCAGGACATGGGCATGCAGCTCGGGGAAATGAGCTCTGGCTCTGGGAAAGGAGAAAGCCAACTTTAATTCCACTCCCTGCTCCCAGCTCTGGCCTGTCTGTGCCTCAGTGGGGCAGGACCAATCACATCTGCTTGTCAAAATTCTTGTGCGGAACACAGAAAACTGTGGCTCAGAGATTGTAGGATTTGGGACTGTGGCTGTAAGTGTCAGAGTTCCTTGGGCTGGGCCAACCTCGACACTACCACCTACTGGCTAAGAGACCTTGAGGAATCTATTTGACCTCCCTGGGGCTCAGTTTCCTTGCCCATGGGATGGGAATAATCATAGGGTTGTTTTAAGTTTCAAAATAACAGAATATATATAAAGCACAGAATGCAGAGACTGGCTTAGAGAAAGTATCCAGTAGATGACAGCAGCTATTGCCAAGTTTATTGAGAAGAAGAGAAGACAGGCCCATTCTCAGCAGAGTGATGGCTGGGGCATGTGTGGTGATCTCAAAGTCTGTTCCTTCACTTTTCAGTTTCAGTACTTTCAGGGCATAACTCCTTCTACCTCAACCACAGAAGACTAAGGGATACACCCAGTGCCAACATCCTACACCTTGCTTTCTTTTCTAAGAGTATTTTATAATAACTCCCAGAGCAACTAACTCTATCCCTATGCCCTGGGCCATGGAGAGAAAGTATATATGAGAGTTTCTCAACACAGGTTTGTTGAACAAATGTACAAATGCAGGGACGAAAGAACACACCTAAAGACCATGACACAGAGCAGCTGAGCTGACCTGCTGATGTACACGGGGGCAACCCACTGTGGGCCTCCATACCTGGCAGGACTCCTAGCTTCCCCATCCTGTCCGGCAGAACCTCTGTCACCTGGACTAGTCGCATCCTGCCCTGCTCCACCTCCAGCCTCCTTCATACCTCTTCTCTTCCCTCCTCCTGCAAGTCCCACACACATGTATGACCACATACAGATCTGGGCCTCCAGGAATCCTTTGTGGACACCCACAGCCTCCTGCTGTCTGCTCCCACACCTCTGAGCCTCACACCTCCCTGATGTGTGTCCAAACCTTCCCCACCTGATTTCTGGGAGAAGGCTCAGCTCTGGAGCTCGAGTGTGAACCCAGCTCTGCTGGATGGCCTCTCTGTGCCTCAGTTTCTCCATCTGTCCCAGATTCACAGAGGAGTCTGGGCGTGGCACTCAGAAGGTGCCCTGCAGCCATACCTGACACAGGAGGGCCCAGTGAATCCTTGCTGACTGAGGAGAGCAACACTTCTTCTAAGAGGAGGAGAAGGAAAGAGGACCAGAGATTATGAGATGGGTTTTGAGTTGGCTTTGAAGGATAGGCAAGCAGGCAGGGGGTTGTAGTTCAAGGTGCAGAGCCAAGAGGCTGTGGGGTGTGTGTGCATGCCCATGTGTTCCAGGGGGCTAAGGACACTGTGAGGCTCACAGAACAAGAGCTCTCCAGGACTTCACCCCAAGCCTAAAGCCAGTGGGACAGGTATCTCTTCGACAGCCATTTTGGCTCCCTTATTGAGATCAGACTCTGGGCCAGGCCCTGTGGAAACCCCAAAGACAAGACGTGTGGCAGTCACCTCCTCAGAGCTGGGAGAGCCCATTCAGCTCCAGTACCTCAGGGAAGCCCAGTAGCTGAGGGTCCGATGGAGCATCCTGAGCCCCCTGGACGCATCCCGTGGTGTTTCAGTTAAGATCGAGAGGGAAGTGGGCATAGGGAGAAGGGTGGGGCTGGGGGGCAAATGGGAGAGGCGAGGAGAGAAATGGTGAGCCATTGGTCTTGTTACTTAGCCTCTGTAAGCTGCAGGGCCTCATTGGCAAGTGGGGTGACACCATGCCTCCCTTTCTGGTAAGAGGGCTGAAAGGACATGCCCATAAAACACCTGCAGCTGGGCTTGGTGCATGGAAAGTTCCCCGTCCAGGCCAGCAGTGATGGTGAGGAGGGTGAAGAAGGTCGGGATGGAGGTGGCAGCAAAGCACACAGCAAGAGTCACCAGGAAAGTCTGTGCCAGCCACTCAAAGAGGTAGTAAGGGGGCTCACAACATGAAGAACAGAATGCTGATGACAGTGGAATGTCCGGCCATCAGGGACTCCAGCAACGGCAGGATCAGGACCATGCAACGTCAGTAAAAAAAGATCCAACTATGAAAATTAAGTGGGTAAGTTAATGCCACGATGGAAACAGGAAGAAATAGAAAACCTAAACAGATCCATAGCCAGTAAGGAGATTAAAGCAGTCAACAAAAATCTCCCAACAAACAAGAGCCCAGGACCAGACAGCCTCCCAGGGGAATTCTACCAAGCATTTAAAGAAGAATTAATTCCTATTCTCCTGAAAATGTCCCAAAAAATGGAAATGGAAGGAAAACTTCCAAACTCATTTTATGAGGCTGCATCACCTTGATCCCAAAACCAGACAAAGACCCCATCAAAAAAGAGAATTACAGACCAATATCCTTGATGAACACAGATGGGAAAATTCTCACCAAAATACTAGCCAGTAGGATCCAACAGTACATTAAAAGGATTATTCACCACGATCAAGTGGGATTTATACCGGGGCTGCAAGGTTGGTTCAACATCCACAGATCAATCAATGTGATACAATAAATTAATAAAAGAAAGAACAAGAAGCATATGATACTCTCAATAGATGCTTAAAAAGCATTTGACAAAGTACAGCATCCTTTCTTGATCAAAACTCTTCAAAGTATAAGGATAGAGGGTATATACCTCAATGTCTTCAAAGCCATCTATGAAAAACCCACTGCAAATATCATTCTCAATGGAGAAGAACTGAGAGCTTTTCCACTAAGGTAAGGAACATGACAGGGATATCTATTACCACCACTGCTATTCAACACAGTACTAGAAGTCCTAGCCTCAACAATCAGACAACAGAAAGAAATTAAAGGCACCCAAATAGGCAAAGAAGAAGTCAAACTATCACTCTTTGCTGATGATATGATACTTTATGTGGAAAACTCAAAAGACTCCACTCCAGATCTGCTAGAACTTATACAGGAATTCAGTAAAGTGTCAGGATATAAAATCAGTGCACAGAAATAAGTTCCATTTCTATACACCAACAACAAGACAGAAGAAAGAGAAATTAAGGAGTCAATCCCATTTACAATTGCACCCAAAACCATAAGATACATAGGAATAAACCTAACCAAAGAGGAAAAGAGTCTGTACTCAGAAAACTGTAAAGTACTCATAAGAGAAATTGAGGAAGACACAAAGAAATGGAAAAATGTTCCATGCTCAGCTCATGGATTGGAAAAACAAATATTGTGAAAATGTCTATGCTACCTAAAGCAATCTATGTGTTTAATGCAATCCCTATCAAAATTCCATCCATTTTTCAAAGAAATGGAACAAATAATCCTAAAATTTATATGGAACCAGAAAAGACCTCGAATAGCCAGAGGAATGTTGAAAAAGAAAGCCAAAGTTGGTGGCAACACAATTCCAGACTTCAAGCTCTATTACAAAGCTGCCATCATCAAGACAGTATGGTACTGGCCCAAAAACAGACACATAGATCAATGGAACAGAATAGAGAGCCCAGAAATGGACCCTCAACTCTATGGTCAACTCATCTTCGACAAAGCAGGAAAGAATGTCCAATGGAAAAAAGACAGTCTCTTCAACAAATGGTGTTGGGAAAATTGGACAGTCACGTGCAGAAAAATGAAACTGGACCATTTCCTTACACTACACACAAAAATAACTCCAAATGGATGAAAGACCTCAATGTGAGACAGGAATCCATCAGAATCCTTGAAGAGAACACAGGCAGCAACCTCTTAGACCTCAGCCGCAGCAACTTCCTCCTAGCAACATCGCCAAAGGCAAGGGAAGCAAGGGCAAAAATGAGCTATTGGGACTTCATCAAGATCAAAAGCTTTTGCACAGCAAAGGAAACAGTCAACAAAACCAAAAGACAACTGACAGAATGGGAGAAGATATTTGCAAACTACACATCAGATAAAGGGCTAGTATCCAAAATCTGTAAAGAACTTATCAAACTTAACACCCAAAGAACAAATAATCCAATCAAGAAGTGGGCAGAGGACATGAACAGACATTTCTGCAAAGAAGACATCCAGATGACCAACAGACACATGAAAACGTGCTCCACATCACTCGGCATCAGAGAAATACAAATCAAAACCACAATGAGATACCACCTCATGCCAGTCAGAATGGCTAAAATTAACAAATCAGGAAAAGACAGATGCTGGCCAGAAAGAAATCGTAGGAACAGTGTAGGAACCCTCCTACACTGTTGGTGGGAATGCAAGCTGGTGCAGCCATTCTGGAAAACAGCATGGAGGTTCCTCAAAAAGTTAAAAATAGAGCTACCCTATGACCCAGCAATCGCACTACTGGGTATTCACCCTAAAGATACGAATGTAGTGATCCAAAGGGGCACATGCACCCGAATGTTTATAGCAGCAATGTCCCACAATAGCCAAACTATGGAAAGAACCTAGATGTCCATCAACAGATGAATGGATAAAGAAGAGGTGGTGTGTGTGTGTGTGTGTGTGTGTGTGTGTGTACACACACAATGGAATATTATGCAGCCATCAAAAGAAATGAAATCTTGCCATTTGCGATGACGTGGATGGAACTAGAGGGTATTATGCTGAGTGAGATAAGTCAATCAGAGAAAGACAATTATCATATGATCTTCCTGGTATGAGGAATTTGAGAGGCAATGTTGGGGGCTTGGAGGGTAGGGAAGGAAAAAATGAAACAAGATGGGATCGGGAGGGAGACAAACCGTAAGAGACTCTTAATCTCACAAAACAAACTGAGGGTTGCTGGGGGTGGGGGTTAGGGAGAGGGTGGTTGAATTGTGGACATTGGGGAGGGGATGTGCTATGGTGAGTGCTGTGAAGTGTATAAGCCTGACAATTCACAGACTGTACCCCTGGGGCTAGTAATACATTATATGTTAATTAAAAATTTAAAAAAAGAAAATTAAGTGGGTATGTTAAGATTACTTAGAAGCACACCTTTCCATAACTGCAACTAAGGACAAATGTGCAGGCCTGAAAAAAAGCACGGAAGGTCTAAGCAAGTCCATGGAAGTCCTTAGACCCTGGGGCTGGGAGTGGGGACTTTTCTCTCTTCCCCAAACCTGTCTGTGCTGCTTGTGTCCAGGACAGTCTCAGTGGTCCCTGTGATTTCAGATGTTCTGTGTCACCTGTGCTCCTCTCTCTCTTTACTCAGGGAGCCTGGATGTGCAAGGCATCCATGCCTCAGAGGAATTCCTGGGGGTAGCGACAGGAGAAGCCACCGCCCCAGCCATCAGTATGATCTGTGTGGTCCTCGGACAGAGGCACCAAGGTCAGAGGCTTATCCACCCCTCTTTGTGTCCACTCCCTCACCCTTGCTTCCTGGGATCACTCACAAACACTTGATCCACCTATTTTTTCCTCTCTCTTTTTCTTATAATTAACGTTTTAATCAGCTGGAATTGATTTTATAGTATGAGGAGTGACTTGGTGTTTTTCCAGTGGACTTACTAGTTGTCCCAAGCACACTTGTTGAATAACTCATCTCTCTCCTGTCTCAGTAGTGCCTTGAAGTGGCACCACCACCGTGGTCTGCCCACCGGTCCATACCCCATGGTACTCCTGGTAAGGCCCTGGTCCATCCCTTGAGCTCCACCCTGTGGACAGTCTCCGCCCAGGCACCAAGATGCCTTCTTGGCAGCCTGTGCATTTCCTGATGCTTCCGGTCCTCCCTTCCTTCTCTGAGCTCCTTCTCCATCTTCTCAGCTATGCTCCACCTTTCCTGAGGTATGAGGCTGCCCTAGGCCTGCCCTCCGTGCTCCCCTCTCTGAACTGTAAAGGTGCTCTCTCCTAAAACACAACCCCCAGGATGCATCTGGATCTCAGCTTTTCTCTTGGGCACCAGACTGCCCGGTGAGGCTCTCCCCTTCAACTCCTCAGCGCCATCCTCTGGGGCTTTAATGAGCATGTGTGAGCTCACACACTCACAGGCATGCACGTGCAGAAGCATTCATGCACATAGTCCCACACAAATGTATGAACACATACAGTTGTGATAAGACATCTATTTTATGTGGAAGAACCTCAGACTCAGAGATGTGTCCCAAGTCACACAACTACTGAGTGGCAGGACCCAGATTTCTAGTGCTTTCAGCTCTACTCTGGGTGTTTTTTAATCACAGATTTACAAAAATACAGGGTTCTGTAACAGGGAAATAAAATGAGAGAATCCACATTAAGCAGTCATCCCAGTGCCTGGGAGTATAAGTGCTACATAAACAATAACTGTGGGGAATAATGATTGCTATGGTCATTGTCAGCCACAGGCCGGGACTAGAGACACGGACTGGCGGCCCACTCCATCCCTGTCAGGCAGGAGGCAGGTGGGGCTGCCGCCCTTCTGCATTTGACTGTCTTTGGTGTCCCCTCCTGGCCACTACGTGTAACTCACAGTGATGAGGGCTAGGAGGGGAGCCCAAGCACAGCAGCCCGCTTATCCCAGGACCCTGGACTCAGACAGGTGGGATGGTCCTCCCCCTTTACTCCAGGATCGTGAGAGAAAACAAGTCTTCCGCACTGCTGGGAGCTGAGGTTGTCTCCCGCCTGAACACACATAGGCACACATTCACGCCCAGCCACAGTATGTGCACACACTCCTGTGCTCTTCCTCTCACATGGGAGGGCCCCCTAGACTTGTACCCGGCTCGGCACCTGTTACTATGAGGAAGGCACATGGTATCAGAGCTGTGATGACTTCATTTGTTTGTTTGTTTTTAAAGATTTTATTTATTTATTTGACACAGAGAGAGAGATCACAAGTAGGTAGAGAGGCAGGCAGAGAGAGGAAGGGAAGCAGGCTCCCTGCTGAGCAGAGAGCCCAATACGGGGCTCGATCCCAGGACCCTGGGGATCATGACCTGAGCTGAAGGCAGAGGCTTAACCCACTGAGCCACCCAGGCACCCCATGACTTCATTTGTTGACTGTATAGATGGGGAAACTGAGGCCCCAAAAGAGGACACGGCATTTGCTGACTGTGCACCAGGGCCAGGTGTTAGGGTAGCAAGGAATATGCCATTTGTGGTGAGTTTCCGGTTCAGAAAACAGCACCCAGGGACCAGTAAGGACATTGTCCAGGACCTTAGCATCCACTGGGAGAGGCAGGTGTCTCAACAAACAGACACAACAAAGAATCATGAGAGAAAGGATGGACACCTTTGCAGAGCCCACAGGAACCAGGACCCAGCAGTCAGGGGATGATGGAGGGGACTCCGGGGCTGAGCATGAAAAACAAGATGTTACTGGGGATCAAGAAACAAGCTGGGCACAATGGGCAGGGAGGACAGTGCTGGGGCTTAGGTGGAGGAGCAGCAGGGCAAAGTCCCCTGGAAGAAGGCTAGGGATGAACAGGATGGTGAACTGAGCTCCTTCTCCCCCAGTCCCAACACAGGCACCCAGGGAAGGCAGCAGCTGCCACCACCTGACACAGGGCCAGGAGCATTCCCACACCTCTGCCCCTGTGAACCCCCAAGGATTCCCATTTTACACATGAGGACTGGAGCACAAGGAGGTTTAGTAACCTGTTTAAGGCTGTACAACTTAATGGTGAGGGCAGGATTTCAATCAGGCAGATCGGTTCCAAAACCTACCCCCTTTTTAAAGAAAATTATGGTAAAATACACATAAAACTTATGATTTTAGGCATTTTTAAATGTACAGTTCAGCGGTATTATTAAGTATATCCACACTGTTCTGCAGTCATCATCACCATCTATCTCCAGAACTTCATCTTCCCAAACTGAAACTCCAAAGCCATTAAACAAGAGCTTCCCTTTCTCCCTCCCTGTGGCCCTTAGCACCTACTGTTTTACTTTCTGTCTCCATGAATTTTCCTATTCTAGGTACCTCGTGCAGGTGGACTCATGTAGTATTTGTTCTTTTCAGTCTGGCTTATTTTACTAAGCATATCTTCAAGGTTCATCCAGGATGTAGTATGTGTCAGATTTTCCTTCCCTTTTTTGAGGCTGAGTAATATCCCATTGTCTAGATACACCACATTTTGTTCATCCATTCACCCACTGATGGACACTTAGGTTGTGTCCGCCTTTTAGCTATGGACATGGGTGTGCAAATACCCTTTTTTTTTTTAAGATTATTTATTTTAGAGAGAGAGTGTGAGAGCAGGGGTAGGGCAGAGGGAGAGGGAGAGAATCTCTAGCAGACTCCCTGCTGAGTGTGGAGCCCAGTGTGGGGCTCAATCTCATGACACTTGATCATGACCTAAGCCAAAATCAAGAGTCGGATGCTTAACCGACTGAGCCACCCAGGCGCCCCCAAATATCCTTGCTTTCAAAAAATGCACACTCTTAGCACCGTGCAGAATCACCTCACATAAACCCCGGGGTAAATGGGCATCAGTATGGAAGGGCAGGAAATGAGGTGAGAGAGCCAGACAAGATCTGGTGCGAGAGAGAAAGAGCTGCAGGCCAAGGAGGTGCCCTGAGAGACACCACAGGGGGAGGAATGCCTGCTAAGGAAGCGGTGTGGGGCCTACCTCCCAGAGACACCCTCCGTGTCAGAATGGCAGCGGCCCCAAAGGTGGGGGGTGGGTCTTGGCAGCTTGCAGAAGCCTGTGTTCCTCTTCATTCCTGCTAGGCTCATCTTCACACAGTGGGCTAGCCAGGAGCCCAGGCCAGGGGGAAGGCAGCTGACCAGCAAAATCTATCAGAGAAGTGGACAGCGTCTCAGCAGTAATGACAAACAGAGGCAGGACCACTCCCACCCAGGGAAAATGCACCTGGCTATGCAGCTAACTGCCAGCTGCACTCTCTGTGCTCTCTGGAAGAAGGGAGCACTTACCTGGCAAGGCACAGTAACAGCAGATGAAAATGTTCCAGGCCTGGACAAACAGATCTCTGGCCTCTCTCCACTCCCTTCAGCCTAAGCAAACAGAGAAACATCGTGGATATGTTAAAAGATTCACTAGCTCCAAAGATGTGGGCCAACTAAACAGATGAAGCTGTTAAAAATCAGAATCTCTCTAACTCGAGTTACAGAAAGATGTGAACTCCTACCCAACAGAGAAGATGTATTCGTTCTCAAGCTCGTGTTGAGCCTTTGGAAACACTGGCCCTGTGCTGGGGGAGCAAAGAGACCACACCTTCCACAATCCACAGTCTCTTGCCAGGTTCAATAAAATGAGAAACAATAAGAAGACAAGGTTAAAAATACATTTTGGAAACAAAATTAATTTCCACAATGGAAATTACAAAAACATCTGGAACTCCATGACAATAAGGTATTCATATAAAAATTATAGACTTCCACAAAATTGGTATTTAGAGAGAAATTTGTATCATTAAATTAATTTGTAATAAGCATGATGGAAAGAGACAGAAGAGAAAGCTGAAGGCAAAAAGCTGATGGGTAGAAAAAAGAACCTAAAGTGAAAAACACTTTAGAAACAGACTGCTATAGGGGCGGCTGCGTGGCTCAGTGGGTTAAGCCTCTGCCTTTGGCTCAGGTCATGATCCCAGGGTCCTGTGATCGAGCCCCGCAACGGGCTCTCTGCTCAGCAGGGAGCCTGCTTCCTCCTCTCTCTCTGCCTACTTGTGATCTCTGTCTGTCAAATAAATAAATAAAATCTTAAAAAAAGAAAAAGACTGCTATAAAAGTATGACCTGTTGGATATGTCCAGAGAAGTACTCAGAATAGTCTTAAGTATATATGCATGAATAGTCTTAAGTATATATGCATGTACCTAAATAGTATAAGAAAGGTATAATTAAGCAAATAATATAAGAATTTCTTTAAAACGGAAGAAACAAGATACAAAGTCACTTAACTTAAAAACAACCGTAATAAAAGTAGACGTGATAAAATCCAAAACTGGTTACTCGAAAAGATCATTAAAATAAGCAAACCTCTGGGGCGCCTGGGTGGCTCAGTGGGTTAAGCCGCTGCCTTCGGCTCAGGTCATGATCCCAGGTCCTGGGTTCGAGCCCCGCATCAGGCTTTCTGCTCAGTTGGGAGCCTGCTTCCTCCTCTCTCTCTGCCTGCCTCTCTGCTTACTTGTGATTTCTCTCTGTCAAATAAATAAATAAAATCTTTAAAAAAAAAATAAGCAAACCTCTGGGAAGTCAAGCGAAAGAAAAAAAGAAAAGGTATAACTATGAAAACATTAGATTAAAAAGTGACATGATTACAGATATGAAGGAGATATTTTAAACCACAAAAAGTAGATACAGCTTCATTGTGGTTGGTTTTGTTTTCTCTGGAGGAAGTAGAAGATTTTCTTGGAATGCATAAATCACCAAAATTGGCTTACCAGGAAGCAGAAAATCTGAAAAGAACAATAAACATAGAATGAACAAAACAGGTAATGAAGGCATTACGGGGCTCCTTGAGCCTTCAGGGATAGGGGATTGCCATTACGGAGTTACAAAACCACAGGAGAAAACAGGAAGCTCCCAGTTCCCTCTACAAGAGTAACACATTTTCTACAAGACCACACACACACACACACACACACACACACGTACATCTGCATACGCGCGTACACGCGAGCACACGTTTGTGCACATACACACACAGAGGGACACGTTGCAATGATGTAGGAAGGTCTCCCAAGACACGTATACTAGCAAAAATAGAAAGTTTCCAAACAAAACAGTTCTATGTGTTTGTTTTTTTAGACACTCCACACAGGAAAATTTAAGTGTCTAAAAGAGATCTGGAAGATACATATCAGATCAGCATGGTCAGCTGTGGGGAAGATAATGAGATGAGAGTTCCGGAGAGAATAACAGAGAGAACAGATTCTGTTTACACTCTTCCTATATTGTTGGAATGTTTACAAACTGAATATATTCATATATTACTTCAAAATAATTACTTTTTTCAAAATAATTAAACTAAGTGTAAATCAATCAATACAAGTAAATAAAACTAATAACTAATAACTAATAATAGTAACTTGAAGAAAGAAGTAATAGTGTCTTTAAAGATTTTTTTTAAAGTAATCTCTACATCCAATGTGGGACTTGAATTCACAACTCCAAGATCAAGAGTTGCATGCTCCGTGGTCTGAGACATCCAGGTGTCACAAGAAAATTAATAGTTTAACAATTACTAATTATTTTTAGGCTAAAGAATAAAAATTAAAAATTTAGAAAACATGTGGAAAGATCTTTTATAATAGGAGGATATTTAAAGTTGAAGATCATTTTTTAAATTAAAGAGGTAGGAATGAATCACTCAGGACACAAAACTCTCAAAGCCATAAAGGAAAATACTAGATTTGACTGTACAGGTATTTAAAACCTCTGTATAAAGAAAAGAATCGCAGACTTGTCAAAAGACTAGTATGTGTCATATTAGGGAAAAAAATACAAGATTTATAAACAACCTCAAGATTTATATCCAAAATATATAAGGAGGTTTTACAAAATTAATATGGCAAAGCAACCCAACAAAAAAATGAGCAAAAGATATGCACAAATCACAGAAGATTATGAGAATGGCAAATGAACACTGGAAAACATGCTGGAGCCTTCTGGTTATCTAATAAAAATGCAAATTTAAACAATAATGAAATATTTCTTGTGCCTGACAGACTGGCAAAAATTTAAAGTATCGAGCACATTTACCACTGGCAGGAATTGGGAAAATTCTCAATTATTTTTCAGGTAATTCCTCTTATCTATTGATTTTTTCTTCTCCTTCTGGCAGCTGTATGAGAGGAATGTCTCTAATGAATGTCTCTAATGGCCTTTCCTCATCTCTCCTAGAAGAGCCCCAACCTGATCCCCGCTCATTTTTTCCTTCTCCTCTTTAAACTTCTCGAGTTTATCATTTCAGTACTTATATTGTTCATACATAATATCCCCAGCTGGTTCTTCTTCATAACTGTCTCTAGCCTATTTCCAATATCCTCTTGAGGATATTTATTATGCACATGTAAATGCTTTTTCTGTCTTGTCTATTTATCTGCTCCCTCTGGTGTTCAGTTTGTGGTCTTTCCCTCTCCGGATTTACTCTTCTCATCCTCTATCTCCCTCGGGATTTCTCATGGCTTCTTATCTTAGATTCTTGGGTCTATCGATTAATTTTCGATGTCCCTTTTGTGACATCTCTAAGGTTTGGGCTCATAGGATAGCTAGCAGTCCATATTGATTAATTATTATTATTAATTATTATTAGGAATCAGAAGCAAATTTACAAACAAAAGTCATATCATCAGATGTTTTCATGGGTAAAGAAAATGGATGTATGAAGACATTGCTGGTGGGAGTATGAAGTGTTATACTCTTCAAGGGCCAGATATTGTGGCAACATATTCAAATGACAAAAAATAGACTGGATGTTCCCTTATAAGATGGTGTAGACTTGCCTGTCTGCTTCTTCCCTCTAATATCACTAAATACACTAGGAATAATCTAACAGGCAATCATAAAAGGATGCTATGAGGAGGAACAGGAAGGCAGACTGGCCAGGAGGCACAGGACTTGAGGAATGACTTTAGGAATAAGTTCCTGAGTTTCTTTTTATCTCCCATTTAGTCCATTTGGGTTGCTATAACAAAAATACCATAAACTAACTAGGTGGCTTGAACAACAGAAGTTTCTTTCTCACAGTTGTGGAGGCTGGGAAGTTTATGATGAAGGCACTGGTAGAAGGTGAGGAAGTAAAGGAAGGGGAGGGAAGAGGAGGAGAGGAGAAGGTAGAGAAAGGACAAGGCAAAATTATTCCTTGATACCAAAAGTACAATCCATAAAAGGAAAAATTGCAAAATTGGACGGCATTAAAATTAATTTTTTATTGCTCTGCAAAAGATCCTGTTAAGATGATAAAAAGACAAAATACAGACTAGGATGAAATATTTGAAGATCATATACCTAAGAATTTCTGTCTAGAACATATGAAGAACTCTTAACATTAAACAAATAAAATTGAAACTGTAAAAAGAAATGAACAGATACTTGACCAAAGAGAATATATAGACAGCAAATAAGGACATGAAAGGATGGTCAACATCATTAACCTTTAAGGAATTGGAGAGCCCCAGGCAACAGGAAAGTACCAGGGAAATCATGGAGTAGGAGAAGTTCAGAACAGTGTTTATGAACTCCTGAGCTCCCTCCTGAGCTGTGAATGTATAGGTCTGACCCTAAACAGTGTATCACTGAAGAGATAGATCAATGTCCAGATCCCATATAGGCTACTGCATAATGCACACATGAAACTGACCAAAAGAACACCACCAGAGATTTGTAAATGGAACTAACAACTGTCAGAACTCACAGAAGGCTTGTTAGGACTTGCAGCTAAACAGCACTTACAGGAACATGCATAGCATTAAATGCTTGTATTACAAAAGAAGAAAGGTCTCAAATCATTAATCTAAGCTTCAACCTTAAGATATTAGAGAAGAAGAGCAGAATAAAATCAAGGCAAGCTCAAGAAAAGAAATAATAAAGAACAAAAACCAATGAAAATGAAGAGTAACAGAGAAAATCAAAACTAGAAGCTCATTCTTTAAAAAAAAAAAAAGCCAATAAAATTAATAAATCCCTAAGAAGACTGACAAAGAACAAAAGGAGAGAAGATACAGATTACTAATATCAGGAATAAAGGAGATACTATCACTACAGACCTCAAAAGATGATAAAATGATGGGAAGGGAATCCTACAAATAATTCTATGCCCATAAATTTGGTAACTTAGATGAAATAAACTAATTCCATTTCATAATCTATCAAAAAATTCACTCAAGATGAAATAGATAAGTTATAGACTTATCTATAAGTTTTAGTTATATCTATGTTATCTATAACTTATAGACTTATCTATAAGTTATAACTTATCTACATAGATAACTTATAAGACTAGCCTTATAACTATTAAAGATACCGATACATTTTTTATTTCATTTTTTAAAGGATTTTATTTATTTATTCGACAGAGAGAGACACAGTGAGAGGTAACACAAGCAGGGGAGCAGCAGAGGGAGAAGCAGGCTTCCTGCCAAGCAGGGAGCCCGATATGGGGCTCGATCCCAGGACCCTGGAATCACGACCTGAATCGAAGGCAGATGCTTAATGGCTGAGCCACCCAGGCACCCCCCTGAAAACATTTTTTAAAAATCTGTAGGCCTACATGCTTCACTGCCAAATTCTTTTTTTTTGCTTTTTTTTTTTATTTTTTTCAGTGTTCCAAAATTCATTGTTTATGCACCACACCCAGTGCTCTATGCAATATGTGCCCTCCATAATACCCACCACAGGCTTACTCCACCCCCCCAAAAAAACCCTCAGTTTGCTTCTTAGAGTCCAGCCAAATTCTATCCAACATTTAAAGAAATAACACCAATTCCATTTAATCACTTCCAGAAAATACAAAGGGAGAGAACACTTCCTAACTCATTTTATAAGGCCAGCCTTACTCTGACACCATAATCAGATAAAGACACAAAAACTCCGTATTTCTTACAAACACATATATAAAAATGCTCAACAAAACATCAGTGCATCAAATATAACAAAATAGTAAAAGAATACTATGCCATAACCCAATGGGGTTTATCCCAAGAATGCAATGTTGGTTCACTATTTGAAAAAGAAATCCATGTAATCCACCATATTAACAATCTAAAGATGAAAACCACATGATTATATAAATTGGTGCAGAAAAGGCACTTGGCAAAATTCAATACCCATTCATGATTTAAAAAGAATTCCCAGTTAACTAGAATGGAAAGGAATTTCCTCAAACTGGGAAGAGCATCTACAAAAAAACTGGGAATAAAACAATGATGCCCACACTCATCTCTCCAATTCCACATTATATGATAAGTCCTAGTAGTCCAATATATCAAGAACAAAAGGCATATAGCTGGGAAGAAAAAATACTGTCCCTATTTGCAGACAACATAATGGTCTATGTATAAAATCCTAAGAAATCATCCAAAAACAACAGTAACAAAAGCCTAGAACTAATAAATGGTTCTAGTAAAGTTGCAGGATATAAATACAACACATCAAAATCAAACATTTCTCTAAAAACTAGCAGTGAACAATTTGAAAGCAAAATTTAAATAATTGGTATTATTTGCAATGGCTCCTAATTATTAAATTATTAAAAATATTGACATAAATCTGATAAAACACGCACAGGATCTGTAGGCTGAAAACTATAAAATGGTGATGAAAGAAATCAACGAAGACCTAAGTAAATGGAGAGCTATGGCAAGTTCACAGACTGGAAGACTCAACGGAGCAAAGTTGTCAACTCTGCAAATTGATTCAGACTTAACGCAATCAAAATTACCGCAGGATTTTTTATAAATGTAGGCAAGTTTATTAAAGCTTAAAACAAAAGGGAAGAGTCCTAGATGAGCTCCAACAATTTTGAAAAAGAGGAATAAATTTAAAGGTATCCCACCACCCCTTTTGAGACAATATAAAGCTACCATAATCAGGGGCGCCTGGGTGGCTCAGTGGGTTAAAGTCTCTGCCTTCAGGTCAGGTCATGATCTCAGGGTCCTGGGATCGAGCCCCGCATCGAGCCCCGCATCGAGCCCCGCATCGAGCCCCGCATCGAGCCGGCATCGGGCTCTCTGCTCAGCAGGGAGCCTGCTTCCCTTCCTCTCTCTCTGCCTGCCTCTCTGCCTACTTGTGATCTCTGTCTGTCAAATAAATGAATTTTAAAAATCTTAAAAAAAAAAAAAGCTACCATAATCAATTGTATGGCCAAGAGTTAGACACATCAATCAGTGGAACAGAATAGAAAACCCAGAAATATACCCTCACAAATATGCCCAACTGATTTTTTTTTTTTTAAAGATTTTATTTATTTGTCAGAGAGAGAGAGAGAGAGAGCGAGCACAGGCAGACAGAGTGGCAGGCAGAGGCAGAGGGAGAAGCAGGCTCCCCACAGAACAAGGAGCCCGATGTGGGACTCGATCCCAGGACGCTGGGATCATGACCTGAGCCGAAGGCAGCGGCTTAACCAACTGAGCCACCCAGGCGTCCCAACCCAACTGATTTTTGATAAGGATGCAAAGATATTTCCATGAAGTAAGGTTAGTCTTTCAACAAATGACATCAGAAAAATTGGTTGTAACTTAAAAAAAAACAAAAAAACAAAAAATATACAAAGAAACCCCTTAATCCAAACTTTACAACTTACACACAAAAAAACTCAAAATAACAATCATAAAGCTTCGGGGCACCTGGGTGGCTCAGTGGGTTAAAGCCTCTGCTTTCGGCCCAGGTCATGATCTCAGGGTCCTGAGGATTGAGCACACCGCATCGGGCTCTCTGCTCAGCGCGGAGCCTGCTTCCCTCTTACTCTCTGCCTGCCTCTCTGCCTACTTGTGATCTCTGTCAAATAAATAAATAAACTCTAAAAAAAACAAAACAAAACAAAACAAAAAAAAAACCACTTAAAAAAATCATAAAGCTTTAAAACTTTCAGAAGAAAACGGGAGAACATCTTCTTAACCCAGGGTTAGGAAAAGAGTTCTTAGTCATGACACCAAATACACAATCCATAAAAGAAAAAAAATAATAAATTAGACTTGACAAATGTTAAAAACTTTGCAAAAGACACTGCTAACAAAAAGACAGCTGTAGACCAGGAGAAAATGTTTGCAAATCACATATATGACAAAGGACTTATGCCAAAATAGATAAAGAACTCTCTAAATCAACATTAAAAAAACAAACAATCCAAATAAAAAGAAGGCAAAGGCTTGAAACTAAACTTTACCAAAGAGGTCACTGTATATGAAAGGCAATAAGCATATTAAAAGATACTCATTATTATTGGTCATTAAGGAAATGTGAATTAAAAACACTACATACCCACTAGAATGGCTAAAACGAAAAGTACTGGCAGTACCAAGTGATGATGAGGAGGAGGAAGAATACTGGAACTCTCTCCCTCTCATTGGTGGTAGGAAAGCAAAAATGGAGCATAACAAATAACATGGAGGACATAGGGAGATAGAGAGGAGAAGGGAGTTGAGGGAAATTGGAAGGGGAGGTGAACCATGAGAGACTATGGACTCTGAAAAACAATCTGAGGGTTTTGAAGGGGCAGGGGGTGGGAGGTTGGGAGAGCCTGGTGGTGGGTATTATGGAGGGCACGTATCGCATGGAGCACTGGGTGTGGTGCATAAACAAGAATTCTGTTACGCTGAAAAGAAATACATAAAAATAAATAAAGACATATAAGTTTATTCATTTAAAAAAAAGAATGTCAAATAAAAAAAAATCTTTAAAAAATGGTACAGCCATTCTTGAAGTCTGACAGTCCTATTAGTCCATATGACCAACTCCTATGACTAGCTATTTACCCTGGAGTAATGAAAACTTATGGTTACATAATTACCTCCACACAAATATTTATGGCAGTTATATTCATAATTGCCCAAAACTGGAAAAAACCAGTCCTTCTGTTAGTGAATGGATAACCAACTGTGGCCTACCTATATAGTTGGATACTATTTAGTAATCAAACGGAAAGCATCAGTGATAACACAGAACAATCGGGGTGAATCTCAAAGGCACGATGCTTAGAGAAAGTAGCCATTACATGAGTTACAAGTCTTATGGGGTTCTACTTACCTGACACTCTCAAAACAAAGCTGTGGTGTGGAATAGCACGTCAGTAGTTAGCAGGGTAGGGTGAGAGATGGTTGGGATGGTTTCCTTGCATGAGTTAGTGCTTGGGAGAGAGGATTGTTTGATATCTTAATTGTGGTAGTGGTTACATGAATCTATATTGTAAATCACAATATATTGATAAGGATGCAGAGATATTTCCTTGAAGAAAGGTTAGTCTTTCAACAAATGACATCAGAAAAATTGGTTGTAAATTTAAAAAAAAACAAGAAACAAAAAAAAAAACCTTAATCCAAATCTTACACCTTACACAGAAAACTCAAAATAAAAATTATAAAGCTTTAAAACTTTTGGAAGAAAACAGGAGAAAATCTTCTCAACCCAGGGTTAGGAAAATTTATATTGTATATTGTGCTGAAATACAGAGACTTACACACCTCTTTAAAATGGGACCAGCGGAGAAATAAAAATTTGAAACTCTGTTCTGTACCAGTCACTTTGCATGTAATCTCATTAAATCCTTACATACTGCAAGATTGGTTATTAACCCCATCTTACAGACAAGAAACTTGTAACTCAGAGATACTCAGCAACTTATCTGTGACCTATCACAGTTACCGGAAGAGCCTGGAGTCCACCACCCAGACCCTTCCTACACCTCAACACTGGGATGGTCAAGTCTGCCAGCAGTAGTGTAAGAGGCTGGGAAAGAGAGGCTGTCCTGTTTGTTGATGTCACTTACATGTCTGGCTTCTGTGCACAGCCTTGCTGAGCTGGACCTGCTCAGCTCTAGTCAAGTGAACTGCAACACAATCACTGGGCCTCTTGGGCAGCACTGCTCTGCTTATATGGGTTGGACTTGGTGATTTTGAGGTATCTGAAAATACTGAACCAATGGGAAGCATACTAGACTAAGACCCACCTGTGTTCAATTTTGACTCTTCCTTAAATAACTCAATCAACTTCCAGGAAGGTGCTGATGTCTCTTAGGAATGCATTTAAGCCCAGATACTAGGTCAACCTGAGCTTCAGAGAGTATTCCTAACGACCTCTTCAGATGTCTCCGTGTGACTGTCCCACAGGTACCACGCCCTAAAATCGAGTTCCTCACTACCCAGCAGAGCAGCCACCAAAATCTTCAGTGCAAGCTGGACACCTAGGAGTCCAGGGATCTTTCCTGAAAACTCCTTGTTCTCACAGCTCTCAGATCCAACATACCTCCAATGATACCTCCTAAAGCTCCCTCTCTGTACCATCTTTTAGCCCTCCTGTGTCAACCTCCTTCCAGTATTTACCTCTGGATTTCCTCCACATTATTCTCTACTCACCAGTAAAGGGAATTTTCAAAAATACAAATCTGACCATGTTTTCCCAGCTAAACATCCTCCAAAGGGCTTCCAGTATCTTGAGATAAAGACAGATGCAGCCTCATCACCTGCCTCTCCCTTTCCTTCTCTATCTTCCTCTGTAGTTTCTTCCTACAACCCTCTGCCCATCCTGGCTCCAAACACACTGGCTTACAGGTCATTGTGCTGCCTTGTGCCACAGGGCCTTTGCAGATACATTCAATTCCTGCTGGGTGATTACATGCTTCTTCTCACTCCTACCTTTTTCCAAGTTAACCTGCTTCTTCAGATCATGCACCAAAGGTCACTTTCTTCCTTTAAGGAAGCCTTCTCAGACCTGCTACACTACAGAGCCAGACTCTTAAAAATGACCAAGGACTTCAAAGTTTTTTTTTCAAGTAGGTTGTATCTGTCAATTTTTATTATGTAAAAAATGAAAGTTTTAAAGTATTTTTATTATTTGTTTTAAAAGAACACAAACTAGCCCATTACATGGCTAACATAAATTAATAGAAGCAGCTGGATTCTCTCATCTGTAGTCAGGCTACTGCACTACCGCACATCACAGAGCCTCTGGGAAACTCAGCTGTGCACTGGACCATACACTCTTTTCTAAATTTTAAAGTTGAATTTTCAAGTCAATATCCACCCCCGCAACTGGAAAGACTCATTATAAAGGTGACAGAATAAGCAATTATCCACAATCATCAAGCATTCATCCCTAATGAAAACTATTAAGCCAAAATTAACAGGAAAGTATTTTAATGATATTTTTGTAGCACAAATAATTAAACTGAGACAGGTAAGAGGAATATGAAGGAATCTACAAAACCATAAATAATACTCCTTTAAATCCTGACATAACCTAGATGCTGAGAATGAACTGGTATCCTATCAATAGAGTTTCCATTTCTCTTCTCAAAGGCACAGTCTGGGCAATAAATCCAACAAAGAGATCTTTTTGGGCTCCAATGCCCTGTGGTCATTTACAAGTACTGGAATATTTGAAACCATCCATCTCTGCAGATCCAAATGACAGTTGTCTGTCTGAAGCTCATTTTGATGGCTCCTCAGGCCCCTTCAGGCTGGCCTTCTGATTTCTCCTTTCTTTCTGACCCTGAATTCGGAAGAGCTTTTTCCTGAGGTCCTTCTGTCGTTTCAGTTTCTCTTCTTCCTCCTTTTGCTTCACTTTGAAGTGTTCTTTATTGTGCAAATGTCGTTGCTCCTTGGCCTTCTTCATCTTCTGACTGTGCACTGTACTCAGAGCATCCAGCAGTGCAAGGATCTGACAAGGACAAAACCCAGTGAGCATCAGAGTACTCAGACATCATGCTTTCCTTCTAAGAGTCAGGGGACATAAACATCTCAGCTCATGTATCAAACCTAGAATCAATCCATGAACCAAATGAGTATTAACTCAGGGAAAATTTATCCTGAACTAGGAAATCATAATTGCATGGAAGCATAAGTAGGAGCATATTTACTGAGTAAAATACTTAAATAATGGCCTTCATCACAAAACCACCTTTGTTAATCACTGTGGATACTACATACAACTAAGAGTGATTTGCCAGCTGGGTGCATATTAATCCCCATTAAAATTCATAAGACACAGCATGACTAAACAACAGAAGGGAAATGGACTCTGGCCCTTCCTCTAACTTCCGGTTCTAGCACCTCAAATAAGTCTGGCTCTTATCCTTTCCTGAAGAAAAATGAGAACGCAACAAAATATCAACTGTGCTACGGAAAGCATTATTTTCACGTTGAAATGCAACACACAGGAAGCCATCTGTTGACAGTACCTTCCTCTCATGAGGTTCCCGGATGACGGCTGGTCTCAGTCTGTCCTTCGGCGTCTTGCCTGCCTTTGCTTGGGTCTTGGGCTTGTTCTTAAATGGCAGGGCCTTCTGCAAGGCTTTTGGAATGTGCACTGAATTAAAATGTTTCTTTTGCCTCACAATTGGCTGAAAGGAAAAATAAAAACAGTGATGTATTTAAATTATGCTCTATATGCATCTAAAACTTGCCTAAAATCTTTTCAATGGATTGACTTTTCCACATGATCAGTAACACGAGTCTGCTGACCATCAGAAATGAGGATTCAATCATCCATCAAACGTGATTGCCTCAATGGATATACATTGCTCTAGGCAAAACAGAGAAATACACAGAATATACTTGCAATCCTCCCAAAAAATCAACTGTATCCATGTCTACAGTATGAACTATCGGGATCTCAACAGAGCAGATGGATATATCCAAAGTTTCTTTTAATGAAACACCCATGACTTATTTTGGAGGCACTGAGATAGTTTCTTTTAGGCTAATAATAATCATCTAGGTGTTCATCTTCACTATCAACCTCTGTGGATTCACTTCCTCTAATCAGCAGCAGCTCAAGTGTTCCCATCCCTGATACTCATTAAAAAGTTTAACTTTATTGTTTCTGATGGAAGGCCAGCTGAGAAAAAATGAGATTTAAATGACATATAAAGGCCAAACACTCTCTACATTCAATTTTTAAGGTAATCTAATTTCCATGCTTAAATTGAGATGACCAAAATTCTTAACCGCCTCAAAAATAGTAAATGGAAAGTCTTGCCCTAGATCTTTACCCTCAAGGTCAACACCAACTATGTAGAGAATATTTCTGGTATGTCTTTAAATTTATTATCATCAAAGACATCATCCACAATAATATGCAATATTCTCTATTTAGGAGCAACCTAAAATGCTTAGAATGAAGGAACTCGAAGAAATCACATTCTGAAAAAAAGAGGAAGCACCACCACAAGCTTAGAGGTAGTACTTGTAGGTACCATGTCCTATATTTTATTAGAAATTCATGTAACATGATTAAAATTTCATTATTTTTTTTAAAGATTTTATTTATTTATTTGACAGACAGAAATCACAAGTAGGCAGAGAGGCAGGCAGAGAGAGAGAGGGAGAAGCAGGCTTCCCGCTGAGCAGAGAGCCCGATGCGGGGCTCGATCCCAGGACCCTGGGATCATGACCTGAGCCGAAGGCAGAGGCTTTAACCCTCTGAGCCACCCAGGCGCCCCTAAAATTTCATTATTAATTACTTTATTAAAAAAGCAATGCCTGAAAATTTGTTTCTGGCAGAATGGCAGACTGATATTCTGAATCCCCTCTTATTATAAAACAATTTATATTTATCCTGCATTAAAACAAATCTTTTCAAATGCATTGCTGACTTGTGTAGAAAATAATGAAAGTTCTCAAAGACCAAATTCCAAACGAAATGGGATTTTGAAAGACACTGAGAACTTAAAATTAAAAAAATACTGACAGGGACGCCTGGGTGGCTCAGTTGGTTAAGCGGCTGCCTTCAGCTCAGGTCATGATCCCAGAGTCCTGGGATCGAGTCCCACATCGGGCTCCTTGCTCGGCAGGGAGCCTGCTACTCCCTCTGCCTCTGCCTGCCACTCTATCTGCTTGTGCTCACTCTCGCTCTCTCTCTCTGACAAATAAATAAATAAAATCTTTAAAAAAAAAAAAATACTGACAATGCCAACTACTAGCAACTATTGTTGGTGGGAGTCTAACCTAATCTACTATACCAGAATACTATAGGCATCATACAGTGAAAGCCGAACACACGCATACCCCATACCTGGCAATCCCAACCTGGGGGGAGCAATGCAAAAGAAATGTGTGCACATGTACACCAAACAAGTCACATGTAAGTGTTCGGGGCAGCATTTATAATGGCCAAAAATTGGAAGTAATGTACATCAATGAATAAACTGACAGTATAACATAATAAATTTCTACTTGACAGTAACAACATTTGAATGCCTACAAACACATGAATAAATCTCATAAAACTGAAGGAGAAGAAACCAGGCAAATAGTATATGCTATATTTTATAAAACTCAAGGACAGGCAGAACTAATTTACATGTCAGGAGTCCAGAGAATGCCTATCTTTGAGGTGGAGGTGGGGTAGTGACTAGAAGTCATAAGCAGGCTTTTGCTGTGCTGGTAACTCTATTGCTTGATCCAGGTGATGGCAATTTGGGTGTGTTAAATTCATGAGATGTATGCTTGTGATCCGTGTATTTTTTTGTATTTATGTTACCACTTCACTACAAAGTTTATTAAAATTTTCCCAAAAAACCCACTCATTGCTTTAATAAAAATTAGCACATAAATTTGTTTAAAGCAATACGTGTATCTGATGGGGAAAAAATAGTTTAAAAGAGTATATAATGAAAAGTTTGTCTCCTTTCCAACCCATGAAAACCCCTACTACCACTTTCTGGAATTCTTTCCAAAATATTCTATGAATATACATGTTCATTCAATTTAATGGTAGATTTCCTACTTGAAAATTCTTTTTTTTTTTTTAAGATTTTACTTATTTATTTGACAGAGATCACAAGTAGGCAGAGGCAGGCAGAGAGAGAGAGAGAGAGAGAGGAGGAAGCAGGCTCCCTGCTGAGCAGAGAGGATCCCAGGAACCTGGGATCATGACCCGAGCTAAAGGCAGAGGCTTTAACCTACTGAGCCACCCAGGCGCCCCCCCTACTTGAAAATTCTTAACACAGAAAACATTATGTACAAAGCATCTGGATGACCCCCATCTATGGAGCTCATGTGTAAGTGACTGTACCTTATACAAAGAATCCTTGTTGGGCTTTAGCTTGACACCATGGGCAAGCCGGAGTTGACCTGTGGTCCTCATTCCTGACCAGGTGTCTTTCTCACCAACTGGTTTCAACAAAGATGTTACTGGGTTATAGAAGGCTGGAATGGACACAGGATACCAAGTTCTCATGAAGACAATATCTGGAAAAAGACACAGTTTAACATTTTCAGAAGAAGATTTATAACCATCTTGTCAAACAAAAGAACAAAACAATCATCCCTAACTTCTCTAGTTGGTGGCATGGTTTTTGAAACAAGACTTCACCAAGTAAACTACTCTTGAATATCACAAAACTTACTGGTTGTGAATCACACGGCTCCACACACAGCATAACTCAGCATACTGCTAAGATGCTCCAACAGGGGAAAGCTGGACTCAATTCCAATTTTCTAAAACCTGAACTACAACCTCTACTCCTCATTGGCTAGAAATCAATAGTGAACGGTAACATGCTGTTAAAATTGCACCACGAAGTTATATTTACCACTCATCAGCAACTTATCCTCAAAGCTGGCCCGGAAAGCTCCTTCTGGAGCCCGGAGTGCTTTCTTAATCTGTCCCCTTATGCCACTGACAGTTCGAATCACAGCACCTTCAAATTTGGCCACTTCCAAGGCAGAATTAAACATTCCCTATAGGTATATGAAAAAAAATACACACAAAATCAGGTATTTTACTTTTTAGTTCATAAATGAGTCCTTGGTTAAAAAAAGAAAAAAACTTCTTTAATAGTGATAAAATAATCAAAATGTTTTTTCCCCCACTAACAGTGGAATTACTAGGTCAAATGGAATACAATTCTATTTCATCTTCCCCAAAAAAACATTAATCAAGATTCTATTGTAGACTCATTAGCATGTTCATCACTGGTATCTTTGTAGAAGAAAAGATTAAAAAGATATTTATCGGACTGAACTGGCCTAGAGAGCCTTTGCCATCATCAACCAGGGCTGGGCTGCAGCTCATATCCTATGACTTAGGTGTACATGCTCAGAAAATAAAGAGAGCTGGATAAATGCCGGTGACATTATTACCTGATATTACAAGAATATTTTATGATCATCTTAACTCTGTACTTTTATAGAAATACCCACTAATAAGATTTTCAATAAATGTCACTCAAACTACCCTCCCACATTATAGTGCATAAAGAGCATCCATTTCTCCATACCCCTGTCAACAAGTATTTTACAAAATACTTTGTCTATTTTCCTTTTTTTTAAAATTCTGTCCATTTTTCTACTGAGCTGTTTAACAAACCTATGGTTTTCCCCCTTGTTTAACACAATCCAAAAAAGCAGGAAAAAAAAGAGTGAATAAGATTAAGTTATTTTCAATATTAGCTCTGTCAGTCTCACACAGCATAAGGAATAGCCTCTATTAGTATGTATCTCAATTAATGTCACCTTAAAATTTTCTGAGCACATTTAAGTGACATAGAGACCAATACAAAGAAACCAAAAATTGCAAAGACCAAGTTTATGAAAAATTTCACTCTTTTGAAAACATCAGACTATATTTTAGAAGTATTTCATTCCTCCTTCAATAAAATATACATGTAAAATATGTGAGTATAAAGATATACAGACCTTAATGAATGACGTATTCTTGAAAATTTTATAAGGAAAACCAGTTAGCTTTAATTTCTTCACAATCTTTATGGATTTATCCAGATCGAGGACAACTCCCGTAGCAGCTATCCGGAAATCAGGCTGGAAAGAACCCCCAAAATTTGAATACAGGAATAGTATCAGCAAGAGAAAAACTATAATTTTCTCTATGATACAATAAATCACGAAAGTGCATTTCCACTTACAACCAGAAAGAATATCTGAACTTGCAAAGCAGTATTTTAACAAAAGCAATCTAAAGCTATAGTACATGTAAGCCAAACTAATGATGATGTCTTGAGTATTCTCTGGAGGGTGATTTTGCAATAACATAATTTCAAAACAATGACCAATTTGGAATGGAAAGGAATATGAAAATTGGTTACAATGTTTGAGGAATTAAATTGTGTACCCCCAGGGCAGATTTCATCTGCTCATTATTTTGTTTTCTGTCAAATAGGGCCAAATAAAACCTGCTCTGATTGACCAAATGAAGACTATGTGAACATACTTTGTTCAACCAGCATTACTAGGGGGGTAGTCTTATGTCTAGTTAGTGTCCAAAGTATCCTTAGAACCTAGTACAGTGCTTAGCACATGGTGAGCACTACTTATTTTTAGAAAAACAAGGGGTGCCTGGGTTGCTCAGTAGATTAAGCAACCAACTCTTAATTTCAGCTTGGGTCATGATCTCAGGGTTGTGGGATCGAGCCCCATATCGGGCTCCAAGCTCAGGAGGGAGTCTGCTTGAAGATTTTCTGTCTCTTTCTCTTTCCCTCTGCCCTCCCCACTTCATGCATACATACACAGTCTCTCTAAAGTAAATCTTAAAAAAAAAAAGAAAAAAGTCCAAAAAATACATAAAAATATAAAATATCATCAGTATCATAATAAGTCTACCTCTTCATTCCCAAATCCTACTTAAAAAGATGTAGGAAAATTAAAAGCAAAGAGAAGTTTGCTACAAATACTAGAAATGAGTCATTTTCAACTTCAAGTTTCATGTACATATCCCATATTCAAGACATACTTCTCAAACACAATCTGGAAAATAAAACATTCAAGATATTTACCATTATGCCACTGACAGACTGTACTGCCAAAAATCCAGTTCCCTGTGGAGTAATCGGACCTTAAAGACAATAGGAGATAAAAAAAGAAGTAAATACAGTGAATCACAAATTTTGAGTTCTGTTTTACATATGTACTTCAATCAAAAAAAAAAAAAAAGAGAAAAATCTTATGAATTGGAATTTCATGGAGAAAAGCAAAACTATAATGGGTTAAATTAACCTATAAGCAAGTTGTTCCAATCATGTATTACCCCAAAAGGTAGCTCCACAATGCATGTGCTGTGGGGTATATTTTAGAAGTCTCTGTCTCCCATTGTGGTCTTCAATATAATAGAGTGGGATAGTCTGAAACCTCCTCCACCCTACAGAAAAAATGATTGGATCTCTGGACTTGAGGATTTTCTTATACCAACGATGTTTCTTCAGACGCATCTGAGGGAAGAAGAGATTTCAGTAAGATCAGTGGTGTAAGTTATGTCCCCAGAACCCCAACTGTCAAAGCATGCAGCAAAGGGTACCTACCTGTACATATCCAACATTGCCTTCACTATTGCCCAAACCACCCAAAATGATTGGGTAATGGGGGTCAAAGTTAAGCACAAATTCACAGGGGACATTTTCTATTTCAATTCGAACATACATCCCAGGTCGAAAACCCTCATACTGAACTCTGGCTTCATCATCCTGATCTTCAAATTCTGCTCGGTTAAGCTATATACGAGAGAGGGGGGGAAAAATAAAAACTCACAATGCTACTGTCTTTAATAAATGTAAGATTAACATTTTAAAAAATGAACACCTTCTCATAAAGGAACACAGACGTGATCACGCTTTATCCTATTTAAAAATAACATACATTCTTATCTGTACAGTTTGTTTAGGATATGTCCCAACTCTTTCCTCCTTTGTTGCTCCAAGGTACAGCAAATGCAAACAACTTTGAAAGCAACCCTTAATGCTGGTCAGCCAATACTCTTAGCTTCCCAGTCCACTTTCTTTTCTTACTCTCCAATATCCGATACTCAGTATCTCCTCCTCCCTCATCCTCACACTCAGCAGTTGACTGTTTCTTAATTCACTCAAAAACTAAGCAGTCTACAAGAATTTCCACAGCCATCTCTCCTTCCAGGGTTTACACTCACATCCAGCCTTTTACTCTTATTATTATATTTATTACTTATTTTGAAATTAATTAAAATTAAACAAAAATTCTAAATTCAGTCCCCTGGTCACAGCAGTCACATTTCAAGTGATCAGTATCAACACATGGCTAATGGCTACAAAAAAAACAGCACAGACAGACATTTCCATTATTGCGGAAAGTACTACTGGGCAGCTGCTATAGATTTATTTTATGCCAAACTTCACTTGCATGCTAGATATCATTCATTCTTACTGAACTTTATTCCAAGAGGTCTTGCCTGTTATTTTCTCACATCTTAACATCTTCTTTTGATTCTATTTCCAACTATTGCCCCATTTCTCTGCTTCTCTCTGAAGTAAAATGGCTTATAAGTTTTCTATACTCAGAGTCTCTAGTTCCTCTGTTCCCATTCTCTTAAATCCCAACTTGAACTTTAAGCCACATTCCATAAAAATGCTTGCCAAAATCATGTAGGGCCTCCACATTCCATCCAGTTGTCAATTGTCTTCATTGTAGTTAATACATTAGCAGGATTTAAAATAATGTATCCCTCCTTCTATAGTGGCTTCCTCATGTTCTCTTCAATTTCTTCTCTTTCCTAAGCACTGACTGCTCAATCCCCACTGTTGCTCCATCCTCTCCGCCCAGGCTCCTACAATGGAGTACCCACCGTCAGTCCTAGTCCTCTCCTCTCCTGACACCATGCTCACTTCCCAGGGCATCCCATCCATTTCATGGCTTTAGGTAGCATCGAGATGCTGAAGACTTTCCATCTAAGCCCCAACCTCTCTCCAGCGCTCCTCACTGACTACTCAAAGCTCCACTTGTCTGAAAGAGATCTCAAACCCAAGCTCAAAACTTTATCTTTTTAGACAAACCTGCACCAACCAGAGGCTTTCCTATCTTACTGACAACTCAATCCTTCCAGAAGTCATCCTTACTACCTCTCACACACCCCACAGTTAATCTACTTTTGATCTACCTTTAAAAAGTATATCCAGAATTTGACTCTTTCTCTTTCACCTCCAACACCTCCCCACCCACCATGGTGAGTCAACTTAATTTTACTGAACTCTTGCCACAGCAATCCTTTCAAAGGAAAGCAGGTCATACATGTCTCTTCTCTGTTCAAAACCCCCTATGGGTCCCCATTTCACTCAGAGTAAAAAATTCAAAGTCCCTTAAAACAGGACATAAGATGCTAGGTGATTTTAAGTTATAAATGGACTGAAGCAAAGACTTCAGAACTAGCTTTACATGTCTTAGTTACTTCTATCAAAATCAGTACAGACTTAGAACCACTATGTTAATGACTAACAAGGAGATACTTTCTTTAAACAGATGAAAGCCTAGGTTGGGCAAAGTCCACCAACCTCATTTTCAGAAATCATATGCTTAACCTGCATAAGATGTATTAAAGTATATTCTAGCTTACAGGAATTATTGGTGTCCCTCTTGTCAAAACACAACTCAAACACTCACCATCGACTGCATACATATCTTGTGTCTCCTTAAGAGTGAGTTCATCAACTCAGTCTGTTCAGCATCTCAGGCAGGGGGGCCAGACCATCTTCGTTTTAGCAATCCACATGTTCCCTTTATCTCCACATCTGACCCGACACCTGAAATACCCTCTGAACTCTGACCAAGGTGAAGTTTTAGAAAAGCTTCCCTGGAGAGCACTGGCATATGCATAAGCACCAGTATATGTAAGAATCATCTACCCATTCAAATTATTTAATTATGGTTCCAGGGAGCAGTAATCAGAATGCTAAGGCAATGCCTGCATTTAAAAATCACTCCACTGGGGCATCTGGGTGGCTCAATCGGTTAAGCCACTGCCTTCAGCTCAGGTCATGATCTCAGGGTCCTTGGGATCGAGCCCTGCCTCTGGCTCTCTGCTTAGCAGGGAGCCTGCTTCCCTCTCTCTCTGCCTGCCTCTCTGTCTACTTGTGCTCTCTCTCTGTCAAATAAGTAAATAAAATCTTTAAAAAAAAAAAATCAGGGGCGCCTAGGTGGCTCAGTGGGTTAGGGCTTCTGCCTTTGGCTCAGGTCATGATCCCAGGGTCCTGGGATCAAGCCCCACATCAGGCTCTCTGCTCGGCAGGGAGCCTGTCTCCCTTCCTCTCTCTGCCTGCCTCTCTGCCTCCCTATGATCTCTGTCTGTCAAATAAATAAATAAATAAATAAAATCTTAAAAAAAAAAAAATCACTCCACTGAGAGATCCTCAGCAGTTGCTGCCTGTCTCAGCCATTTTTGCTTCCTCAGTGCTTCATATACAATAGACACTCATATCTTTCTGTCAATTTCTGACTGAAAAAACAATCAGATGACTCATGAATAAACACACTTATCTGCATCTTGACCTAGGAGTCCAAACCTGATGCACAGAAGCAGGTCAGGAAGCAGAGACCTAAACAAAATTATGTATTCACAATACTGTATTACAGCCTTGAAATAAAGCTAATAGGAACCCAGTTTTCTCACCTGTGCCTGTTTATGCATTTCTCCTTTAAGATCATCAAAGTATGTGCTTTCTCCTTCATCATATTCTGCATCAAACATCTCCTTCAATTTTCTCTTCTTATCCAAATGCTTTTTCTTGGCACTTTCCTCTGCACTGGGGTCAATTTCTTCCTTAACTTCTTCTGCGTCTTCAATCTTAAATTTCCAGAAGAGAAAATTTTGTAAGTTTGTGGAGATCTTTTCTTTAAACATTAAAGCAGATTTTTAAAGTTTTGTCTGGGCTGTAAAAATCTTGGTTATGATCATCACGAAAACAAAACAAAAAACAAACCAAACCAAAACACAGCCTTTGGCTCTAAATGACACGAGACATTTAGACATCTACATTATGATACACTGTCACTCCTTTATCTGGCTGGGAATGTCAAATATACATAAAAGTAAAAGCAAGTGTCCCCATCCAGATTCTCCCCAGACACTGTTCTAAAGAAATATTGGGGAGAATAGGGATTTACTTTTTTTAAATGGTACTTAAATTTAAGAAGAGGAGAATGATGGCAAAAGGAACAGTGGAAAGAAAGATGGTGACTCAGTAGCTAAACTTTAAACGACTGAAGAATCATAAAGACAAGAAGAGGTAGTAAACCCAAAAGATCAAAAATAACAAACCAATAACTTTGATCTGTTCCCAACCTCCATATTTTTAGGAAGGAATCCATTTACTCTGTAATCTACAGAGATAATAAGTATGATTCACATTGCTTAATATGGGCCTCTCTCATTACATATTGACCACAGATCAAGGACCAGTGACTGACAGCCAGCCATGATAAAAATCATACCTGAGTATCTGCGCCTGGTTTTCCCTTGTGCACGTCCCCTGTTTCCAGGTCTTCAAAGTCACCATAGAGTTCTTCTGGGAAAAGAACAACCAAATGTCCTCCATGAATAGGGCTTGCATATGACACTATAGCGCCACCCAGTGCACTGTGTACTCTGAAACCCAAATTTCATTTTTACCCTTCTTATTGCTACACACTCCAGGAGAATCCTGTACTTACACGGGCTTCTTTTCCTCTTTGAAATGTCATTATTTCATCATCTGTTCAGATGAAGCACACGGACCCAACCCATATTTCCTTACTTTACTTCGATACCCCACTTAGCCAAGAGCTATTTTTCCAATGCAGGTGGCAGACACTTTGCAGCAGGGATGCACAGAGAGATATATGCATGGCTTTGCAGGTGAGTCCCCAAGACCAACAGTGACATGAAAAAACCATGATTTGATTAACAGCACATAGGACAGAGTCTCAGTAGTAAGAGCAACACAACACAATGTATGGCATATCTAAGAAAAATCTTGGATTACATAAAATACAGGACTTAGAGTAATAGTGGTACCCAAAATAATGCTGAACCACATGAAGAGCTCATTACTTTGCTCATCCATTTGTTTTTTAGAGCTCTAAGTTTAGCTCTGGGTCCTATCCTTAAAAGAAAAAGATGCTAAAACTCCTTTGGGAAGCAATATTTAGAAGTAATATTTAGATAGAACATTTTCATATAAGAAAGAGCCAAAGAACCAAAGAGCCAAAGAAGATACAATAGTTGGGAAGATTCCATCTGTAAGAAAAACAAAAAAAGATGAAATACTTAGGAATAAACCTTACAAGAAATGTCTCAAAAAACTTTATTTTAAAAACTTAAAGAACTTTAATATGCTACCAAAGAACACATGGAATAGACATTAGCTAACACTTACAAGGGCTTTACAGACAAGGCACTGCTCTAAGTATCTTATGTGCCTTAACCACATTCTTCAACATGACCCAATGAAGTAGGTGTGATTAATGCTATCTATTGAACAAATAAAGATAACCATGTATTTGAAAAAGAAGACTCAATATCAGAAAGATGTCAATTCTCCTTTTATCACAGTTATAATAAAAAACATGACCCAAGAAAGGACCCAAAAAAACTACTGAATGGGAGAAAATATTTGCAAATGACATACCCAATAAAGGGTTAGTATCCAAAATATATATATAACTCAGTACCAAAAAAACCCAAATAATTCAATTTAAAATGGGCAGAAGACATAACAAACATTTCTCCACTAACAGACACATAAAAAAATGCTCAACAACACTCATTGTAAGGAAAATGCAAATCAAAACCACAATGAGATACAAATCACACCTGTCAGAATGGCTAAAATAAAAAACACAACAAACAAATGTTGGCGAGGATGTGGAGAAAAAGGAACCTTTGTGCACTGTCGCTGGGAATGCAAACTGATGCAGGAAGATGGTTTGGAGGCTTCTCAAAAAATTAAAAATGGAACTATCATATAATCCAGTAATTCCACTATTGGGTATTTACCCAAAGAATATGTAAATACTAATTTGAAAGGATATATGCCTCCCTATGTTTATTATTTAGCATTTTTTACGAGAGCCAAATTATGGAAGTAGCCTAAGGACCCATCAATAGATGAATGGATAAAGTGTGTGTGTGTGGGTGTGTGTGTGGGTGTGTGTGTGTGTACATAAAATGGAATATTATTCAGCCATCAAAAAGAATGAAATCTTGCCATTTGCTACAACATGAATGTAGCTAGAAAGTACAATACTAAGCAAAATAAGTTAGAGGAAGACAAATAACCCATGATTTCACTCATATGTGGAATATAAGAAACAAAACAAATGACCAAGGGAAAAAAAGAGACAAACCAAAAATCTCTCTTAAGTATAAAGAACAAACAGATGGTTACCAGAGGGGAGGAGGTTGGGGGGATGAGCAAAACAAGGGTATTAAGAGTACATTTGTCATGATGAGCACTGAATAATATATGTAACTGTTAAATCACTATATTGTACATCTGAAACTAATGCAACACTGTAAGTTAACCATATTGGAACTAAAATTTAAAAAAAAATACCAACAAAGGTTTCTCATCTGTAAAAGATAGTGTAGATTTATTTCTTCTGTTCCTCCCAACTAAGTATAACCAACTCCAAAAAAAAACACAAGACCCCAAGGGAAACTAAAGAACTCTGAAAGGCATAAAGAAAAAAAGGGCTGGTGAGGGTCCCCAGGACCAGAGGAATGACATAATGGCCGGTGGCTCACTAGACCACAACCCACAGAAAGGCAATTCAGAACCACTGCTTGCCAACCCCAAAACTAGCAACAGAAGGTAGACCAGATAGACTCAATGTTCCCTCTGATCAAACTCAGATCTTAATAGCAGGAACACTAGGTTAACCAGGCAGCACTGATTAAGTGGGTGCTTTGAAAGCTCCCCTGGCAGTAAGTGATGAGAGAACTGTTTGCCTTCCCTGAAGAGCCTGAATCTCCTTTCCTCCACCAAGATAAACCAGGGGCCAAGGATTATTGGCAAAGGGAGATTCTGTGCCAGGCCTGAGGCTCTCCACCACCATCTAAAAACAATGTGTGCCCTGGCAGGACCAGTGAAGATATCCCTACAGCAAGAAAACTAGCCCTACAGGCCAAGAGACAACCTTTCCCCACCTAGCCACAACACGGGGGGCCCAGACTAGGGAAGCCCCTCTGTCTTCTCAGGCAGCACCTGCAGAGACCAGTACTAAGCAGATCAAAATAGCACCACAAAGGTTCTAAAGTTAAATTGTCATTGGAACCACAGCCCATAAAGTATATCAGGACCTACACGCTAAACCTAAACAAGAGGACTGCATGACTAAAATAAAAAGATTACACAGGACCCAATGTCTTCTAACATAAAACCCAAAATGTGTAGGATACAAGAGAGAATCACCTGTCATACCCCAATCCAGGAAAATCTTAACTGAAAAGTGAAAAGACAAATGACACGAACAATAAAATGAATCAGATTATGAAACTTTCTGACTGGTATCTTAAAGCAGCCATTACAAAAATGTTTCATCAAGCACCTACAAATCCTTTGGCAACAACCAAAAAATTGAAAAACTCAGCAAAAAACCCTGAAGAGCCAAAGAGAAATTACAGAACTGAAAAATACAAGAAGAAATTTTAAAAGCTTGCTAGATGGACTCAATAGTAAGAGTAGAGATGACAGAGGATAGAATCAGAGACCTTGAGGTCAGATCAACAGAATTTATCCAGTCTGAACAACACAGAGGAAAACAGACAAAAAACAACTGAGCAGGGCCTCATAGACCTGTGAGGCAGGAAAAAGATCCACCAGTTATATGATCGCAGAAGGATACCTGATTTGAAAGAAGTAATGACTGAAGCTTCCTAAATTTGGTAAAAGACATAAACTTAACAGATTCAAGAAGGTGAGCAAATTTCAAACGAGTAAACCCAATGAAATCTTCACCAATCAAACTTCTGAAAACTGAAAAACAAATAATCTTGAGAGCAGACAGAAAGAAATGACAAATTCACACCAATTCAAAATGACAGTCCATTTCTCCTCTGAAATCAGAGGCTAGAAGGAAGTGGTACATTTTTCATGTGCTGCAGGAAAGAACTGTCAGCTGTGAATTCTATATCCAGTGAAACTATCCTTCAGAAATGAAGAACTGTAAATAAAGACAATCTCAGATGGAAAACAACTACAGGAATCCGTCACTAGCATACCCATTCTTAAAACATGGCTGAAGTGGGGCACCTGGGTGGCTCAGTTGGTTAAGTGTCTGACTTCAGCTCAGATCATAATCTTAGGGTTGGTTCTGGGATCAAGTGCCACACTGGTCTCCCTGCTCAGCAGGGAGGTCTGCTTCTCTCTCTCCCTCTGCTCCACATCTGTGCTCACTCACTTGGCTCTCTCTCAAATAAATAAAATCTTAAAAAAAAAAAATGCTCAAGAAAGTTCTTAAGTAGTGAGTAAATTATAAAAGAAGAAATCTGGGGCCACTGGGAAAAAACAAAAAACAAACAAAAGATCAGAAATATAGATATATATAATAAAATAACCTTTTTCTTAGGAGTTTTTAAAATCGTATTTGGAGACTGAAAAAAAATTATAGCACTATCTAATACACAAACCAGTAATACTTAAAAGGGGGAAAGACAAAGGGACCGAAGTAGGAGAAAAGTTTCCACATGTTACTCAAAATGATAAAATACTGGCACCAGTAGGCTATTATATTACAATAAGTGACGACTACAAAAACTAGACAGAGACGCTCAGAAACGCTGTAAACATATCAAGATAGAAGAAAGAAAATGAAAACAGAGGAAAGACAGAAGAATTAGAATAAGAGTAAACAAACAACAAAATAGTAAAATATCAGACTTACACAATTCCATATCAATAAGTACGTTAAATGTAAATGGCATAATATACCAATCAAAATACAGATTGACAGAGAGGATAGAGGCACATAACGAGAAACTCCCTTTAGATTTAACAACCCAAGTAAGCAAAAGTAAAAGAAGGGGAAAGATATACTGTGCAACTCATCTTTTAAAAAAGCAAGAATGGCTAAATTATTCTCTCATAAAATAAACCTTAGAGGAAAGAAAATTATCAGAGCCAGAGAAGGACTTAACTGAACTGTAAGAGCTAAAATTGCATGGGCTACCTTGACATCCTTGAGCCTCACAGGGTCCCAAAGGTCTAGCTGTGAGCAGGCCTGCCAGATATGGCCTCACCCTATGGGAAAGGATCCCCATCTTGATAGCTCTTTTTTCAGTTGGACCGCCCGCACCCCACCTATCCCTCAACCTAACAGGTTTGACTTTACCTCTCTGCCAGCCCATGAATTTATTCAAACACATTAATCACATCCTGTCAAAGGAACCAATGGTCATCCTATGCTCATTTAGGTACAAAGCTCTTTCTCCCAAAGCCCCTGATTGTTCAGTCTCTGCATGGTGTGCAGTGTTCTCTTCCCTCAGGCTGTGAGTGTATGTGACTAATAAACTGCTGTCAACAGCATCTGCCCAGTGTCAGATATCGTATGTTAGGCCATCCCTATAACCGTAGAGCCGTATAATCACTCCTTCACCAATTGCATGAATAGGAGGTGACCATAATACACAACAACAAAAGGATAAATCCACCAGGAAGACATAACAATACTAGCATATGTGCACCAAACAGAGCCTCAAATATAAGAAGCAAAAACTGACAGATCTGAAAGGGGTAGATAAGTCCAAGATAATACATGGTGACTTCAATATCCTCCTCTCAGGAACTGATAAAATTAGTCAGAAAATTAGCAAAGATACAGAAGATTTGAACAATACAGCCAACCCAACAGAATCTGACATATATAGAACATGATACCCAACAACATCAGAATAAACAATTTTTAAAGCATCCACAGAACATCTGTCAAGACAGGGTACAGTCTGGGTAATAAAGCAAATCTAAACAAATATAAAACATGCATAATGAGTATAGAATATAATGCAATTAAACTAAAAATGAGTAACAGAAAGACAAGAAAATTCCTAAACATTTTGTAGTTTGTTTGTAGGTAAAAAACACTAAATAATGCATGGATCAATAAGAAGTCTCACAGGAAATATAAAAATGCATAGAACTGAATGAAAATGCATAGAACATATGAAAATATGGGGGGAGGCAGTGCAGAGAAAGCAATTTAGTGAGCACTAAAGGCTCACATTAGAAATGAGAAAAGGTCTCAAACCAATAATCTAAGAAAACTGAGAAGTACAAAATAACCCAAAACAAGCAAAGAACAGAAATAATAAAGAGCAAAAGAAAATAAAATTGAAAACTAGAACACAGAAATCAATGAGACTAAAAGCTGATTATTTGGAAAAAAAAAATCAACAAAATGAATAAACCTTACTGAAAAGAGAAAAAGGAGGAGGACACAAATCACCAATTATCAAGAATAAAATGGGATTAGCACAACAGATCCCCCAGCCATTGGAAAGTTATTAAACAAATACTATGAGTATTATACTCAGAATACCTAAGCTAGCTTCTTGGAGAAGGTACTTTGTGAAACTTTCACTTTGCCAAAAGCCTTTGAAATTCCTTGAAAACCATAAGAAAGTAAAATTCAGCCAAGACAGAATAAAGAACCTAAATTATTTAAATTATCCTGTAGCCATTAAAGAAAAAAAACTTGTCATGATTATAAGCTCCTCAAAAAAGAAATCTCCAGGCCCTCACCATTTCACTGGAGATTATACCAAACATTTTAAATATTAACATTCCAGGGGTGCCTGGACGGCTCAGGCTCAGTTGTTAAGCAGCTGCCTTTGGCTCAGGTCATGATCCCAGGGTCCTAGGATCGAGCCCTGCATCGGGCTCCCTGCTAGGCAGGGAGTCTTCTTCTCCCTCTCCCACTCCCCCTGCTTGTATTCCCTCTCTTGCTGTCTCTCTCTCTCTGTCAAATAAATAAATAGAACCTTAAAAAAAAAAGAAATTAACATTCCAATTCTACACAATCTCTTCCAGAAAACAGAAAAATTGGGACTACTTTGGAATCATTTTATGAAACCAGTATTACTGAAACCAAAACTAAATGAAGACAGTACCCAAAAAAATCCCCCCAAACAAAAAATCAACAATGCTATAGACTAGTTTCACTCATAAACTTAGATGCAAAATTCCTTAACAAAATACCATCAAATAAAGTTCAACAACATATAAAAAGAATTATATATCATGACCAAGTGGAATTTATTCCAGGTATGCAAAGCTGATTCAAAATTCAAAAATTAAACAATGTAATCCACTATATCAAAAGGGTAAAGACTAAAAAATTCATAGGATCATATCAACTGACACTGAAAGGCATTTGACAAAATTCACCACCCATTCATCATTAAAAAAAGAAAGAAAGAAAGAAAGAACACCTCTCAGTATACCAGGAATACAGAGGAATGGAGCACATAAAGAGCATCCACAGAGAAACCAAACTAACATCATATATAACAGTGAAAAATACTGAGAACAAGGCAAGATTCCTCTTTCTAATCCTAGTCATTATATAAGAAAAAATTTAAATATAAATATATTCAATGTACATATAAATATAATCATAATTGCATTGCTGGGTATTTACCCCAGAAATATAAAAACATTAACTCAAAAGGATGCATGCACCCTTGTTTATGGCAGCATTATTTTCAATAGCCAAACTATAGAAGCAGCCCAAGTGTCCATTGATAGAAAAATAAAGATGATGTGAGGTGTGTGTGTATGTGTACACACGTACACATACACACACACACACACACACACATACACGCTAGAATATTATTCGGCCATCAAAAAGAATGAAATTTTTGCCATTTGCAATGACATGGATGGATCTAGTATAACGCTAAGTATAACAGTATAACGCTAAGTGAAGTCAGTCAGTCAGAGAAAGATAAATACCATATGATCTCACTCATATGTGGAATTTAAGGAACAAAAATATGAGCAAAGGAAAAAAAGAGAGAGACAAGCAAGAAACAGACTCTTAGCTACAGAGAACAAACTGATGATTACCAGAGAGGAGGCATGTGGCAAGATAGGGATTAAAGAGCACACTTAACATGATGAAAAAATAAATAAAATGATTATAAATAAGTAAACAAAAATAAAAGGCACAAAGGTTGAAAAGAAACATAATACTGTTCCTATCTGCAGATAACACAACTATGTAAAAAAATCCCAAGTAATCTACAACAAACACCCCTCCCAACTAATAACTGAGTTTAGCAAGATAAAAGATAAACACATAAAAATCAATCAAAATGAAATAATTTAGTATAAACTTATCAAAATATATTTACCATTAGGATGCCAAAAATTACAAAATACTGATGAAGGAAATTAAAACAAAAAATGCTCCTGGATTAGAATACTCAAGATAATAAAGACCTATAGGTTTAATGCAACTCCTATCAAAATCCCAGGAGTTTTTTTGTAGATCCAGACAAGCTTATTCTAACATTTATATGCAGCCACAGGCCCTAGGATAAACCAATCTTGAAAAAGAAGAATAAAGTGAGAGTAATCACTCTACTTAGTATTAATGTTTACTATGTAACCACAGTAACCAAGATAGTACAGTACGGGTGGAAGGACTGACACATGAATCAATGGAATGCAAGAAAGAACCCAGAAAAAAACCCACACAGAGGCTCAACTAATTTTTGACAAAGGTGCAAAAGCAAATCAATGAAACAAAAACTGCTGAAAGAATATACACCTCAGGCAAAAATATAACCATTAACCTAAACCTCACACCTTATAAAGAAATCAAAATAGGGGTGCCTGGGTGGCTCACTTAAGCGGCCAATTCTTGGTTTTGGCTCAGGTCATGATCTAATGGGTTGTAAGAGCCCCACACGTCAGTGGGGAGTCTGCTTGAAGATTTTCCTTCTGCCCCTACTTGCACGTGTGCACACACTCTCTTTCTCTCTAAATAAATCTTTTTTAAAAATCTTAAATCTTTAAAAGAAATCGAAATAGATTGTTGCCATAAACAGAAAACAAGGGTGTAAAATTCTTAGAAAACACAGGAGAAAACGGTCAAGATCTAGGAATAGAAAATAATTCTAGATTTGACATGATCCCTAAAAACAATAAAATGATTAACTGGACCTCAACAAAACTAAAACCTTTTCCTCTGTGAAAGGCACTATGAAGAAAATGAAAAGACAAGCCACATAGTAGGAGAAAATATCTGCAAACTACATATCCAATAACAGAACAAAATATATAAAAAAACTCCCAATATTCAACATTAAAAAAAGAATCCAATAAGAAAAAGAACAAAAAGACATCCATGAACATTTTATAAAAGAGTACACTTATAGGGGCACCTGGGTGGCTCGGTGGGTTAAAGCCTCTGCCTTCGGCTCAGGTCGTGGTCCCGGGGTTCTGGGATTGAGCCCCGCATTGGGCTCTCTGCTCAGCAGGGGCCTGCTTCCCTTCCTCTCTCTCTGCCTGTTTCTCTGCCTACTTGTGATCTCTCTCTCTCTGGGTCAAATAAATAAATAAAGTCTTTAAAAAAAAAATACACTACAAACAATAAAATGTGGCAAAAATGATAAAACGCTCACCATCATTAGCCATCGAGGAAATATAAAATGAAACCACAGTGAAATACCACAATTAAGATTGGTTAAAATACTAATAGTGAGGTCACCAAATATTGGCAAGAATATGGAGAAACTGGATCATTCATATATTACTGATGGAAATATAAAATGGCCCAACTACTTTGGCAGTTTCCTATAAAGCTAAATATGCAATTACCATACAACCCAGCAATTGTATTCTTAGGCATTTATCCCAGAAAAATAGGAAGTTCATATTTATATAAAAACCTGTACATAAATGTTCTTAGCAGTTCAATTCTCAATAGCCTAAACCTGGAAACAACCCAGATATACTTCGGTCAGTGAATGGTTAAACAAACTGCTACATCCGTATCAGGGAATACTACTCTGCCATAAAAAGGAACAAACCACAGTCACATGCAACAACTTGGATGGACCTCTCTAGGGAATTATGATGAATAGAAAAAAAAATCAATCATAAAAGATTACATACTGTATGATCCTGTTTGTTTAACAGGATTCAAAATTATAACATTATAGAAATGAAAAAAGGAAATGGTTGCCAGGTAGGAACTTGGAGATGGGTGATAGCAAGGAGCTAAATGTGTTTTAAAAAGAGCAATACAAAGTATCCTATGGTGATGGAAATGTTCTGTATTGTAACTGTTTGTAAATATATAAACCAGCGCATGTGAAAAAATAGTAGAACTAAACACACACACACAGACAAAACATGAGCACAAGTAAAACTGGGGAAATCGATATAAGATCTATATAAGATGGTATCAACATTAATATAAAGGTTGTGGTCTTGTACTATATAGGACACAGTACAATATACAAGAGATCTCTCTGTATTAGTTCTTACACACGCATGTCAATTTAATTCAGTCTACGATTATCTCAAAACAGGAAATTTATTAGAGAAAAAACACTACCAATTTTTCTTTTGGAAATAGAAAAGATGATTCTTAAGTTCACAGGGAAAAATAAGCAAGATCAGGACAAAGCAAGGATGTCTATTTGACTTCTGACCAATGCTACACTGGAAGTTAAAGCCTGTATCAAGGCAAGAAAAACAGTAAGTCATCCAGATAGGAAAGAAAGAAGTAAAACTGTCTTTTTTTTTTTTTTTTAATAAAACTGTCTTTAATCACAGGTCACAAATGATGTCTTTGAAGAAAATTCTATGAAATATACAAAAACTAATAACTAAAAAAATAACTAATGAGTGATTTGGCAAGGCTGTACAATAGAAGATCAATATACAAAAAATCAACTGTGTTTCTGTTAAATATATGAAAAGACAAACCACATACTGGGCAAAAATAATTAAAATCACAAGTGATAAAGGACTTAAGTAAATTAAATAGATTAAAATACTGGGCAAGAGATCTGACAGATACTTTACCAAAAATGAAACAGATGGAAAATAAGCACATAAAAATGCTCAACAT
The DNA here is from genome assembly GCF_902655055.1 of Lutra lutra. NCBI lineage: Eukaryota > Metazoa > Chordata > Mammalia > Carnivora > Mustelidae > Lutra > Lutra lutra. The sequence continues at coordinate 51,447,633 of NC_062291.1, forward strand.
CATTAGTCATTAGGAAAATACATATTAAAACCATGCTATATCATTCTATACCTAAAGACTGTCTAAAACTAAAGACTGACCATATCAAGTATTGGCAAAGATGTAGAAATAATTGAAAATCTCATGAAGGCTAATGGCGATACAAAATGGTACAACTACTCAGGAAAACAATTTGGCTATTTCTTAAAAAATTAAACACACATCTACCACATGATCTGTTTAGCCCACTCTGAGGTAATGGGCCTAACAGAAATGAAAGCAGTTGTTCATACAAAAACTTGTACAAGAATGTTCACAGGAGCTTTATTTACAACAGCCATAACCCAGAAATAACCTAAATGTCACCAACAGATGAAGAGATAAAGTGCAGTATTCCATCATACAATGGAATACTACTCACTAATAAAAGAAATCAACTATTCAGTAATAAAAAGGGATAGAGATGCCACAGGATGGAATATCTCAAAATAATTATGCTGAGCAGAAGTCAGAAAAGAGTACATACTGTATGATTCCACTTATGTAAAATTCTAGAGGGTACAAACTACCGTATTTTATATATAAAGCAGATGAGTGGCTAAAAGCAGAAAAATATTTGCAACCAATGAAGGAGAGTAAATATCCTTTAAAGAATAATTTTACAACTCAATAGAAAAACACATTAATATCCCATTAGAAAAATGAGTAAAGAACAAAGAATTCAGCAAAGAAATGCAACAGCCAACATACCTTAAATATTCTTACTAGTAATCAAAAGAATGCCAGTTATAAGAAACAATTTTCATTTATCAAATTGCCAAAAATAACATTTCTGAAAAACTTTTGGCAGTTCAAAAAAAATGACTCAACAATTCTAAATTTTTTTTTTTTAAAGATTTTATTTATTTATTTGACAGAGAGAGATCACAAGTAGACGGAGAGGAAGGCAGAGAGAGAGAGAGAGAGAGGGAAGCAGGCTTCTTGCTGAACAGAGAGCCCGATGTGGGACTCGATCCCAGGACCCTGAGATCATGACCTGAGCCGAAGGCAGCGGCTTAACCCACTAAGCCACCCAGGCGCCCAACAATTCTAAATTTTATGAACCTAACTTATGAAAATAAAAAATGTGATCCTAGAGTTATTTCAAGGTGCTCCAGTGCAGTTATTTATAATATGAACAAGGTAAATTGCTTAAATGAGAAACTGTGAATTGATATAGGATATGATAGAATTAAATTGTAAACACGAAACCTCTGAAAAAGTTTAATGATGCAATTTATATAATTAGAAATTTTAAATTTCAATTTCAAATTTCAAAATTAAATTAGAAATTTTAAAAATTTGTAAAATGACTGGAAGTAAATAACCTCAAAAAATTAACAAAAGTTTTTTAACACATGGCAGAGGTTATGGCATGACTTTTTTTTTTTAAAGATTTTATTTATTCATTTGACAGAGAGAGAGTGCGCAAGTAGAGTGGAGGGGCAGAGGGAGAGGGAGAAGCAGACTCCCTGCTGAGCAGGAGCCCAATGTGGGGCTCGATCCCAGGACCCTGGGATCATGACCTGAGCCAAAGGCAGATGCTTAAACCACTAAGCCACCCAGGCACCCTTGGGATGACATTTTATTTTAGATGTTCTATAATGTATACTACCTTCATTACTAAAAAGAAAAATATGTTATTTATTTTTCACACATACAAAAATCCATTTTGAACAAGCACATGATAAAATTTATGGAAAGCCTCCCACTTTTCTTTGAGGGCCATATCTTTTTTTTTAAGATTTTAAAAAAATTATTTATTTATTTGACAGAGAAAGAGAGAGAAATCACAAGTAATCAGAGAGGCAGGCAGAGAGAGAGGGGGAAGCCAGGCTCCCCGCTGAGCAGAGAGCCAGATGCAGGGCTCAATCCTAGGACCTTGAGACTGTGACCTGAGCCAAAGGCAGAGGCTTAACCCACTGAGCCACCCAGGCACCATGACCATATCTAATAAGTCAGTTAACCAGGGGAAGAAAATAAGATCATCATAAAAAGAGGAACCAGAATATTACCCATAAACTCCTATCAGTGTTCCCCAAAGCATTTCACATTTGTCTATTATTTCCAACTTTTAAAGATATAGACTAAAATATAGAGAAGACAGTCTTCTCTGAAAAATATGGCCCTTTACTTACCATCTTCTGCTAAAATCTTGGCTGCATCTTTATCCTCTTCCCACTTCCCAGTCACAAAGCAATCTCTGATACTGTTCATAACCTTACACAGAAAAGTCAGCATTTAGTTGACATGCTCCAATCATTCAAACAAAACAACTGAAATTAAGAAACAGTGGTAGGTGACAACTAACCTTTAAATACTTTCTTAAGACACATTTTTTGGGGGGAAATTCTCATTCCAAGTAGACATATGAGATATGTTCATCTTTGATATATACAGTATAACCACAGAGAAAAGCTTAAATATCATTACTTAAGCAGTGGATGGGGAAATACTATTAGCTCACTGACCTTATAAGTAAACAGATATTTACTAGAGCAACTGATTTTCAAACGTTATTAGTATTCCTAAGGCAATGCAGTAGCCAGCATTTAGAAAGTTGCTTTTACTATTTGTTAATCCTGACTTATTGTGGCTATTTGAAAATTTAATTACTTGACCAATGTTAATATTCTGACAAAGGCTAAATGTCCTCGATAAGCACAACAGGGCAGAAAGTACTGATGAGGTTCCCAGTCTCAGACCTGATAAATCATCTAGTATATACATGTAGCAGATGCTGGGAGCCCCTCTTAAATATATAGTAAAACCTTGTACACAACTGTTTCAGAATCTCTTTGCTGGGGAAACTGACCGAAGACAGCAAACGTGATTCACTGCCAAGGCTTTAAAAGCACACTTACAAAAATCTTCAGATAGGTCCTGGCTTTCACCTCAATCACATTTTGGTCATGAATCATGTTTTTCATATACAACCTCACTCTCAAAGAGCAGTTTTGAGGCTTGCATGATTACAATGGATGCAAAAGCAAATCTGTTCATTTACTCATTTCTTCATGCTATAATCACTCACTAAATATTTACTGAACATCTGCTCTATGCCAAGAAGCTTCGTAGGCACTGAAGGATGGCAAACTGTTAGAAGAAAATCCTTAATTTCTGAGGATTAACAGTTGATTTAGGGGAACCAAAGACCAAAAAAATTAAAAAATAGATCCTCCACGATAAAAACACTAAACAAACCAAGAGAAGGGAACTTTCTCAATCTGATAAGCAGCATCCATAAAAAACCCACAGCTAGTGTCATACTAAATGGTTAAAATTGAGGACTTTCCCCCTAAGATCAGGAGTAAGGCAAGACTGTCTCCTCTCACCACTTCTATTCAACACTGTACTAGACATTCTAGCCAGGACAATTACGCAAGAAATTGAAATAAAGGCATCTAGTTTAGAAATGAAAACTACAGGGGCGCCTGGGTGGCTCAGTGGGTTAAGCCTCTGCCTTCGGCTCAGGTCATGATCTCAGGGTCCTGGGATCAAGCCCCGCATTGGGCTCTCTGCTTGGCAAGGGGCCTGCTTCCCTTCCTCTCTCTGCCTGCCTCTCTGCCTACTTGTGATCTCTGTCTGTCAAATAAATAAATAAAATCTTAAAAAAAAAAAAAAGAAAGAAAGGAAGGAAAACTACTTCTACTCAACTCATAAATGATATGGTCTTGTTTACAGAAAATCCTAGGGATCCACTGAAATACTTTCAGAATAAATGAGTTTAGCAAGGTTGCAAAATACTAGATCAATATACAAAAATAAATTTTATTTCTATACACTAACAATGAAAATCCAAATATGAAATTGAAAAAAAAGTTCCTTTTACAATGGCACTGAAAACACTAAAATACTAGGAATAAATTCAATAAAGAAGTACAAAGTTTATACTCTGATAACTATACAATGTTCTTGAAAGAAATTAAAGAGCTAAATATAAGGAAAGGCATCCCATTTTAATGGAACAAAAGACTTAATATTGTTAAGATATCAATACCATCCAAAGTGATCTACAGATTCAACACAATCCTTATTAAAATCCCAACTGGCTTCTTTGTAGAAATGAAAATGCTGATCCTATAACACAGAAAACCCAAGGGATCCATACAGGTAAACCAATCTTAAAAAAGAACAAACCTAGAAGACCCCATTTTCCAATTTCAAAACTTACTACAAAGCAATAGTAATCAAAGAGTAAGGTATTAGCATAAAGAAGATATAAGTCAGTGAAATATAACTAAAAGTCCATAAATAAATGCATGTATCTATGGTTAAGTGATTTTCATTCATGGTGCCAAGACAAGGCAATGGAGAAAGAATAGTCTTTCAACAAATGGTGCTAGGACAATTGGCTATCTATAGGCAAAAGAAGGAAGTTGAACTTATCTCATTACAAATACTAAAATTAACTTAAAATGGATTAATGACCTAAATATAAAAACTAAACTATAAAACTATTAGATGAAAACATAGGAGTGAAGCTTCATGATCTCAGATTTAGCAATGGTTTCTTAGATATGATACCAAACACAGAAACAACAGAAATATAAGTAAGTTAAATCTCATTAAAATTTAGAACTTTATTGGGTGGCTCAGTCAGTTAAACGTCTGCCTTTGGCTCACATCATCATGCCAGGGTCCTGGGATCGAGCCCTATATCAAGCTCCCTGTCCAACAGGAAGCCTGCTTATCCCTCTTCCTCTGCCCTCCAGCCCCTTAACCCCGCTCATGCTCTCATGCACTCTCTGATAAATAAATAAAATCTTCATGGCTCAGTGGGTTAAGCCTCTGCCTTCGGCTTAGGTCACAATCTCAGGGTCCTGGGATCGAGCCCAGCATTAGGCTCTCTGCTAAGCAGGGAGCCTGCTTCTCTCTCTGTCTCTGCCTGCCTCTCTGCCTGCTTGTGATCTCTCTCTCTCTGTCAAATAAATAAATAAAATCTTTAAAAAAAAAAAAAGTTTTTTTAAAATAATAAAATAAATAAATAAAATCTCTAAAAAAATGTTTAATTTTGCACTTTAAAGGTTAAAGAAGGGGCGCCTGGGTGGCTCAGTGGGTTAAAGCCTCTGTCTTCAGCTCAGGTCATGATCCCAGGGTCCTGGGATTGAGCCGTGCATTGGGCTCTCTGCTCAGCAGGGAGTCTGCTTCCCCCTCTCTCTCTGCCTGCTTGTGATCTCTGTCAAATAAATAAATAAAATCTTAAAAAAAAAAAAGGTTAAAGAAAAGATAACCCACAGAATGGGAGAAAATATCTGTAAATCATGTATGTGACAAACTGAATATATAATCAACTCTTACAAACAATGACCCAAAAAACCCACAATTTTTTAAAATGGGCAAACCATATGAATAGACATTTCTTCAAATGGCCAGTAAGCACATGAAAAGATGCCCAATATCATTAGCAATCAGAGAAAGGCAAATCAAAACTAAGATGAGATACTACTTCACACCAACAAAATGGCTATAATAACAATAATAATAAAAACAGCTAATAACAAGTGTTGGTGAGGATATAGAGAAATCAGGAGCCTCATACACTGCTGGTAGGAATGTAAACCTGTAGCCACTTTTGAAAAGAGAAATGGGGGAATATATGAGGGGAAAAAACCTCTGTTTTCAGTAATCATATTAACAGTAACATGTGTAATGCTATTCTGACATTATTTTGTATGTAATGGGGTAAAGCAAATGAGTGATTATACACTTCTCTAATTTCATTATCTTCAGGGTCAAACGGAATTAATCTCCCAGTGGAAAAACAGAGATGCAAATGTAAAATAAAAAGAGGTTAAATAAGAACTCTGCAGTTCTGAATCTGAATTGGAAAGAACTATGAATTCTAGCTCTGGTCACTGAAAGACCTAGAAACAATGACCAGTCCATAACAGTGTGTATCCTATGACTAGATTGTGATGCTGAAATACCATTTTGTACTAAAAGAAATCAGGACTTCTTATGGCTGCTTCCAAGTCTGGCATCAGAAATATAGAAGATGATCCTGGAATACCTCATCATATCAGATGGCAAAGAAGCAAAAGAATTTAGGAACCAACTTAAAGAGATTCCAACTGGCCAGAAATGGGACAACATGAGTATCCACAAAGATAACAAGTTCAGTGGAAAGAAACATTCAATATTAAATTCTATGGAGTTCAAAATGATACTTTAAAAAAATCATTCTGAAAACTAATATAAAGAATCAAGTATTTATCCTGCTTATATGGAACTGAGTAACCAAACAGTAGATGAGGGGAGGTTTCTCTTTTAGAGGAATTCCAGGTAATAAAGAGCAAACTGAACAGAATCTCACCATTTTACATCCTTAATAAATTAATGGATCTAAACATTGAGAACCAACATTTTATCATAAGATGATTTTATGTGCCTCCTAATGAACAAACACCACCATCTAGAAAGCAGTCTTTCCAAAAATAAAAAAAACCTAAATCTAATCAAATTTCTAGATGTGCTGTCCATAGGGTGGCTAAAACTACATGGTTATTTAAATTCTAAAGACTTAATATAAAATAAAACTAAAATAAATTTAAAAATTTAATTCTTCTGTCTTACTAGCTGTACTTAAAGTACTCAACAGACACAAGTAGCCACAATGGACAGCTCAATAATCTACAGATCATTTCCATCGTCACACACAGTTCTATTGGTATTGCTCCGCACCATTTTACAGGAAATACAGAAGAAAGAAGCCTGATAAACTGCACATAAGATGCAATGCAATCCACAAAAACCAGACTATGGGAAACTCTACACATCAAACACTTAAGTTTCTTAAACAAATAAAATATAAGGGGGAAAAAAAGAGACAGGTGGAAGGGACTATAGATTATGAGACTGAAAAGTCATCGTGAAAAAACAAACCCCCAAAATCTGATAAAACTAACCTACAGTACAAACTTAGAGGACGAAATTATGAAGAAAAGTAGGAAATGATTACCATAAGAATCATAGTTCCTTCTGCAGGGAGGACAGGACTATGACTGTGATGGACACACAGTGGTTACATGGGTCCTCACCTAGAAAGCCATTAACTTAAACAGTTGTTTTTATGTGGTTTTCTATAATCTGTACGAAGTTATACTGCAAACAAAAAAGTTACATAAAATCTCATAAAGTGCATAAGTGCACTCAGTGAATTAAATTAAGAAATATGATAGTGACCAGGCCTGAGGAGTGATATTTAACCAAAACTGAATGATCAGAAGAGGCCAGCCTTAAGAACGTCAGAACATTCCAGAAGAGAAACCTGAGAGCCAAGAGGTCTAAGATAGGATTAAGCCTGGCAACTTTGAGAACTCAATGAATTCCAGTGTGACTAAAGAGTGGTGAGCAGGGGAAGAAAATTTACCAATGTCATGAATTTTTTTGTTTATAGAGAGTAGCAATTATAAATTCTCACTCAGGGACATGAGGTATATCCTAGTTATAAAACACAAGATATTTCAAATATATGAAAACTTAAGTGCAATCCTTCAAAATAAAGATTAACACGACTATGCACAGTTTCCATTTTTCCATAACACACGCACACAGTCACCCTAAACTCAAAATACATTATTGCTTAGGATCCAGTCCAATATCTGGGAGGATGTCCTATTATCTCACAAAAATGAAAAGCTAATAACAGGCAGGAAATACTGAAATCACATAATCTTTTAGAACAATTCCCTAATTGTCTCAGAAGTCAAACATACAATTCATATTCAGCCTTACCTCCTCTAAATCCCAATCATGGGGAGCCTCCACATGAAATCTGGAGCAGTCCAAAGAGTCAAGCTTGTGCTTACATTCTCTTGAAGGCTGGCTGACACGGAACAACCCTCCAAGTTCTTCCCTCGTATCACCATCTTCTTCTTCATTATCCTCTGTCACTAAAGAGACCACCATGATGAAAAAGTGAGAACAAATCTTCACCCTAAAGGACCTGAGACTACAGGTCCCTGTTTGTGGTAGGTATGGTGGTATCCCCGAGCACATCAGCTATAGATGGAGAAAAGGCCAGTGAACTACTGCTCAACGTGTCTGGAGGACTTAGGCCCTCCTATAAGGAAGGAGCAAATAATTCAGTGAGGAGACGGAATGTTGGGGGTTAGGGAAAGAAAGGGGGTATTTAAAAACAAAGCTTTTAATTAGCATAAAGAGTTTCTCTTGAAGACTGCTGAGTCTCTAATCACTAAGAGTACTTAGGCAAACCTGAACGGAGATCAGTACACACCAACCCTTCAATTCAATGCTCCTAGCTCCCATATACTTCTTTGGCCTTGTTCTAATCACACAGTAACTGAGGACCACAATACAAAATAAAATGCACCACTTTGTTCTTTTCTGGCATGAAATTCTACCCAAAAAAATATCTTGAAGCACTTTGTATAGAAGATATAAAATAACAAAATGGAGAGTATTCTCATCAAAAGTTTTATGGCAAACCCATGAGCTGGTGATTAAAAACATCTGCTACATATAAACTACGACAGCCAAGGATATCATAGGAATTTCAAAAGCACCACCAAAATCCTCCAACCAATTTCCTCATTTCCTTTCCAGAAAACGGTCTAAGAAACAAAACGTTTCTAGATCTGAACCGGGGCTCTCTTACCTGTGCCATAAACAAGCTTTCGAAGGTTTGGAGTTGCTTGCTGCTGCCTCAGAAAGGCCTCAGCTGCCTTTCTGGAAAGGTCTTCCTTCCACTTGAGGGCACCTGAAAGGACCAACGCCGACATCGGTTAAGGTGTTTATCAGTCCTTTCTGCCTCAAGCTCACTGCTCATTCATCCCTAAATCCTTCTGAGTGCAATATTTGAAAAGGTAACAAAATCTCCAAAACAGCAGACTCCCAAATGTAGACATTCTATTTGTAGAACATTTCCAGTGCCAAGTTATAACAACAGTTACACTGATTTAAGCATACCTGAAGTTTCTGTGGAATAGCTGTTTTCTTCCTTGTAATCTTCTTCCTCTTTGAGTAAGTCTTCCACATCACTGGTCTCATCAATAAAGTTCTCTGACCCCAGTCTCTGACCACCAGCCACTGGAGAAGACTTTGGAAACTTTTTTCTAATAACCTCTTCATTTTCCGAACCCTCTTCCTCTGTACTGAGAGAGGAGCTTTCTTCAGTTTCATCTTCAGATGCAAATGCCTCTTCAGCTGTGCAGTGGCCTGAATCTGAAGTGGTGAGGGTTGCTTTCTCCAGATTCAAACTGTTACTCAAACCCTTAGTTTGTAAAAGTCCTGCTTTACTACTGTCTCCAACTTGAGATTCTGAAAGACCCCTCCCTCCTGCAGGGGAATCCTCTTCTTCGCTGCTTTCATCAGCTTCCTCTGCTTCTCCTTCCTCCCCTGAGCTCCTCTCAAGGTCATCATCGCTGTCAGCAAATGCTGGCAAATCCACCTCGAGGTCTTCTTCCATCTCCTCAAGTCTCTGCCGTTTGACACCTTTGCCCGTTGCATACACCGTATCTGTCATTTCGGCATCTGCCTCCTCTTCTGTTTCGTCATCACTAGAGCTCTCCGCCAACCTGTCGCCTTCAGACATTTCTTCATCATCTTCTTCATCACTGTCTCCAGACTCATCTTCTTCATCTCCAAAAATGGCTTTCCGACGCACTCGACCAGTTTTCAAATCCATCTGCTTTTCCTCTTTTGGCATCCACTTTCTGTATTACCAAGTAAATGCAAAATAACTCAATTCATACAGTAACTGGCTACTCTAGACATAGCAAGCCAATACTTAAGCAAACAGAAGATAATAATCAAGGAATGATTTTAAATAACATAGCATAGAAAGGAACGATTTGATAAATACTGGAATAGATACTAAGGAAACTCATGCACAGTTCCCCAACACCTTTCTTCAAAAAAATTTATAGAGAATAATGAGGTAACCTTTAAAAAACAAAAAGTCTAACATTAGGGAAAAATTTATCTAAATGAAAGTGATTGCTTGATCAATCTTTTAGAAAAGTGATCACTTCCAAGCTTGAAATAGATGATCCTTAAATAACTGATTCCAGATCCAAAGCAAGGAAAATACAAAGGTAAGCCTGGAACATCCTGTTGTGTCAGGAGACAGGAAGTCCTCAAAGGCTAAAGGGGAAGGGCCAAAAGAACACAGGAGAGAGACTGAAGAGACAATCAAGGCATCAGAAAGAATGATAGTAATGGGATAATAACAAATGGAATTTTTTAAAAAGTCAAGTAGTTAACAGTGATATTAAAATAAAGGGGTGGAAGTGAGAGCTTCCTATTAAAGAATGCCAGCTAATATAAGAATACAGTACTAAACTATCATCTATACCACCTGCTAATTAGAAGGCAGCAAATAAACTTTTCCAAAAAATTTTCCTTTGTATATATTTATAATAAGTTATAAACCAGATAATTTCAATCATTTTCAGACTTATTTTTACTGGGAGTCATATAAATCACCAAATAAAACCAAAACACTCACTATGTATAAGATATACCAGTTCCCAACCCAAAGCAAAAATAATTCAAATAAGCTACACATCAGTGGGTAATGACCCAGGACATACTACAATATAATCTAAGGAAAACGTTAAGAGACAAGATACGTAGCTTCTCAACAGCCACCTGAACAAGCTTCCTTACTCTGCTTGTACTAGGAATTTGGCCACTAAAAGAAAACTAAGTGGCCTCAGCAACCTATAGAAACCAAAAACAACCTATAGAAAAAATTTTGTGATATCTGAGGAATATTCTGGGTTTGCTAAAAACTGGATCCTGTATAATATTTCAAGAATACTTCCATGTAAGGTCACATAACTGAAAAGCCCTCAGAAACCTACGTATATATCAAGCAAAGCAAAAAAAACTCCCCCAAACCTGGAATGAATCCCACCAAAATGTGTGTTGATGGCAGAATGATAGGTGAAATAATCATCTGTAACATATTTTTTACGAAAAACAAAAAAATGGTAAACTTACCCTTGATTATCTATATCCTCTGACCCCAGTGGTTTGGAATCAGAAAAAAGTGTCACTCTACTTGAAGCCATCTTGGCATCAATAGTGGAATGGGTGGAAATAAGACTTTGTACCAGTTCATGGGTTGGTCTCACCTCGTCCTGTTAAGGCCACCAAGAAAATGAAAGTGAGGAACACACAAGAATTCTGAAGAGAGACATACTGGTTTCAATCAGTTTCTCAAATTTATCCTAAACATAGTTCCAGAAAATATTTCTTATTGCCTCAAAAAAAAAATCTTAAAGTCTAAAATTGACCTCTTTCTTCATTAAACTTTTTCAAAGTTCATGGAGTATACAACCTGGTAACCTACTTAGCTAGAAAAACCTTAAGTGCCATTGCTACACAAAACATGTAGTCTGCCCAATAAAATTCCATTGCAGAATAAAGAAATGAAAATCTGGGGTTCATTTAAAAAATATTCTGCTGCTTTTGATTCAAACTTTTCACTTCAAGGAATTTATTGCATTGAAAGATCCCTCCCAGTGACCAAAAGTGTATGCTTGAGGGTGCTAACTGCAGCAATGTTCAAACCAGGGAAAGCTGGGGGTAACCTCCCCACAGATTTCCAAGGGTTGGTTCAATAAATAAGATTTATTCAGACAATGAAATACCACACAGCTATAAAGAAGACTGTAGCAGCTCTACAAATACTAACATGGAACAATGGAATCACATATTCTTAGGTGCCCTCCAAAAGTTGCACGAGCATTTAAAGTTGGAGCCCATATAAGAAATATTATGGGAAGCCTGGGTGGCTCAGCCAGTTAAGCGTTAACTTAACTTGAGATCAGTTAACTCTTGATCTCAGTACAGGTCTTGACCTCAGAGTTGTGAGTTCAAGCCCCATGTTGGGCTCCGCACTGGGTATAAAGCCCACTTAAAAAAATAAAAAAACAAAGTATGGGGTGCACCTGTGTGGCTCGGTCGGTTCACTGTTTGCCTTGGCTCAGATCACAATCCTGGGACCCTCAGCTTGAGCAGGCTTCAAGGGGAGCCTGCTTCTCCCTCTGCCCCTCCCCACTGCTTATGCTCTCTCTCGTGCTCTCTCTCTAGCCCTCTCCCTCTCTTTCAAATACATACATAAATTCTATAAAAAAAATAAAAATTACTTCTCTCTCAAACACACAAACGAAGATCGTCTATATGTGCACAAATACATGGTATTTATGGATAACACCTAATAATCTAAATATACATATAATAATCTAAATATGCATATAATAATCTAAATATACATATAATATTCTAAATATACATAATATAATCTGGATAAATAGGTATATATTTAGGGAGGAAAACAAAAAGAAAGACCAAAGAGAGCTAGAAAACACACTGATATTATATGGGCATACCTCAGAGATACTGTTGGTTTGGTTCTAAACGACCACAATAAAACAAGTCAAATGAATTTTTTGGTTTTCTGGTACATATAAAAGTTATGCTTATACTATACTGTAACTATGAAGTGTGCAATAGCATTATGTTTAAAAAAATGTACATACCTTAATTAAAAAATACTTTATGCTAAAAATCCTAATCATTAGTGATAATCACTTATGACAGATACTATAACAAATACAATAATAATGAAAACATTTGAAATACTGTGAAAATTAACATAATGTGATGCAGAGACACAAAGTGAGCAAATGCTGTTGGAAAAAAGGCACTGATACACTTGTTCAATATACGGTTGCCACAAACCTTCAATTTATAAAAAAGGCAATACTGATGAAATGCAATAAAGCAAAGTACAATAAAATGAAGTATGCTATATAAAGACAGACAGGAAGTACAAACACCAAACCGCTTGCAACGTTCATGCTAAAAGACCTAGGATCCCCTGTATGTCTTAGCAACAGAATGAAGAACATGACTTTTACTTTCTCTTGGTGCAATTAAGTATTCTGTGTATTTAAAATATACATTGTAGCTTTTACCATAAATACAAATAAAGATTAAAAAGTTTCAGTATATAAAAGCTGACTACAGTACTTCCTGTAACTTTCCTCTTACCGATTCCTGGAAGCCATGGCTGCCACCAAGATCGACATAGACAGCATCTTTGTCATATAGGACACCACCAACTCCAGAGAGCGGTGCATAAACCAACTTCTCCTTCTCATTTAAGCAGCGCTTTTTTTGTTGTTCAGGAAGTGCACAGGGGTCCGGGAGGAAACTGACATCACTCACAGCAAAATCTCCTACACCTGGAAGACAGATAGAGGACGATGGCTTGAGCTGTAAGTGTATCAGCTGTCGACAAAAACAGCCCACAGGTGGAAGGCTTCAGCCACAAGGATATCGTTTGTCACTGGCACTCTGCCTCTCTAGCTAACCACCATCATCAGGGCAGAGGGGATTTGGTCAACTCAACACCTTTGCTAGCTGAGGCAGAGCTGAGTTAGTCTTAAAATTTCTGGCAATGTGGCTCTATCTTGTTTAACCATTTTTCAGTTTTCCTGAGAAATGAAGTAACTCATCCCAAGAGTTCCAGAAGTTTGGTACATTTCATAAGAAAAGGATACCTGGCATGTGGATTTGACTTTTATTCTTCAAGTGTGCTCCTCTTAAATAACCATAAAGAGACACCTTTCGGTCACACTTGATATTTGTTCGAATATCTTCTGGGTTTGTCAAATCTTCCATCCTAGAAAAATAAAACCCAATCGTATGGCAGAAATAAATGTCAATGTTTTTGTACCTCTCTTCAAGTGTCAAAGACTGAGCACGTTGTTGAGAAAATTATAAGAAATATAGAAATAAGGAAGTGCATTTCATCATCTACCAGAGGAAAAGAAGCAAACACATGATTGCACTGCTCTTAGGCTCTACGTAATATACCTTCTGTGAGTAAGATACCAGAAGTGGGAAAGAACGTACACCTGGGGTTAAGGAAGAGATGAAAACATATGCAGAAAAATCCTTTATGGAAGAGGAGTAAGCTTTGACCTAGGTTTTCTGGTGTGTCCTGGATTCTGGCAAGTAGAGAAAGGGATTCCAGGCTGAGAAAACAATATGGAAAAAACATAAAGGAAAGAATGCACAAGGGCACATCTGGGTGACTAGAGCACCATGGTCCAAAGCAGTTATCACTGAGATTAAGATTGAAAAAGCAGGATAGGACCATATTATATAGCCTTAAATGCTTCAAAAGCCTCACATTTTTCTAAACATTTCATACTTCTGAAGCCACAGCATCTTTGGGTAACGATACAAAAAAGTAGGTATTCTCCACTAACTATATTTCTCCCTCATTATTCAAAAATAAGCACAAAATAAGCTCTATTAATGTTCTTTTTATGACCTTTGTAGCTTTGAAATATACAGGCCAGAAAAGAAAAACTTTACATGTACTTTTTACCTGTCTGCTAGGATATAAGGATGAGAGGTTTGCCATGTAAGAGGCCTAAACTTCATAACTGTAATAAAACGGCCCAGATTGTGAATTTCTTGGTTTTGATATTCACCATGTACCATTCCAGAAAGGTAGAACAGCTTGGCACCCTAAACATTAAAAAAGAAAAAAACTTAAATTTCAATTAAATTTTTGTCAATACTACATCAAAATTAAGAGCTCTAAATAAGAAGCAATCCTAAGGGGGACTTCTAACAAACCACTTATCAGTGCTTCCCAAACTTCTCTGCCTTCTTTCAGTACTCATCTTAGCAGGGCTTAGTACAAGCAGAAGTGCAAATACATTTAGCTTCAGGACTGCTCTCCAGTCAAGTAGTGGCATCTGTCTAGAGTACTGCACAGAGAGGACAGTGAGGTTCTGGGCAGAGGAAAAAACTCTATGACCAGTGGGCCACAGCAGTATGCAGGGGACGATGGAGTGCCAGTATGTGTGCACTACAGTCCCTGGTCCTGTAACTAGCAGAAACTTCGGACAAACCCTATTAAATAATCCCAAATCTAAAACACTTAGAGCCAGGTACTGCCTGGTGCTGGGGGGCTACAGAGACAAATGAGACACACTGAAGTATAGACTATTTTAAGGAAATATTCCAGGGACAATGAACAGATATATAAAAGAAACTCCAAAGGTGAATCCTGAAGGAATGCTTATTAATCTCTCCTATTCAACCTTTTTTTTTAAATTATAGTGTTAGTATTCAATAATTAATTCTCTTCCTACCGGGTAGACTTCTGTCCAGAACCTGTGTTTTAATCGCTTCTTTGTCTTTTTCAGTTGCTTATTATACTTGAAGGAATCTAAGTGAGTGAGGACACCCATAATTTTGGGAAAGCCATGTACTTGACAGATGTTTAGAAATTCAAATGTTTCCATTTCAAACCCAAAGCTGGCATCTATAAGCATCAGAACCTAAAACAAAAAAACACAATTATTCAAGGAAACTACTCAAAATAGATCATAAGCAAACTATGGTCCTTGAGCCAAATCTGACCCATGACCTGTTATATAACTAAAGTTTTACTAGAACACAGCCATATTAATTTATTTATGAATGGCATATACCTGTGTTTGCACTACAATGACAAAGTTAAGCAGTTGCAAGAGAAACTATGGCCCACAAAGCTTAAGATAATTTACCATCTGACCCTTTACTGAAAAAGTTTGCCAACTCCTATTCTGGACTAAATCAAATGATTACTTAGGGATCGTCATGACAGAGAAAATACCACCCTTTCACTTTCTCTAAAAGGCCATGAGACAAAATCCACCACACTATAAGTTTCCACTTCAAGAAATTGGATGTTTAGAAATAACTCAGAAAAAGCTGGATCTAATTTGGCCCTCACGTGGAAGGTCCTCACTTCAAGAAATAAAAATTTTTATAAGGTATTTTTAGGCCAAATAACAGGTCTCTAACAAGAAATGAAGTAACAGATCTCTGACATCCAAAAAATGGGATGAAGTGGTAATCAATGAAAAGTACCAAAAATGTAAGAAAACCAAGTATTTTTGTTTCAGTTATCTCACAGGGAAAAAAAAATTTTTGCTGGGAGGTATATAGTAAACTCTATCTTATTTGTTAATTTGTAACATGCAATTGCTCAGAAACTTAAAAAAATTAAAAAGCTACCACTTTAGAATTGAGCCAAAAAATAGTAAAGTTACGAATGCTAATCTAAGAAAATATAAGCATATAAGACCAATTTTTAAGATCTGACTCTTTAAACATACAAAATAATTTCAGAATTGATTCCTGGATATGTCTAGTTTTAAGATATTAAAGACATCTCTGTTCCCATCTTTCTGTAGCTTATTAACACACACACACACACACACACACACACAGAACCAGAAACACTTATCTTTGGTTAAATTAAGGAATATTCGTAATCCTAAACCACAAAAATACATGAAAGTGGGCCACTGAGCATTCCAAGAAAGCACAGCTACCACTGCAGACCACAGGCCAAGCTGGTACACAGAGTTCTTCCACGCCACTGAACAGGCTGAAGGTGAGCAAGCTGGCAGTGGAATAGCCCAATATCCCATTTGATGCCACAAAGTGCCAAGGGGCAAGCAATTCATTGTAGGAAGAGAAGAATAGGTAGCAACAGCCCCTTAGCTGACAATCTTGTCAAATAAAGATAAATGAAGACTGTATTATTCCTTCAAAGCACACACGTACACACAGACACATATCCATGTATGTACATGCCTCTGCTGTGACTTAGGCTTTACGACAACCCAAGGCAGAGCAATCAACATTTTAAAGAAAGTTTAAAAATTAATGTACATGCAACATAATGCTTTAAAAGAATGAGGTTGAGCTACAGTACTTATATAAGACATACTGAGTGAAAAAGAAAGCGAAGTATGGAACATGTATAGCATATGCTTTAAAAGGGTAGCATGTGTATTTATTTATTTATTTATTTATTTATTTTTTAAAGATTTTTATTTATTTATTTGACAGACAGAGATCACAGGAAGGCAGAGAGGCAGGCAGAGAGAGAGGGGGAAGCAGGCTCCCCGTGGAGCAGAGAGCCTGATGCGGGGCTCCATCCCAGGACCCTGGGATCGTGACCTGAGCCGAAGGCAGAGGCTTTAACCCACTGAGCCACCCAGGTGCCCCAGTAGCATGTGTATTTATACACAAATCTAGGATACTGCTTTGAGGGAAATTGAGAGATGGGGTCAGAGCAGAGCACAGAAAACATGCATTGTGCTCTGTAATACAGTTTTATTATTTTACCATGTGTTCCTTTTTTTTTTTTTTAAAGATTTTATTTATTTATTTGACAGAGAGACAGAGAGAGAGAAACACAAGCAGGGGGAGTGGGAGAAGGAGCAGCAGGTTTCCTGCTGAGCAGGGAGCTCATGTGGGGCTCGATCCCAGGACCCTGGGCTCAAGAACCGAGCCAAAGGCAGATGCTCAATGACTGAGCCACCCAGGTGCCCCGCATGGGTTCCTTTTTAAGTCTTAAAAAGATGTATATGAAAGACATCTTTCTTGGGGCACCTGGGTGGCTCGGTCATTGAGCGTCTGCCTTCGGCTCAGGTCATGAGCCCAGGGTCCTGGGATCAAGCCCCAAGTTAGGCTCCCTGCTCAGTGGGGAACCTGCTTCTCCTTTTCCAACTCCCCCTGCTTGTGTTCCCTCTGTTGCTATCTCTCTGTCAAAAAATAAATAAAATCTAAAAAAAAAAAAGACATCTTGCTTAATATATCTATGCTTTTAAAATTAGGAACTTGGATAAAATCTTTAAAATTAGGAACTTGGTATATTTTACATTAAAAGGAAACCAATTACTCATATGCTAAATTATTTAAATCATTTCAAAAACATTAGTTTATACTAGTTTATGTTGACAATGACACATTTTTATTAATAGTAGCATTACATGTTCAAAATTTGAATGGCATTGAGTTTTCTGATATTAGAATGGCAAAGCCATAATATCTACATTAAATTACTTTTTATTTTATATTTTAGGACACTTCCTGGGCCAAAGGATAAAACCTGTAGCTCATGTCACCAAACAGCTTTCCAGAAATTGTTCAACCAAAAAACAAACCAAATAACGGCCTTTGTTACCCCACTCTTCCTAAACAATACTGCTTTATTTTTTTCTTAGATTTTTGTTAATTTAGAATGTAATAAATAAAAAATAATTAAATAAAATGTAATTAATGAACATTACCATTAAATGCAATCAAAGTTGCACAATTTTCATACACTATGCACTGTCTAGATTTTCTGTTATAAACTCTGACAATTTCTCAAAAGCAATTCATGTACTTATTTTGTCATAATCATTAAGAACTGGAGTTTCTGACACCACCAAGAGCCAAGTTCCCATTCTCAGACAAACTACTTAACTTCTAGGGCCTCAGTTTCATCCTCTGTAAACTAGAGATAATACCTACTACCTCCAAGGCATACTGGGAGATTTGATGAACTAAATTTCTAGAAAGTTGTTAGCACATTGCCTAATAAGGGTCCAAGAAATAGTCTTACTACTTATATATTTACATGTTTGTATATCTGTATGTATATCTTAATTAACTACGTTCGTTAAAGTTTTTTTCTGTAATTTGCTTTTAGATTTGACACTACATTTCATTGTGCATATTCCATTTTTATTATATATTATACAATTATCACAATATTATATAATTATATATTATAACCATATTATTATCATCAGTTCAAACACATCGATGGTGTCCCTGATTATATTCACCATCCCTTTAATAATAAGCCTTTCTTTCCTTCAGCATGAGATAAATAATTGAGCACACTGCTGTTAAGTCCTCATGAGAAACTCACGCCACCCCCACTGACTTACCAAATCCGCCACTTTAGCCAGATCAATCATCATATTAATGTCACACCCACATTCAATAATGGTGAGTCTGCGCTTTTTACCTGGAAGTGAAAAGACAAAAATTTTATTTTTCTTTTAAAGACTGTATTTATTTATTTTAGAGAGCAAGCATGCTAGTAGGAGGAGAGCAGAGGGAGAGGGAAAGAGAGGGAATCTCAAGCGGAGCGCCACATGGGGCCTGATCTCACAACCCTGAGATCATGACCAGAGTCTAAATCAAGAGCTGGGATGCTTAACTGACTATACCACCCAGGAACTGCACCCCCCCCCCCAAATTTTACTTTTAAAAAATCCTGAAATAATGTATCCATTTATTCTAATTACCATTTTAAGTTCTATCCAGTAAAGTTTTCTTGCTGTGTTCCCTAATTTTAAAATAATATTGAAAGTCTATACACATGAATAAAGTGCTTAAACAGGTAAAATTCTGACTGGAAAGAGCACATAAGCACATTCATTATGACCGTGATCCTACCATTCAGCAGTAGGCCAACACTTCTATCTTTATCAAAGTTTCCCAAGTTTCCATTAAGCTAAAAATATCCTCTAACTTGATGTAAGAGAATTTTCATGGAACAATCATTATTTCTAACTTAAGGTACAAGGAATCAGTCTGAGACTCTTGATCTTAGAGTGGCGAGTTCAAGCCCCATGTTAGGGGTGGAGTTTACTATAAATAAATAAACAAACAAACAAAGGAATCCCTGGCTATCTCAGTCAGTGGAGCATGTGACTTTTGATCTCCAAGTCAGGAGCTCAAGCCCCACAATGGGGTAAGAGTCTATTTAAAAAAAAAAAAAAAATTAAAAAGAAATCTGTCAAAATGACAGGAATGCCTTTAAGATTAAAAAAAAAAAAAAAAAAAAAAAAAGGCTTGGAGCACCTGGGTGGCTCAGTTGGTTAAGCACCTCGCTCCTGGTTTTGGCTCAGGTCATGATCTTGGGGTCGTGGGATCAAGTCTTGCATTGGGCTCTAGGTTCCACAGTCAGTGGGGAATCTAGCTGATTCTCTCCCTCTACCCCTGCCCCCACTTGCACGCTCTCTCTCTAAGTAAATAAATCATTAAAAAAAGAAAAGAAAAGAAAAGCCTCCATCCAACTATATTATTGCTATAATCAGAAATTTCACTGGGTTATGGACATTGGGGATGGTATGTGCTATGGTGAGTGCTGTGAACTGTTTAAGACTGATGATTCACAGACCTATACCCCTGAAGCAAAGAATATATTCTATGTTAATTAAAAAAAAAAAAAAGAAATTTTAGGGGCTCAGTCAATAGAGCATGCAACTCTTGATCTTGTGGTTGTGAGTTCAAGCGCCATGTTGGGTGGAGAGATTACTTAAAAATAAAATCTTTTTAAAAAAGGAAAGAAATTTCAGATTCTTCCATTGCCATTTTGGGAATTTGTTTCATCTTCCCTCAAACAGAAAGGTCACCAACTTCCAGACCAGACAAATTCTCACAGAAAAAGAAAGCTCCCTCACTTCCCTAACAATGTGGCTTCATGAGGGCAAGAAGGCATGCCTAACACACAGCAGATACTTACTACCTATTAAATGAAGGTGGTCACCATGAACAACCCAGGCTGCCCAGGCCTGCCAAACTTTTCAGAGGAACACATTTGGCAAATTCAGATAGCAGTCAGAATAAGGTATATATCTACATCATTATTACATTGGGGAATCTATCCTTTTTTGAAGCTATAGCCAATTTAGTATTATAAGAGAGGTAATACGAAGTGAGAACATTACTTTAATATTGACCAGTCAAGAAAATGTTCAGCAAAGACATGCCTATCCCTCAGATGACATATGCCCTATCAGCCTGGGGTAGCACACTCCTACCTGACACGATCGTTACAGGGCCTCTGATCTCTGTCAGCTTCTGCCTGGTGAAGTTCCGAATGAGGCACTGGATCAAAGTGCTCTTTCCAACTTTTGGAGGCCCCATCACCACTACCACTATTGGTGGGGGCTCTAATGGAGTTCGATCAACCACCGGAATGTGATGCTTTTTTGTCTTCAAATCCTGAGTCCTATTTGTAAAAAGAAAGAAAAACTAAATCCATTTTCAAAATATAAAAGGCATCATTCTTATAAGGAAAGATTTTAAAGACAGCAGAACAGACAATATGGATACAATTAACTTGCTAACTTCTAGACCCAATCCAAATAACCCCTTTAGTAAACATGTAACAGACTGACTTCAACAGTACAGAGTATCAAAAACTCTGCACAGCTTAAATCTGATTGCTTTATTAGCTGACTGTAATAGTTTAAAAAAAAGATAAATGTGCAGGCAGTGTATCATAATGAATAACAGCAGGAGCTCTGGAGTTAAATTTGGCTCTCTTAATAGAATTTAATTCAATAATGTTTAAAGTACACTGCCTGGCATATAATAAGAACTCATTAAATAAAGCTATTACTACGTATTACATGAAACATATCCAGAAAAAAAACACAAGCACACCTATTACCATAGAAACTGTTGAAATCTTACAAATTCTTTCTTTCTAGTAGGCTCCATGCACAGTGTGTGGTCCTATGCCAGGCTTGAATTCACATCAAGAGTCAGATGCTTAACTGACAGAGCCACCTACCAGTCCCACAGAGAAATTCTATAAAGAAAAACTCTCAAGATTTTTTCTCTTGGACAAAAAAAGCCAATCGGTGGGCAGATAATGGAGGCAAGGCAGCTTCCACAGAAAGACTACTTGCTCACATTTTATCTATTTTTAAATTTTTTTTTAATGTAGGGTCCATGCCTAGCACGGATCCAATGCAGAGCTTGAACTCACGACCCTGAGATCAAGAGCTGAGCAGAGATCAAGAGTTGGATCCTTAAATCAACTGAGTCACCTAGGCGCCCTGCTCACATTTTAGTAAAAGGAATACAGCATGTCCTTTAAAGCTGCTAAAGACTCATGAATCCAAACATCATCTGGGGAGGTTCCTACTGTTTAAAAAGAATAAATGGAATGAACAACTAGACTCCAGCTAAACATACCTGTGAAAGGATCGAGCCATCCGCACAGCAGACTGGACTGCAAAAGCTTTGGGATTTCTTTTCCGGGCATCTTCCTCGTCTCCAAGCTGGAGATCCTGCAGATGTCGTTTCTTTTTCTTCTCAGCTTTGGGCCCACTGTTTTTCTTTCTGTGTTTCTTCTGGTCCTTAGTCTCCATAGTGGCTTTTTACCAATTCACAAGTAACTCTAACCTACATTGGTGAGGCAGGGATATGGGAAGCATTTTACAATCCAGAAAACACCCAAGGAAAAAGATTAAATTTCATTTCTTTCTTTACGAAGAGATAAGGTATTCCTGCAACAAGGACAGAAACTGCTTAATACTATTCCCAATTTCATTTCTGTTATGTTATAAATTAGATTTGTTAGTTTTCTGCTTAAGTTACTTTTTATTCATCTTAAGTGTCTATATCAAGCATTATTTCTGTAATAATGAAAATACTCTTTACCTATACTTTTCAACACAGTGGCCATTTACCACATGTGGCTTCTGAGAACTTAAAATGTACTCAGTGAAACTGAGAAACTGAAATTGAATATAATTTTAATTAATTCCATTCTAAATTTAAATAGCCATAGGTGACAAGTAGTTACCATACTGGACTGCTCAGCCCAAAATATCAATTAGACTAATGAAGTGGTTTCCAAACTTAAACCATCTTTAAGACATTTTAACATATTAAAGCATTTTAATAATCCTCCCACATGACAGCATGTGTTACTTTTAGTACCTGTGGATTCTATAAAACTTTTAAATTATAATAACCACTTATATGCATTTTAAAAAACAGTAACTTCTAGATGTGTGAGATATGGTTGGTTGTGAACAATGCCTGGAGATCACATGGATCTGCAGAAACCCTGACAAAGATTTCTGAGTGTCGCAGGAGGTCATAGCCCATACATTGAGAACCACTGAATTAGTGAGCTTTCTTAGGAAACCAGGCTGCATACAATCTGAGTACTTGGCTAATAAAAAAAAAAAAAAGAAAGAAAGAAAGAAAGAAACTAAGAAAAGAGAAAAAAAAAGGTCACTTCACTCAGGGTACTAAATTAATTTCAGTTATATAAATATTTGTGTCTGCCTATGATGTACTAGGCATTTTGCCAAGAGAGGACAACAGCTGTGATCTGGCAGCGAAGGAGATCCAAATAGTATCTTTCATGCCATGCAGTAAAGGGACCACAGGAGAAGGCTGCACTTAGATCGGTCAGAGACACACCAGCGCAAATAGGAAGCCCGCATATACCAGCATAATGTCATGAAACAGCAGCCAGGAGTTCGGAGAGCCGAGTTCTAGGAACCGCTTTGAAAATAAATAGCTATGTGATTTCAGGACCTTATTTTTCTTCCCTACGACATTTTGATTCCAAACTTGTACTGACACTTTTCTCTCTCTTTGGGGGCGGGGAGAGGGATGGGAAAAGCACAACTTGGAATCAACAGATCTGGCCCAGGTCTGAGTCACCTGCTAGGATTATCCCGCCAAGACACGACCTCTCTCTTCTCCCTGCCACCTCCCCACCCCGTTTGGGCTCTCTGCACGAATTCATTCAGCCGCTCCCAACGACCTCGGAGCAAGACTCCGGCAGGTACTGGGTGCGACTGGGCCAGGCCTGAGGCGCTCTTCAGGGGCAAAGACTGTCCTGGCCGACCTTGCCAAGCACGATTCGCAAAACTCTCAGAGCCCCAGTCCCCGGGACCCCACCGCCACCGCCTCCCATACCGCGGCCGTTACCGGGTTCACAACTGCTACTTCTCAGGCCCGCATGGACAGCGCCGGAAACGGAAGTGTACCCTACGCGCGGACTCCACAGGCCGGCAGGAAACAAGGAGGCAGAAGAAAGAGACCGGCCAAAGGACGACTCGCGGGAAAGCCAGAAGGAGGCTCCTGATTGGTTGAGGACGGGCGCAGGCGACGACTGCGCGAAGCGAGCCAACCTGAGGGCCGCGCGCCGCCCCGCCTTATCCAGGCCGATGGCCGGAGGTGGCATTGCCAACCTTGCGTTGGGACTCCGAGTCGTTTCGCCGAGCACATCCCAGTTCCCCTGGAGGCCGTGGCGACAGTGCGGCCTGGAGCCCGTTCCTTGGTGTAGGACGAAAGACGAAGTAACATATTTAGTCTCGGTCAACCGGAGTCATGGCACCCGTCCCCTCCGAATGCCGCCGGGGTCGGGTTCCTCCATGGCCTTTTGGAATATCCGATGGTCGGAAGTCTGTCTGGCTCATCTGCCTGCTCATCCTCAAAGAGCTGGACATTCTCGGACCTCTTTAGTGCTGTAATTCCCTCTTTTGCCCGCACCAAGACTGAAGGCAGGGACAGACTGACTCAGCACGTTCTCTGTTCATGGGAAGGGGGCTTTCCTTGGAAGAACGCAGCCTCCTGCAGTTTCTTCCCGCAGAGGTTTGCTTTGCCAGGGCCCTGCCCATTCCCACCTGAGGGCCTGCCTTGAAGTTCATCTAACCCCCATCTCAGGTGAGCTGGGATGTCCTCGTGGCTACAAAGCTGGGTACATTTTCAGAGTGTATGTCTCCCACCTGTCTTGGAGGTTTTCTTTTCAGTATGATCTCACCAGTGCTCCTGAGACTCAGTTCTACCCCCACGAACCTAGGCTTACTCCTCTATGCTTCATGCTTTTCACCGTGAGCTCATTCTGTCTCTCAATATCCCACAAGTATTTACTCTGCGGTGCTAGGGAAGGCTACCCTACAGGGCACACACTTCTCTCATCTGTCAAGAGTGTATAATTATTTAACTCCCTCCAACAATATCCCTCTCACTTCTTGGAGCTTTCAGTATACTGGTAGATAATCCCAACATTCTCTCGACTCCATGAGTCGCACTCTTGTCCTGTCTCACAATCAGCCCCTCACTCTGCCTGTGATCAGACCCTAGACCTTGTCAGGTCCAAGCGTCGTAATCCCCAAAGCATCCCACACTGACTGCCGCCTCGTATCTTACCGGGTTACTCCTCTAATGCCCTGAAGCCAACTGTAATCCAGCCAGTATCTCCAACCCAGATCTTACTACCTTCTCCCTTGATGACTTTTACTTCCCTAGTAAATTAACTTACACTCCACGGGCTATCATTGTCAGTCTCTTGTATACTGCCTCACCTCTCTGTCACCTCATCATATCTGCTTGGTAAAATAAGAGCCCTGGGTAAACCCAATTCTGCATCTACTGCACACTACAACGAATGGCTGCGGGGAAACCCAGAACCATACTGACCACCCTCAGCTCAGTAATGCTAACTTTGCCTCGTCTGTGCTATTCTTCCAAGTGAGTATTTTACATCTCCTCTTCTCTCTTCAATCCTTCCCACCACCTCTCCCTTCCTTGCTTCTGATTTCACCAAAAAAAATGGAACTGGAGACTCCTACCATGTCAGACTTTCACCATCACATCCATTCATGCCCCCCTCTGCTGCCTGCCTGTTACTGTAGGTGAACTACCGCTATGTCCACCTAAAGGAATCCTGTTCTTGAGTGCAAGATCCTATCTTCTCCAGGGTATCGTTTCTCCCAGTCTATTCTCTCTCCCAACATCATCAGTTTTTGGGGGGGGTTTTGGCAGACAGAGATCACAAGTAGGCAGAGAGGCAGGCAGAGAGAGAGAGGAGGAAGCAGGTTCCCTGCGGAGCAGAGAGCCTGATGTGGGGCTCTATCCCAGGACCCTGAGATCATGACCTGAGCCAAAGGCAGAAGTTTTAACCCACTGAGCCACCCAGGACTCACCCAGGCGCTCCCTCCCCCCCAACATCATCAGTTTTTACTGGACTATTCCCATCACCGTACAATATGTAGTTATTTCTCCCATCTTCATAACAAACTCCACTTGGCCCATTTCCTATAACAGATACTACACCTTTTCTCCGTGCCTCTTTGTAGCAAAATTTCACAAAGGAATAGTCTCCAGTTCCTCTTCTATTCTCTTTTAGATTCTCTTTGCTCCCAGCACACCACTCACAGTCTTGACTTCTCCTTTCTTTTTTTTTTTTTTCAAGATTTTATTCATTAATTTGACAGAGAGACACAGCGAGAGAGGGAACACAGGCAAGGGGAATGGGAGAGGGAGAAGCAGGCTTCCCGCAGAGCAGGGAGCCTGATGTGGGGCTCAATCCCAGGACACTGGCATTATGACCTGAGCTGAACCAAACGCTTAACAACAGCCATGCAGGCACCTTCTCAGTAGTCTTTGCTAAAGGTTCTTCCACTCGAACCTGACTGTTGAAGTTAGTCCACAGGATTTTGCCTTTGATCTTCTTCTCTTCTATGTCTCTACTTCTTCCCTGGGTGATCTCATTCTTTCTTGTAGTTTTATATGTCATTTGTATCAGTTAACAATTTATTGTATCTCTGCTACAAATTCATTCTTAATTGCCTGCTCTAAAAATGCTTCCTCTGACCCTGGCATATATGTCAAGTTTTGTCAGTAGAGGACAATGGGGAGACTTTGCAGGAGCAAGCAGTCCTTCTGCCTGGTTCTGCTCTGCTTCTTGGTAAGGCTCCTGCAGGTGGGTCATTTTTCCAGGGTCCCCCTATGCCCATTTCCTAGCACTTTTGTCATGGAGGGACTCTCCTGAGACACCTCCCTTTTGTCCAGCACCCAGAGAGGGTTTGCCAACAAGTTCCAGTGGTGCAGCACTGCAGCGACCACCCTGACACCAATGGGGTCACCAGGGGTATGGCTGTAGCCATACCCCTTCAATGAGATCTAGATCTCAGCTGATAGGGTTGGGAGTTGAGGAGGGGGACTCTTCCTGTGCCTTCTATCCCCATCCTAGTGTAGTGGCTGCTCCTCAGGTCTGCTATTCTTAACATTCTTCAGAGTTCTCTTCTTACGAGCCCATACCCATTGCTCCAATTCCCTGTTGTAGTTAATAATGCTTAAAGTAAACTTTCTCTGTTCAAATTACAGTGAATTTCTCTCTCCTGATTGGACCCTTAACAACACACCATCATTTGCCAGCAACTCCCAAATTTATATCAATGATTCAGACCTCTTTCTTGAACTCTAGCTTCCTCCCTAACATACCCATTTGTTTTGTTTTGTTCAAGATAGAAACTCCCAATTATTAATGCCAAAAAAGAAAATTTTACACATCGTTTAAAGATACACAATAAATCAGTTATGTCCTGGTAATGGAACCAAATAGCTTGGGGACAAAAGTATGGGGACTCTTCACACATGCGTTTATAAATCTCTTGAATTTTGAACTATGTGAATATATTACCCACTTTAAATTAGAATAAAAATAAGAATTTTAAAAACTTTCTAAAATCTTTTCTGCCAGTTATTTTATTCTCCCCCTATTCAGAAGTTTGTATATGATGTGATATATGGTGGGACCTTTGAAACTGAACTGACATATCCATTTGGATGTATAATAGACATCTCAAACATGCCAGTAATAGGACTTGTGAGTATCAGAACCCAAAGCCAGTGCTCTTTGCCATCCTGTAGACATGATACTCTTACAAACTAGGTGTTTCAGGAGCAGGCAACCATTGTGGGTACATAAGTATGCAGAGTTATAGTCATGTAGCACCTTAGTCTGTCCTTCCAGACACAATGGCTGCTTCCCAACTTCCCTTCTTTACCTTCTTTTTTTTTTTTTTAAGATTTTATCCATTTATTTGACAGTGAGTGAGAGATCACAGTAGGCACAGAGGCAGACAGAGAGAGGGGAAAGCAGGCTCCCCGCGGAGCAGAGAGCCCGATGCGGGGCTCGATCCCAGGACCCTGAGACCATGACCCGAGCCGAAGGCAGAGGCTTTAACCCACTAAGCCACCCAGGCACCCCCCCCCCACTTCTTTACCTTCTTTTACCTTCAACCTTATAACTTTGGTTTTAAAATTATATACAGCAAAAATGTATAATAATATGGCATTCCTGTTGTTATTTTCCATATTTAGAAGAAGACCCAGCATTCTGTGGAAACGGAATTCGAGTCTTGCTAGCCCTAGAGGTTTGTGCATAATGATGGAGGGGCTTTCTCTTGAAAAGCAACAAGATGGAGAGGTGGGCTGGACCAGCTGGAAAGTCAGAATTGTACCACCTGGCACAAGGGCCATTTCTGAGCATATTAGATCTTAGATACACTCCATTATATGTAACACATTACGTATACAATAATTATGACTCACTTTGGAAATCTAATTCTTTCTCTTTTCAAGACGTGTCTCCTGAAATCATTAGATGTAATGTCAATAAAAGAGAAGAGCCCAGGGTGATCCCTGACATGTGCAAACATTTGTGGTTTGACCTAGAGAGTTCTGGAAGGAGCATCCCCTCACTGATCAGATCTCTTACCTCTTAAGCCACCATGGCTCATTCTCTGATCTCATCCCTTACCACATCCTGTGTGTCCATCCAAACCCACTTCATCAGCAAGGAGGCCTTTCTTCAGCCCCCAGCATGGTCTCTGCACCAGGGCTGGAGCAGTCCGGAAAGCCTGATTCATGGGGTCTGGGCACATCTTTTTCCCTCTCTAGGCCTCACTTTTCTTGTTTAGAGCACAAGAGGATAAAATGGCTGTGGCCTGGAGAGGGAGGAGTCAAGATGGCGGAGAAGTAGCAGGCTGAGACTACTTCGGGTAGCGGGAGATCAGCTAAATAGCTTATCTAAAGATTGCAAACACCTACAAATCCAACGGGAGATTGAAGAGAAGAAGAACAGCAATTCTAGAAACAGAAAATCAACCACTATCTGAAAGGTAGGACTGGTGGAAAAGTGAATCCAAAGCGACGGGAAGATAGACCGCGGGGGGAGGGGCCGGCTCCCGGCGAGCGGCGGAGCAACGGAGCAAAATCAGGACTTTTAAAAGTCTGTTCCGCTGAGGGACATTGCTCCAGAGGCTTAACTGGAAGCCCAGGCGGGGTCAGCGCGGCCTCAGGTCCCGCAGGGTCGCAGAAGGATCGGGGGTGTCTGAGTGTCGCAGAGCTTACCGGTATTAGAACGGGGAAGCTGGCTACAGAGACAGAGCCGAGGAGTGACTCTCAGCTCGGGGTTGCCTTGAACCGGTCGCAGACTCGGTCAGCTGGGAGCGCGGCCGGAGGCCAGGGTGACGGGAGTCATTGGACGCTGTTCTCTGAGGGCGCACTGAGGAGTGGGGCCCTGGGCTCTCGGCTCCTCCAGGCCGGAGACTGGGAGGCCGCCATCTTCATTCCCGCCCTCCGGACTCTACGTAAAGCGCTCAGGGAACAAAAGCTCCTGAAAGCAAACCTGAGCGGATTACTCAGCGCTGCCCCGGGTAAGGGCGGTGCAACTCCGCCTGGGGCAAAGACGCTTGAGAATCACTACAACAGGCCCCTCCCCCAGAAGATCAACGGGAAACCCAGCCAGGACCAAGTTCACCTACCGAGGAGTGCAGTTTCAATACCAAGGAGAGTGGCGGAATTCCAGAGGAGAAGAAAGCAAAGCACGGAACTCATGGCTTTCTCCCCATGATTTTTTAGCCTTGCAGTTAATTTAATTTTTTTTTCTTTTTCAATTTTTTTTTCTTTTTCTCTTCTTCTGCTAAATTTTTTTAACTTTTACCGTTTTCTTTTTTAACGTTTTTTTAAATAGTTTATCTAATATATATATATATATTCCTCTTTTTATATTTTTTCTTTATCGGCTTTGTTTTTTTAAATAGTTTCTTTTTTTTTTTTTCTTTTTGAACCCCTTTTTAATCCCCTTTCTCCCCCCTCACAATTTGGAATCTCTTCTGATTTGGCTAAAGCATATTTTCCTGGGGTTGTTGCCACCCTTTTAGTATTTTACTTGCTCCTTCATAAACTCTTATCTGGACAAAATGACAAGGCGGAAAAATTCACAACAAAAAAAAGAACAAGAGGTAGTACCAAAGGCTAGGGACCTAATCAATACAGACATTGGTAATATGTCAGATCTAGAGTTCAGAATGACGATTCTCAAGGTTCTAGCCGGGCTTGAAAAAGGCATGGAAGATATTAAAGCAACCCTCTCGGGAGATACAAAAGCCCTTTCTGGAGAAATAAAAGAACTAAAATCTAACCAAGTTGAAATCAAAAAAGCTATTAATGAGGTGCAATCAAAAATGGAGGCTCTTACTGCTAGGATAAATGAGGCAGAAGAAAGAATTAGCGATATAGAAGACCAAATGACAGAGAATAAAGAAGCTGAGCAAAAGAGGGACAAACAGCTACTGGACCACGAGGGGAGAATTCGAGAGATAAGTGACACCATAAGATGAAACAACATTAGAATAATTGGGATTCAAGAAGAAGAGGAAACAGAGAGGGGAGCAGAAGGTATGTTGGAGAGAATTATTGGAGAGAATTTCCCCAATATGGCAAAGGGAACAAGCATCAAAATTCAAGAGGTTCAGAGAACCCCCCTCAAAATCAATAAGAATAGGTCCACACCCCGTCACCTAATAGTAAAATTTACAAGTCTTAGTGACAAAGAAAAGATCCTGAAAGCAGCCCGGGAAAAGAAGTCTGTAACGTACAATGGTAAAAATATTAGATTGGCAGCAGACTTATCCACAGAGACCTGGCAGGCCAGAAAGAGCTGGCATGATATATTCAGAGTACTAAATGAGAAAAACATGCAGCCAAGAATACTATATCCAGCTAGGCTATCATTGAAAATAGAAGGAGAGATTCAAAGCTTCCAGGACAAACAAAAACTGAAAGAATTTGCAAATACCAAACCAGCTCTACAGGAAATATTGAAAGGGGTCCTCTAAGCAAAGAGAGACCCTCAAAGTAGTAGATCAGAAAGAAACAGAGACAATATACAATAACAGTCACCTTACAGGCAATACAATGGCACTAAATTCATATCTCTCAATACTTACCCTGAATGTTAATGCGCTAAATGCCCCAATCAAAAGACACAGGGTATCAGAATGGATCAAAAAACAAAACCCATCTATATGTTGCCTACAAGAAACTCATCTTAAACCCGAAGACACCTCCAGGTTTAAAGTGAGGGGGTGGAAAAGAATTTACCATGCTAATGGACATCAGAAGAGAGCAGGAGTGGCAATCCTTATATCAGATCAATTAGATTTTAAGCCAAAGACTATAATAAGAGATGAGGAAGGACACTATATCATACTCAAAGGAACTGTCCAACAAGAAGATCTAACAATTTTAAATATCTATGCCCCTAACGTGGGAGCAGCCAACTATATAAACCAATTAATAACAAAATCAAAGAAACACATCGACAAGAATACAATAATAGTAGGGGATTTTAACACTCCCCTCACTGAAATGGACAGATCATCCAAGCAAAAGATCAACAAGGAAATAAAGGCCTTAAATGACACACTGGACCAGATGGACATCACAGATATATTCAGAACATTTCATCCCAAAGCAACAGAATACACATTCTTCTCTAGTGCACATGGAACATTCTCCAGAATAGATCACATTCTTGGTCCTAAATCAAGTCTCAACCAGTATCAAAAGATTGGGATCATTCCCTGCATATTTTCAGACCACAATGCTCTAAAGCTAGAACTCAATAACAAGAGGAAATTTGGAAAGAACCCAAATACATGGAGAATAAACAGCATCCTTCTAAAGAATGAATGGGTCAACCAGGAAATTAAAGAAGAATTGAAAAAATTTATGGAAACAAATGATAATGAAAACACAATGGTTCAGAATCTGTGGGACACAACAAAGGCAGTCCTGAGAGGAAAATATATAGCTGTACAAGCCTTTCTCAACAAACAAGAAAGGTCTCAGGTACACAACCTAACCCTACACCTAAAGGAGCTGGAGAAAGAACAAGAAAGAAACCCTAAACCCAGCAGGAGAAGAGAAATCATAAAGATTAGAGCAGAAATCAATGAAATAGAAAGCAAAAAAAAAAAAAACAATAGAACAAATCAACGAAACTAGGAGCTGGTTTTTTTTTTTTTTTTTTTTTTTTTTTTAAGGAGCTGGTTCTTTGAAAGAATTAATAAGATTGATAAACCCCTGGCCAGACTTATCAAAAAGAAAAGAGAGAGGACCCAAATAAATAAAATCATGAATGAAAGAGGAGAGATCACAACGAACACCAAAGAAATACAGACAATTATAAGAACATACTATGAGCAACTCTACGCCAACAAATTTGACAATCTGGAAGAAATGGATGCATTCCTAGAGACATATAAACTACCACAACTGAACCAGGAAGAAATAGAAAGCCTGAACAGACCCATAACCAGTAAGGAGATTGAAACAGTCATCAAAAATCTCCAAACAAACAAAAGCCCAGGGCCAGACGGCTTCCCGGGGGAATTCTACCAAACATTTAAAGAAGAACTAATTCCTATTCTCCTGAAACTGTTCCAAAAAATAGCAATAGAAGGAAAACTTCCAAACTCATTTTATGAGGCCAGCATCACCTTGATCCCAAAACCAGACAAGGATCCCAACAAAAAAGAGAACTACAGACCAATATCCTTGATGAACACAGATGCAAAAATTCTCGCCAAAATACTAGCCAATAGGATTCAACAGTACGTTAAAAGGATTATTCACCACGACCAAGTGGGATTTATTCCAGGGCTGCAAGGCTGGTTCAACATCCGCAAATCAATCAATGTGATACAACACATTAATAAAAGAAAGAACAAGAACCATATGATACTCTCCATAGATGCTGAAAAAGCATTTGACAAAGTACAGCATCCCTTCCTGATCAAAACTCTTCAAAGTGTAGGGATAGACGGCACATACCTCAATATTATCAAAGCCATCTATGAAAAACCCACCGCAAATATCATTCTCAATGGAGAAAAACTGAAAGCTTTTCCGCTAAGGTCAGGAACACGGCAGGGATGTCCCTTATCACCACTGCTATTCAACATAGTACTAGAAGTCCTAGCCTCAGCAATCAGACAACAAAAGGAAATTAAAGGCATCCAAATCGGCAAAGAAGAAGTCAAACTATCACTCTTCGCAGATGATATGATACTCTATGTGGAAAACCCAAAAGACTCCACTCCAAAACTGCTAGAACTTGTACAGGAATTCAGTAAAGTGTCAGGATATAAAATCAATGCACAGAAATCAGTTGCATTTCTCTACACCAACAACAAGACAGAAGAAAGAGAAATTAAGGAGTCCATCCCATTTACAATTGCACCCAAAACTATAAGATACCTAGGAATAAACCTAACCAAAGAGACTAAGAATCTATACTCAGAAAACTCTAAAGTACTCATGAAAGAAATGGAGGAAGACACAAAGAAATGGAAAAATGTTCCATGCTCCTGGATTGGAAGAATAAATATTGTGAAAATGTCTATGCTACCTAAAGCAATCTACACATTTAATGCAATTCCTATCAAAGTACCATCCATTTTTTTCAAAGAAATGGAACAAATAATCGTAAAATTTATATGGAACCAGAAAAGACCTCGAATAGCCAAAGGAATATTGAAAAAGAAAGCCAAAGTTGGTGGCATCACAATTCCGGACTTCAAGCTCTATTACAAAGCTGTCATCATCAAGACAGCCTGGTACTGGCACAAAAACAGACACATAGATCAATGGAACAGAATAGAGAGCCCAGAAATGGACCCTCAACTCTATGGTCAACTCATCTTCGACAAAGCAGGAAAGAATATCCAATGGAACAAAGACAGCCTCTTCAATAAATGGTGTTGGGACAATTGGACAGCCACATGCAGAAAAATGAAATTGGATCATTTCCTTACACCACACACGAAAATAGACTCAAAATGGATGAAGGATCTCAATGTGAGAAAGGAATCCATCAAAATCCTCGAGGAGAACACAGGCAGCAACCTCTTAGACCTCAGCCGCAGCAACATCTTCCTAGGAACATCACCAAAGGCAAGGGAAGCAAGGGCAAAAATGAACTTTTGGGATTTTATCAAGATCAAAAGCTTTTGCACAGCAAAGGAAACAGTTAACAAAACCAAAAGACAACTGACAGAATGAGAGAAGATATTTGCAAATGACATATCAGATAAAGGGCTAGTGTCCAAAATCTATAAAGAACTTAGCAAACTCAACACCCAAAGAACAAATAATCCAATCAAGAAATGGGCAGAGGACATGAACAGACATTTCTGCAAAGAAGACATCCAGATGGCCAACAGACACATGAAAAAGTGCTCCACATCACTCGGCATCAGGGAAATACAAATCAAAACCACCATGAGATATCACCTCACAACAGTCAGAATGGCTAAAATGAACAAGTCAGGAAATGACAGATGCTGGCGAGGATGCGGAGAAAGGGGAACCCTCCTACACTGTTGGTGGGAATGCAAGCTGGTGCAACCACTCTGGAAAACAGCATGGAGGTTCCTCAAAATGTTGAAAATAGAACTACCCTATGACCCTGCAATTGCACTGCTGGGTATTTACCCTAAAGATACAAACGTAGTGATCCGAAGGGGCACGTGCACCCGAATGTTTATAGCAGCAATGTCTACAATAGCCAAACTATGGAAAGAACCTAGATGTCCATCTATAGACGAATGGATAAAGAAGAAGTGGTATATCTACACAATGGAATACTATGCAGCCATCAAAAGAAATGAAATCTTGCCATTTGCGACGACGTGGATGGAACTAGAGGGTATCATGCTTAGCAAAATAAGTCAATCGGAGAAAGACAACTATCATATGATCTCCCTGATATGAGGGAGAGGAGATGCAACATGGGGGGTCGAGGGGGTAGGAGAAGAGTAAATGAAACAAGATGGGATTGGGAGGGAGACAAACCATAAGTGACTCTTAATCTCACAAAACAAACTGAGGGTTGATGGGGGGAGGGGGTTGGGAGAGGGTGGTGGGGTTATGGATATTGGGGAGGGTATGTGCTATGGTGAGTGCTGTGAAGTGTGTAAACCTGGCGATTCGCAGACCTGTACCCCTGGGGATAAAAATATATGTTTATAAAGCTGTAAAAAAAAAAAAAAAAGAAAGAAAAAAGAATGGATGAATACCCAAGTTTTGTAGCAACATGGATGGGACTGGAAGAGATTATGCTGAGTGAAATAAGTCAAGCAGAGAGAATCAATTATCATATGGTTTCATTTATTTGTGGAGCATAACAAATAGCATGGAGGACAAGGGGAGATGGAGAGGAGAAGGGAGTTGAGGGAAATTGGAAGGGGAGGTGAACCATGAGAGACTATGGACTCTGAAAAACGATCTGAGAATTTTGAAGGGGTGGGGGGTGGGAGGTTGGGGGCACCAGGTGGTGGGTATTGTAGAGGGCACGGATTGCATGGAGCACTGGGTGTGGTGCAAAAATAATGAATACTGTTACGCTGAAAAAATAAAAAATTAAAAACAAAAAACAAAAAAAAAAAAAGAAAAAAAAAGAAAATGAAAAAAAAAAAAAATGGCTGTGGCCTAGGGCCATTCAACTCTGATGTCCTTAAGTTGTAGAGCCATTTCCCTCAGAGTCCTGGGTCTCTTCTCCCCCTGGGTGGGAGCTCCAGGGGTGGGTGATGCCACCACTATTGGCAACGGCAGACTTCAGAGAGGGCCAGGCAGAACTGTGACCACAGTGCCCTTCTTGTCCTACAGCATCTAGAGACTGCCCAGACAGACCTGTGTGGGAGCTTCTACTCAGGGGTCCCTGCTTGACTCCTGAAGGGGAGAGCACCTGGCCCCTAGCAGCAGCCCCCAGGAAGGGTCCGTCACCACTCTGGCCTTGAAATGTGCCTTAGAGTTCAGCCATTGACTTAACAGCAGGTCGCTTTGGGAGAGCCTCTGCTGTTGTCAGGCCCACTATACCTATATACTTTCTGGTCTAGAGGGAGCAGGGGACAGTGCCCCCTCCTGGCCACATATGCACCCATCACCTCACGGGCCTTTCACGTGTGAATAGTACCAGGCCTTGATGATGTTCTTGATTTTACTTTTTTTTTTTTAAGATTTATTTATTTATTTATTTGACAGACAGAGATCACAAGTAGGCAGAAAGGCAGGCAGAGAGAGAGAGGGAAGCAGGCTCCCTGCTGAGCAGAGAGCCTGATGCGGGACTCGATCCCAGGACCCTGAGATCATGACCTGAGCCGAAGGCAGCAGTTTAACCCACTGAGCCACCCAGGCGCCCTTGATTTTACTTTTTAAATATTCTCTGTGTCAGCCAGTTCCAGCTCTCCCTAACCCAGGCAGACAGCCTGAAGGTTATATACAGAATTTTAAAGATTTTATTTCTTTATTTGACAGAGAGATCACAAGTAGGCAGAGAGGCAGGTGGAGGGGGAGGCAGGCTTCCCGCTGAGCAGAGAGCCCAATGTGGGGCTCAATCCCAGGACCCTGAGATCATGACCTGAGCCGAAGGCAGAGGCTTAACCCACCCAGGCACCAGGCATCCCTATGTACAGAATTTTAAAGTGTTCAAGCCTGTCTGCTTTCCATTTGGGGATCTTTATTTATCTCCAGCTTTGTACTTAGATCCTTAGAAACCATTAATAAGCTTGTTCCAAAGCTGGGGCCTATAGCCCTGATATGGGCTGAATTGTGTCCCTCTAAAATTCATATATGGAAGTCCTAATCCCTACTACTTCAGAATACGACTATACCTTCCGAAGTTATCCCACACGGGGGGATTTGGATATTCTCAAGTCCAGGCTGGTGTCTCTGCCCAGGGCCTGCCCAGATCAGAGCACTCCTTCTGGGCCATACAGTGGGTTCTGACCATGCAGAGGCTGGACTCCACCAAGTGTAGGGACAGTGGGAGCCAGTGGCCTTCCAACCTCGCATGTGCAGGGATCTTGCCAGAGGAACATTTCTCACACATGATCGTGAGCACATTAGTCCCCCGAGAATTCACAAAAATTTCAGGGTGTGCTTTCATTTCCACAGTTGATGGAAATTTGAGCCAACCTTATGTTGATCTCATTGTGCTGGTGGCTATAATGAGGGCCCCAGAAAATCTAATTAAAAAACTATCTTTCTGTGATAAAAGGTCCAAGTCCAAGGAAAACTTAATAATCTGTCACCTTGATTTAATACTTTGTTTCTATTTATACCCAGGAGAGCCACTTAGACTTAGGCAGTGCCGAGATGCTGGGCTGAGTCAGTGAGGGAGCTGGGGTGAGTGGCAGAGGTGCTCTCTGTGCCAGGGAGACAAGACCACGGTGGAGTGGCCTTGCTGGGGGTGAGGCTTTGGGTCCTAAGAACAGCAGGGAAGACTGGACAAATTAGCAGCTGAGGCAAAAGCAGTCAAGTTTCAGTCTAATGCCTTGTTGGCAGAAGAGATGCTTGGGTCAAGTTTGCTTTTGCATCCCAGAATCTCTGTGTCAGCCAGAGTCTGTGTCATTATGCCTCCACTTTGCTCTGTGTGTTCCCCTGTCCATGTGGGAAGAGCTATCACAGAGCACCCCCAAAGGACCCCACAGATCTGCAGTTCAGATCTCATTCCCCATGTTCTAACCCGAAGGGGTAAGAAAGAACCCAATCCTCGACCTGGGACAAATACAGCAGAAAGCGATAATCAAAAGTGCCAGCTAAAGAAAAAAACGTTTCAAGTGCAAACACCACATGCTCCGCACAGGTTGGGCTCTGCCTTCAGCATCTGCGGCCACCAAGTTGGCAGCTGCAGGCAATAGGAGCTGACCTCCTGGGGTCAGGGAGCTAATGGTTGTAGAGCAGGATTTTGTTACAGATAACTCAGCTTTTTGATAGGCAGGTTAACAGTGCTTTTGCTATTAGGCTCTCATTTCAGTTCTGGGGGACGGAGCTCTGGTAAAGATCATAGACATATAGGAGGGACACCCCCACACCACCCGGAGCACATTCCAGCAGACTGGGCGGGGCCACAGCAGGGAATGGACACCTGCAGGAAGGAGTCCACTAATGTGCTCCATAGGCTGGGCCTGCCCTCAAATACTACCAAGAACACCATGAGTGCTCCCACTTGCTAGCTGCAGCCTTTCCCAATGCTGAACCAGCAGACTGGGGAGAAGACAAAAGAATATACTAGGAAGCCATATTCTCTGGTCAGGGTTTACTGTGCTGAGTTTCCCCACCCCTCCCACTGCTCAACCCCTTCCCTCCGAAAGCCCAGCATTGTACTACCTGGGGAAGGGGTCATGGGGTCTTGGAGTCCTGGCCTGTAGGAAATCCTGGGTGAAAAGCAAGCGTGGGCATTTGAGCTTCCTAGTCCCATATATTCTTCCATTACAAGGAAAGCAGGGAAATAGGAGTGAATGAACTTGAGATAGTTTTTTGACCTTTCTGGACTTGTTCTCTTTTTTATAAAAGGAAAATGTGGACTAGATGAAGTCTAAGATCCCCCCTTGAAGACCTCTCCTTGCAAAAGAAGGTTGGAATGGCAAATAAACCGGGCCATTCCATAAGTGATTTGCCAATAATAAGCAGTAATAGTTTTTTCTACGTGGTTAACCTTGTTCAACTGTATTCCTTTCAAAAGCAAAGTAGACGGCCCAACTTCATCCTGGGCAGGAGCTCTTACCCCTCTCTGATCTCTTGGGAGGATTAGGGAGTACAGACAGGCTTACATGGAGGTGGCTATATTGGTTTTGGTTTTGCCAGGTCACCTCTCATAGGGTCATAGGATGTTTGTAAAGGAAAACATTTTTAGTTAATTTTATTTTGACAGCATACCTTGCAATGGGCAATGTGCTAACAGTTTTCCATTTAGCATCTTCTTTAATTCTTTCACCCACCATTTCTTGGAAATTTTACCTGCATCTTACAGCCAAGAGACTGAAGCTTGGCTAAGT
Source organism: Lutra lutra (assembly GCF_902655055.1). Classification (NCBI taxonomy): domain Eukaryota; kingdom Metazoa; phylum Chordata; class Mammalia; order Carnivora; family Mustelidae; genus Lutra; species Lutra lutra. The sequence continues at coordinate 51,486,221 of NC_062291.1, forward strand.
GGTAACGTGCTCCACATCACAGCAGACGTAGATGATCAAGCTGAATTCAAACCCGGGCACCTAAAGCCTGAGACCGCATCTACTGTGCTCATCTCCTTAAATAACAGAAGAACAAAAGCAATCAGTCTCCTTGTTTCGTATTAGTAGACATTATGGAATGCTCTGCACAGGTGTTCTCTGAGGGTTTTGGGGTGCCCTGTACACAGCAGTTCATCTGAGCCCCGCAAGCTCCAAATGTGTGCACAAGAGAAACACTATGCTTCATGATACCAAAGCAAATCAACAAACAAATCTCTGATGGATTCAAAGGCCACTTTGAACTGATCATGCACCCTGCCTCCTGCAACAGTGAAGGAGGAAAACCTACATATATGTTGTTCTTTGGCATATGGGACATGTTGGGGGCGGCAGTAAGATGGTTCTGGAACTCCACACCTTGCACATTTTTAAACTCAAAGATCTGAGGTTGGGCAATGAGCCACTTCTGTTGTTGAATCGTCAACCATTACGCACTGGAGCACCATCAGGTCCAAATGCACTCTGGTCCTCAGAGAAGCAGGCTAGGTCTCCCGGCATCTGATCAGGTACATGTAGGTTTGAGAAAGGACACAGCTTTTTTTTTTTTTTAAGATTTTTATTTATTTATTTGACAGAGATCACAAGTAGTCAGAGAGGCAGGGAGAGAGAGAAGGGGAAGCAGGCTCCCTGATGAGCAGAGAGCCTGATGCAGGGCTTGATCCCAGGCCCCTGGGATCATGACCTTAGCAGAAGGCAGAGGCTTACTTAACCCACTGAGCCACCCAGGCACCCTGAAAGGACACAGCTTGTATGCAGAAAAGGCTCACCAGCTTACTCTTCAATGCGAGATTTCACCAGCTGAGGAAAGCTTGGGCATCACAGTCCTTGGAGACATGAGCACAGAAGACTGGATTCCCAAATATATCTTACATATATATATATATAATTTATCAAAAATCAATAAAATATTAATGTATATGTTCTGTTAGTACTATATTACATTTTATATATTATCTGATCCATTTTATATGTTCTACTTCTTTATGCTTTCTTGTTGCTAGGTTGATCTTGACTCTTGATATTTTATTTTTTAAATTATAGTGACTATTTTTAGAATAATAGTACTTAAGGAGGAAGTCATCAAAATTATCTGATTTAATTTTAATTAATTTTTTAGTTTTAATTTCTTTTGACAATCCATGTGTCTCTCTGTCTTATTATTTTATCCGAAATTCTCATTAAAACAACCTAAGGGACACCTCAGGCTTAATTATTTAGATTATATATTCCCCAGGTCATTGAGATATGCACTGCTAGGTTAGAAGAGAAACCATCACATTTTATGTTATAATAGAGTATCTTTAAATACTTCCTAAATACCCCTATAATCAATTTCTCTCATTCATGCTATAAGAATAACCTTTGACAAATTTTTATGAAGAATAATTCCTTGTTCTCTTGCATTTTACAATACTATCCCTCAATTTCCTGTTCTCTCTTAATTTACACTGAGCTGTTATGTTCCTTACTTTTTCTATCCTTCAAAAAAAAAAAAATCAGTTACTGTCTTGTTCAGCAGATGGCACTGTTAGGTTATGGAATCTGGGAGAAATTGCCATGTATTTTCACTTAGATACAAGGTGTGTATAATACCGACATCAGTTCACCCAGTAGCTAGGATCCAGTTCATGTGATGACCTCTTTCAACACTGAAAGTACAGATAACTTATGATTTAGAAATATCAGTCACTGGTGATGATTTCATCACAAATAGATTGTTTTACAATCCAGTAAACACATTAACAGAGTAGTAAGTCATCCCATGCCTCCTGTTACAAAAAAAACTGCTAATGAAGATAAACACATCAAATTTTTGACAATAAAATAGGTTAAATGGTCCATTCTATGATTTTTCATTTGGATGCTGTTACAAGTCTAGTAGTAGACCCTAACAGAATCTATTTGCTGTCTGGAGCCATGGCTGTTTCATTAGATTGTGGAATTTAGACGGTACATAGGAAGAAATTAGATAAATCAACATATGTTGTTTGCTCTCCATCAAAAGCATGTATTACCAGTACCGGGGCTGATACCCTTGCCAAAGTATTTGTGTGAATCAACAAAAACTTGCATTATAACAACAGATTTGCTTGGACAGAAAGAGGGTCTGCATCACTGCCATTGGGAGGCCACCGCTATTAAAACCACTTGAGATCTGCCTGGTGAAGACCGTTTGGGGCAGGCATAAATCGGTGGAAGTCACATCTTAATGTCTGGCTTGTTCGTTTAATGTAATTATTATACTTTGTGGGACAAAGACTCAGGTATTTGCGGCCTGTACTGCATATGTTTGATTTTTAGGTGTCTTAAGCCAATATGGAGTCTGATCTTACAAAGACTTTTATTTGGACTCTATGTGCTGCCTTAGGGTTAGGAATGTAGTGCTCTTGTTGAGGGGAGGTGAGCTCTAAGAGCAGCTTTTGTCCAACTCTTAGTGATCTTCTCTTTATCAGAGGAATGCCACAGATTTCCTTTTAAACTCATTTTGCTGGGTGCCTGGGTGGCTCAGTTTTAAGCATCTGCCTTTGGCTCTAGTCATGATCCCAGGGTCCTGGGATCGAGCCCTGCATCTGTCTCCCTGCTCAGTAGAGAGCCTGCTTCTCCGTCTCCCTCTCCCCCTGCTTGTTGTTCCCTCTGTCACTGTGTCTCTCTCTGTCAAATAAATAAGTAAAATCTTTAAAGAAATAAACATTTTGCTTAAAAATTTAACTTAAAATATTTTAGCATTAGTTGCAGAAAATGTTTGAATAAAATTCTAGTTTTGGGGGACGCCTGGGTGGCTCAGTGGGTTGGGCCTCTACCTTCAGCTCGTGATCTCGGGGTCCTGGGATGGAGCCCTGCATTGGGCTCTCTGCTCAGCAGGGAGCCTGCTTCCCCCCCGCCCCCGTCTCTCTGTCTGCCTCTCTTTGCCTACCTGTGATCTCTCTGTCAAATAAAGAAATAAAATTAAACAAAAAACCAAAAACTATCTTTGCTATTGGGATGCCTGGGTGGCTCGGTGGGTTAAGCGTCTGCCTTCAGCTCAGGTCATGGTCCCGGGGTCCTGGGAATGAGCCCCACATCGGGCTTCCTGCTCAGTGGAGAGCCTGCTTCTCCCTATCCCTCTGCTATCCCCCTGCTTGTGCTCTCTCCCTCTGTGTGTGTGTGGAATGAGTGAATAAATTTTTTTTCTTTAAAAAAATTTCTACTCTTTTATTCTCTTTTGTTTTTGATGTCACAATTTACCTTTTTATGTTGTATATTCATTAATAAATTATAGTAGCTAAAGTTATTTTAATACTCTTTTCCTTTCACCTTTATATTAGTCAAGCAGTAACACAACATCCTATTACAGAATTAAGAGTTTTCTGAATGTCACTTACAACACCTTACCGGTGTGTTGTATATGTTCATGTTTTCATGTTAGTGTCTTTTCATTTTAGTTTGAAGATCTCCTTTCACTATTTCTTAAAAGGCAAGTCCAGTAGTGATGAACTCCCTCAGCTTTTGTCTAGGAAATTCTTTGCTTCTCCTTCATTTTTGAAGGGTATCTTTGCCCAACAGAATATTCTTAACTGGTAACTGTTCTTTCAACACTTTGAATATATCTGCTGATAGCCTAAACTTTTTTTTCCCTAGCTGCTTGTCGGGTCTCTCTCTTTGAATTTTGACAGTTTTATGTGTCTTGGAGAAGATCATTTGGAATTGAAATAATAGATTAATGGATTAGCTTTATGAACCTGGATATCCAAGTCTTTCCCCAGGTTTGGGAAGTCCTCAGCCATTATTCTCTTTAAATAAGCTTATTTTCCCATTCTCCCTCTCTTCTCCTTCTGAATTCCAATTCTGTTATTAGTTCTTTTCAGGTTTCCAAGAGGTCACATAAGTTTTCTTTGCCCTTTTTCATCCTTTGTTCTCCTCTGATTGGGTTCTTTCTTTTTTTTTTTTTTAAAGATTTTATTTATTTATTTGACAGAGAGAAATCACAAGTAAGCAGAGAGGCAGGCAGAGAGAGAGGAGGAAGCAGGCTCCCTGCTGAGCAGAAAGCCCGATGCGGGGCTCGAACCCAGGACCTGGGATCATGACCTGAGCCGAAGGCAGCGGCTTAACCCACTGAGCCACCCAGGCGCCCCTGATTGGGTTATTTCAAAGTGTCTGTCCTCCAGCTTCTGCTTGACCAGTTCTGCTGTCGATGTTCTTTATTACTTTATTTCATTCAGTGAATTCTGATGCTTCAGAATTTGTTTGGTCCTTCTTGTTATTTTTGTTAAATTTCTCATTTTGCTCATGTATTGATTCCTGATTTTGAATTGTCTTTCTGTGTTTTCTTCTAGTTCAAGGAGTTTCCTCAAAACAGCCATTTTGAATTCTTTACCTGGTGGATTGCATATCTCCTTGTCTTTGTATTTAGTACTGGAGAATTATTATGATCTTTTGGTGATATTGTTTCCTTGATTCTTCATATTCCTTGGGGTTTTGCTTTGCTGTGTTTGCATTTGAAGCAGCAGTCATCTCCTCCAATGTCTACTAGCTGCCTTTAGATGGAAGGTACTTTTTGTTTGTCCTGTTTTTATTCTGGTGCTTTCCCTGCTCTTGTATGAACACATTTGCTCCACACATCTTGCTTCCTCTTGTAGCAGAATTCTTAAGTCTGTATATCTCCTTTTGATCTCACAACTTACCAATTCAGCTGACAGTAACGTCTTTTGTTTTCCCAAATGTGGCAAAAGAGCTTAAGTTTGTGGTTTCTCCCATACCTGCGGACACTGGCTTGTTTTCTGCACATACCCCATCCACGCCGCTTGCTCTTGCTACTGCCCTCGAAGTCCACACAAGAAGCTGGCTGCAAAGTAAGGGAAGGTGTGGGTTTGGCACTTGGGGCATTAGTGGTGCCCACACACCAGTTGAGGGAATCTCAGGTGACACTTTCCCAATGATTCGTGAGTGGGCTTCTTGCTGAAGTCTAGAATGCTGTCAGTAGGAACTGCATCCCTTTAATGCCCTTTGATATTGTTATCTCCATCTTTCCAGATCTCCTCCCTCCCTGCCTTGGAGCTCTACTCTGGGTGATACTGGAGAAATGGGTTTCTTTAGCCCCAGCCCACACAGCTGGGGAAGCTGGGTACTCACTTGCTCCTCTCCCTTTGCTCCTGTGGGAGGGATCCCTAGCCTCCTCTTTAAGTTTCGCTGCCTTACGGAAAAGGGTGAGGCAAGAAGTTTCCTCTTACAAATGTGTCCAAATTCATTTGTTTTGTTGGTGCAAGGGAGTACTGGGATTTCTTCTCTGGAAACCCAGCCTTCTACCAAGGCTCGCTCCTCAGTGGGTGTCTGCCCAATTCAGTGTTTTCCAGGTGTTCCTGGACTGTAGCCAAGAGGTGTTAGAATCATTTCACAGGTTCCTGTCAGTTCCAGGGACCACATGGGGATCTGCTTATTACATGATACACAGGTGGAGAAGACTCCTCCTTGGTCCCTTGGACAATTGTGCTCAATCTCACAGCTCCCACAAAGGTACTTTTGATCATGGCTAGATGCTGAATTTTAGGTATTGAAAGGGTGATAACAAGGGATGTCTTAGGCTGCCATGATGTTAAGGTTCACTCCCCTGTATTTTTTTCTTTGAATTACAAAAAAAAAAAACTTTTAATCTTTAGGAAAGAACAGTACAAAAACCCATGTATATATTTTACTTAAAGACCAAATTCAAGTTTCACCAATTGTTCTAATAATGCCCTTTTAAGAAGGATCCTTCAAGGGTCATGTAGTTTACTCACATGTCCAATCTTTCTAGTCTCCCTCAATTTGAAACAGTCGATTTCCTGGACTTTGATTACCTTGGGATTTTGAGGATTATAATCTACTTTGTAGAATGTACTTCAATTTTGCTTTTCCTGGTATTTTCTTGGGACTAGACCCAGATTATCCATTGGCTGGATTGTCACTGAAATATTGATTTTTCTCACTGCATCCACTCAGGTGGACATGACGTTGCTTACAGGTGGCCCATGCTGTTGATTAAACCATTACTGAAAGGGTTAACGTTGATTACTTGATTAAGAGGGTGTCTACCACGTTTTTCTCTTATTTTTTCACCTTTTATAATTAAATATTTTGTAGGGAGATACTTTGAGACCATATGATTCTTCATCCATTAGTTTTTTTCTAGTATCCACTGATATTTAGCCAAAGTCACCATTACTGTGTTAACCACATGGTGATTCCTCCGTCCCTTTTTTTTTAAGTTATTTATTTATTTATTTATTTATTTATTTATTTGACAGAGAGATCACAAGTAGACAGAGAGACAGGCAGAGAGAGAGGAGGAAGCAGGCTACCCGCTGAGCAGAGAGCCTGACTGCTGGGCTCGATCCCAGGACCCTGGGACCACGACCCGAGCCGAAGGCAGACGCTTTAACCCACTGAGCCACCCAGGTGCCCCAGTAATTCCTGTTTTATTATTTCCTTCTACATTTATTACACTTGATCTTAACCAAAAGGCTGAGAAGCGATCCTTCTACATTTATTGATATTATTCTGTAAGGAAAAAGATATTATTTTCCCCCATTTATCCATTTATTTAGTATAGACTCCTGGATTCCTATTTTGCTCAATGTTGTACAATTATTTCAATTTTTATATTGTCACAGAATCTGCCAGTGTAAGTCCCTTTGTTTTTAAGCCATGTCCTTTTGACATAGTGGGACTATTTTTTAGCGTTACTTTCTCACACAAAAAATGTTCCAGGCTCAGCGCGCCTGGGTGGCTCAGTGGGTTAAAGCCTCTGCCTTCGGCTCAGGTCATGATCCCGTCCTGGGATCGAGCCCCATATCAGGCTCTCTGCTCAGCAGGGGGCCTGCTTCCCCTCTCTCTCTCTGTCTGCCTTTCTGCCTACTTGTGATCTCTGTCTGTCAAATAAATACATAAAAAAAAAAATCTTAAAAAAAAAAATTCCAGGCTCATCATGTAATATCCCTGAACCACTCCTGGAATCAGCTATTTCTCTAAGAACTCTGATTCCTTGTAGTGAAGAATGCAGAAAATGCATTTAGAAACCAAAATGCAGGAACTAGCTATGTCTATTTCTACTGGTTTTTTGCTGCTGCTGTGCCATCTCTAGTGGACAGAGCTAAGAAATGTGTTTGTTTACTTTCACATGTGCACTTTCGTATATTTACTTTTATCTATTAATATTAGAAACCATAAATTCACATTGGTAACAGGGCAACACCACAGTATTTATTCCAATTTCCCTTATCTGCAAACTAAGCTCTTACTCAATTCAAAGGAGCCTCACACAACAAAAATCCTGTCTAAAACATATTCCTTAGGGTAAATCCTATTTCATAAATCATTTAACACTTACATTACAAATATAATGCAATCATTAGTATCATCCTTTGAAATTTTTAATTTTTATTAGATTCATTTTCTCTTGCAATTTCCCCCACACTGTTTTTGATATAACTTAATTGGGCTAAGTTTATTCAGAAATTCCCTCTGAAATTTACGCTTTTAAAGTATACTTTCCAAGTCTTGTCTTTTCCCTTCCCACAGGCACTTCTGAACAGATACTGAATCATTCACATATAGTCCATTTCTGTCAAATATTTTTAAATCTTGTAATATTCCTACAGGTTTTGAAAAATCAAACACCATGATGATTCATTATTCCTTCTAAGTGACTGATTTTGTTTAGAAGCTAGAATGACTAAATTTTTACTAGGATATATTCATGTGTGATCTTTTTAATTAATCTTAACCAGTTCACAGTGCTTCCATAACTTTTTTTTTTTACCTGAAACTGGAACGAAATAATAAAGAAATACTGAACATACATTTATTTATCATCTGATCCAATGCCACTACTCATAGGTATTTACCTAAGTGAAAATCTGTGTCCACAAAAAGACTTCAATGGAAATGTTCACAAGAGGCTTATTCATAATAAAAGTTGAAAATAAGTCAAATGACCTTCAACAGGTGAATGCATAAATAGGTTGTGGCATATCCATACAATGGATTATTACTCAGCAATAAAAAGTAGCAAACTACAGATGCATGCAATATCATGGATGACCTCAAAAGCACTTATATAGACATAAAAGATTATATAACCCATGATTCCATTTACATGACTTTTTAGAAAAAGTAAAACTGTAGGGGCAGAAACAGATCAGTGGCTGCCAGATCTGTCCTAAGCATGATGGTAGTTACACAATTCCATATATTTGTCAAAACTCAAAGAATACACTTATAAAATGGTGAATTTGATTTTATGTAAAATTATACCCAACTCTTTTTTTCGACAAAGACTGTCTTTTTCCCATTGCACATTCTTCCCCCCTTTGCTGAAGATTAATTGTATAATTATGGGTGAAAGGACTTGGTCTACAATAAGAAGCATTAAAAAGCCATACTAATTAAAACATTACTTTTGGCATAAGCATAAACAAAGAGTTTAGTGAAACAAAAATCAGCAACTGACCATGGTACAGAGGATGTTAACATCTGCTGGCTTAATAATGAAACCAAAGAACATAACAGTACGTATCTTTGGAATATGTAGAACAAGGGGGTCAAGCACTGACTGGTCCTGTGCAGCATCAAGATTCTGTCTCTCTTAAATGTTTCTGCATGCCTATTTTTCTTCATGCAGACACTTTCTCATGGCTGCTAAAAGTTCCAGGTCACCAACCACTGAACATGATGTTCTCCTTTTACAAAATCCCACGTCGGGCACTTACTGGCCCACTTGGATCAAATGTACTTCCCAGGAATAAATGTGAAGTCAAGGGATATGGAATCTTCAGGAGATCTACTAGCTCCTATGTCATGAGGGTAAACTGGTTACTAAAGGCAATAAAGGGAAGGGGTCCTGAACAAAAGTACCCTCTACAAATGATAATTTAGCACCTTACATTTAGTAAAGATGGTACTTCAAACTTCAATCACATGGTGTTGAGACCGGATTATTCCTTTGGGAAAACATTAGATCCTTATCTCATACCTTATCTAATCAAACAGTAACAGAGAGACAGATCAATGGATAATTCAATTTAACTTAATGTTTATTTCACATATTTTAAAAATATAAGGTATATATGAGATAATGATTTTCTAAGTGCTTTTCTCATATAGATGCAAAGAAAGCTCAATGAATTAGACACTCATTTCATATAATGTAAAAACAAATAGGTTTTTCTAATGGTTAGGCTCACTATATGGAGATTTACTGAAAAACAGCCACCCCTGAATCAGTTTCTCACAACATGTCCTCTCTGGAGGCTAATGAATGTTAGTATTTCTGAATTAGTAACTCTTCAAAAAGGTATACCTGTAAGTTTGTTAAACCATTTTCAGAAAATCCCAACTCAACTAGTTTAATTAGAAAAAATTTTTCTCATATAAAGAAGCTCTAGGGTTGGTTGATTCACCTACCCAAAAGACACTGCTGACCCAACCTCTTTCCAGCTTTGTGTTCTGCCATCTTCAGATACTACCTTAGGATCAAAAACTACTATCAGATATCACATCCAGACATAAAAATATCCAGCAAAATCAAAGGGCTTTTTTAAAAAAAAAATCAAATATTTGTTAGCCTCTGGGGAATCCTATTTTCCCATACCTCACTGAATATTCTTCAGAGTTTCTTCTCACTGGCCAGAGCTGGGTCAGATGCTTATTGCAAATTAATTATTAATCAGGATACGTTTTTCAAGATTAGGTGAGACCATGAGGATCTAATGTATTACTGGTTAACTAGAGTTAATAACAGCGTATTATATAACTGAAATTTGCTGAGAGTGGAACATAAACATTCTCACCAAAAAGGCGGGGCGTGGCTGATAAATTTGTGAGGTGATAGTTGCGTTAATTAACTTGATGGGGGAATCCTTTTACAGTGTATACTTAAATCATCACATTATGCATTTTAAATATTTTACAATTTTGTCTATCAATTATGCCTCAATAAGCTGGAAAAAAATTAGGTCAGACCAATCATCATTCATTTCCTGAATCTTCTACTGGCCTAGAGTGAAGAACAGTGGAGTAGGTAATCAAAAGTCTGCAAAGCTCCAACAAATCTGTTGCAAGTTCTATAATAGCTAACACTTGCAGCACTGTATGCAGTGATTTAGTACTTTGTATTTACTAACTTCCCTAGTCCTTACTAGAACTCCATGTGGTAGTGTAATGGCAGTGTCATCATTCTGCAAAAAAGAAATGAACAAATGTTAAAGGATTTGTCCCAGGCCACACAGCTAATGTGCAATAGAACTGGGACCTGAGCCTAGCAAGTACACTTTCAGAGTCCATGCTTTTAACCACTGTATCGGGGGTCCACAAACTTCAGTCCATAAGCTAAATCTGGCCAAGTCTATTTTTCAATGGCCCATGAGCTAAGAATAATTTTTTACATTTTTAATAGGTTGTAAAAAAAAAAAAAAAAAGTGACAGAAAGCACATGTAGCCTTAAGGTTAAGGTATTTACTATATGGCCTTCTACAGAAAATGTCTGCCAATCCTTGCACCATATCATGGTTGCCAACACATACTTTACTAGGAAGTAAAGGCAAAGAACAATATATGGCATTTTGCTATACACATAGTTCCCAGGTTATATCTAAGTTGGGTTGTCGCACTCAAATCTACTTCGGTTCCCCAAGGAAACATTTCCGGGATGGGGTTGCTTTGTTAATGAACACATTTTATGGTGGTAAGTACAATGAGCTTACTGTTCACAGCAGCTTTCTTAAACTCAGAGTAGTGCTAAACGTGAAAAATATATACTTGGCCTCTGTATCTACTATGTTACAACTTAAAAATCTTTTCTAAAGAAAAAAATTTCTGTATTTTCTAAATCCAGTTTCCCTCAATAATAATTCTCTGAAATACAATAAAATATGTTTTGCTGAAAGCTTTCAGAAAACCATGTGCTTACATGGTTTCAGTCTATTAGTTTACCTGAGGTTCAACCAGATAATACCTTTTGGTAAAGGTTTTTTAAAATTTGTTGCAATCTCAAGATTTCTTAATTCTGATTTCTCCAGTTACAATAAGTTTCATTTGTGGATTAGGTTCCTAAACACCAAGATGTTGACAGAGATTTCTACTCTTGTGTGAGTTCACCAACACACAGTGAGTGCTGACCTCTCAACAGAAAGCACCCTACATCCTACTCCATAGAGAGCAGAGAATACAAAGAATTGCCATGGAGACCATTAAGTGTCAGACCAGAAGTGAATTACATCATTACACTCACAGCCCACTGGCCAGATCTCATGCACATCATCCCACCTGGATGCAAGAGCAGCAGAGAAAAAAAGACTTGCTCTCTGCCCAGTTTGGTAAAAACACCACCGGGTATCTCCCCTGTATGAGGTCTATGATGTAAACTGAAGGATGACTTCTGGTAGGACTTCCAACATTCATTACAACCATAGGGTTACCTCCCTGGATATACTTTCTGTCAGGCCAACAGTTCTGAGTTATAGCAAGACGGTTTCACCATCCATCTTTACAGCGTTTTTCTTTTGTGTATTCTCTGATGTGTGATGAGAGTTGCTTTGTGGCTGAAGGTCTTCCCACATTCATTACATTCATAGGGTTTCTCCCCTGAATGAATCCTCTTATGTTTAGTGAGAGTCGAACTATCATAAAAAGATTTTCCACATTCGTTACATTCATAGGGCCTCTCTCCTGTGTGTGTTCTCTGATGTACATTGAGGGATGCCCTCTGGCAAAATGTTCTCCTACATTCTTTACATTCAAAGGGCTTCTCCCCTGTATGAATTCTCTGATGTTCAATGAGCTGTGACTTTTGGCAGAAAGACTTCCCGCATTTGTTACATTCAAAGGGTTTCTCTCCAGTATGAATCCTCTGATGTTTACTGAGGGTTGACTTCTCAGAAAAGGTCTTCCTACATTCTACACATTCGTAAGGTTTCTCCCCTGTATGAATTCTCTGATGTTTAAGGAGGACTGACTTCCCACAGAAGGTCTTCCTACATTCAGTGCATTCGTATATCTTCTGCCCTGTGTGAAGTCTTTGATGTTTAATGAGGGTTGACTTCATATGATACATTTTCCCACAGTTGCTACATTCATAGGGCTTCTCCCCTGAGTGTATTCTCTGGTGTACAGTGAGTTTTGACTTTATACTAAAGGACTTGTCACATTTATTACATTTATAAGGTTTTTCTCCTGTGTGAGAGCTCTGATGCACAGTCAGGTCTGACTTTTGGGAGAAAGATTTTCCACATTCACTACATTTGTAAGGCTTCTCCCCTGTGTGTGTTCTTTGATGCTGATGGAGGGCTGAGTTCTGGTAGAATTTTTTCCCACATTTGACACATTCATAGGGTCTCTCTCCTGTATGAGTTCTTTGATGCACAGTGAGGGTTGACTTCTGGTAAAAGGATTTCCCACATTCATTACATTTATATGGTTTTTCTCCTGTGTGTATTCTGTGATGTATTGTGAGGTTTGACTTCCGGAGGAAGGTTTTCCCACATACATCACACTCGTGGTATTTCTCACATTCTTCACCCATGTGAATTCTAGGATGTTTCTTCCAAAGGACTGACTTTTCACAGCTTTCCCCACATTCACTGAATTTATAGTGACTCCTCCTTGAGTAAGTTATCTGACGTAGCATGTGGTTTGACTCACTCCTGAAAGTTTTCTGACGTTTATTATAATCACATAATTTCTCTCCTGTGTGAATTTTCTTATGTGTAATGAAGAGAGCATTACTGTGGGAGGTTTTAATGCAATCATTATATTCAGGCAGTTGCTCCACAGTGTGAATCTTTTGTTGCTGAATAAAATTCTCATTATGATAGAAGATGCTCTCATTTTTATCAAACTCATCAAACTTCTCTCTAGTATGAGTTTTTTCATGATTAATATCAGGAAGCAATTTCTTGTAACCGTTGCCATCATCAGATTTCTTTCCTGAATAGCTTTTATTAATGGTTAACTCTGACATATTTTCTGAACCAATACCATCTAGATTATATTTACGTGGCGTTTTTCTGGAAGGAATAAAGTCTATGCACAGATTAAATGTTTTCCTTAACACATTCTCTTTCTCTGTAGTCACTTTTTTGTTATTGATAAATGCATGTTGCCATAAATGTTTGTCTTGGTTTTCTTTGCTCTCTATTATGCCATCAACTTTCGATTCTTCTAGAAACAAGAAAAACATAACTTATGAATCTGAAATGACTACTAATAAAATTGGTCTAATACACAAATACATTCCTTTATACACCCAGCCCTTTGGTTTTAGAGCTGGTCTTTTGGGATAAAAGGAAAGCTAAATCAATATTTTCCATTCCCTCTACTTTTCTGAGTAGCTGGGGAAAGAGATGACAACTAACCAACCAATTAAAGATACTGTGGTGGAAGAGGGGAAAGTAAAATTGGCAACAAACACACACATATTTTATTTGGTCCTTCGCGAATATTCATTTCAAAATGGATAGGAGTAAAATAAACATTAAAAAATGAAAATAAAGGATTTTTTAAGAGTGGATGAATCACAATGAGCAGGATTCACAGTAAGATACACTCAATAAAAAAATTATATAATAAATGTGATATGGAAAACATGAAGACAAGATTGTTTTTCAAAAAAACTACACGAGGAATGAAAGTGTTCAGAGAGAATGAATTAGAATCTAGGTGCTGATTTTGTTAACCCTACCTTTGAGAGATAGCCAGAATTCCATGACTTTGCACACTCTATTACCTCAAAACTAGTCTATGGGGTATTGTTTTTCCTAACTGGTCTCCTTGTTTCTACTCTCAACTCTCATAGCAATCGGCTTCCTGCATCTCCCTTCTGCTAATACAAATTCCATGAGATCAAGGAATCTCACCATTAGCTCTATCTCTTTCATTTAAAACATGACTGGCATGGAGCAGTGCTCAATTAATACTGGTTAAACTAATTTATTAATTCCTGAAAACAAAAGAAGTCCTTGAAAATGAAGGGACTATGAAGCTGAGACTGCTGGAGGAAGGAGACTAACCAACATAAAATATTAATATGACATGGGAATGAATTTCAAGGTGCAAGTAAAAGGGAATAAACTCCTAAAAACCCAACCAAAAAAGAGAACATATATGTGTGAGAGTGTATCTGTGGGCAATTTAGGCAAGCAGGCTAAGAATCCTTAGTCATTTCCAAACAGAGCTTCTTAAAAGAGATTCTTAAAAACACTCCAAAGATGCATATACTTGAAACAACCACCTGGGATCTAATGGATTAGTCATCTAGGTAACACTGGCTTGCAGATTCTTTCTCTAACACCCATGGTGCTTCTTGCTCTAACTCCAAGATCTCCTCTGGTTTGGTAATGCAATGTTCTGATAACGAAAAATGATACAGGACACGGGAAAAGCTGCCTGATTTTAGGAACTCAGAAGAAAAACCAAAGTCCAGCTTCAGGAGCTGCACAGTGAAGGGACCCAATGGAATGTTTCAGTGGGGAAGTGAGAAAAAATAATATCCTGGTGTCCAAACCGAAGTATCATTAAACTCTAAAAAAGATCTACATGCTTTGGTAGCAACAAAAGGACATGTTGATGTTACTCAGAGAAGTTGCTTACCTAGTGAGAGGAAGATGTTATAGTTCTCCAGCATCACATCCCTGTACAAGGTCCTCTGATCAGAGTCCAGTTGACCCCATTCCTCCTGCGTAAAGTTCACAGTCACATCCTCAAATGAAATTGATCCCTGTAACACACATATCTAATCAACCAGAAGTGCTCAAAACTATATGACAGAGTAAATATATTTAGGAACAATCCTTTACCATGTTTACTATTGAGTTTATTAGAAAAAGTTTATATAGGAGACTTACAATAGTCCCTGTTTTGTTTTATATGTGGAGGGAGAAAGAGAAATATAATAATAATAATAATAATAATAAATACATACAGGGATGCCCGGGTGGCTCAGTCGGTTCAGTGTCTGCCTTTGGCTCAGGTCATGATCCCAGGGTTCTGGGATCAAGTCCCACTTCGGGCTCCCTGCTCGGTGGGGAGCCTGCTTCTCCCTCTGCCTGTTGCTCCCCCTGCTTGTGCGCTCTCTCTTTCTCTGACAAATAAATAAAATTGTCAAAAAAAAAAAAAAAACCCCACACAAACACATACAAGCCCAAAATATGTTACATACATGAAAAGTGTCCTGGTTTCTGTAGATATTAAAATACATAAAACACAGTTCTACTTTCAGGAAGCTTACAATCTAGTATGGATGCAAACTGAATTAAATAATAGCAGAAGATCAAGAGAGAACTAAATTTGGAGCTTAATTTAAAGATATAAAATGCCGTAACCTGTGGTAATTTTGGCATTGCTCATTTAGACGAGAGTTCTTCAAAGTATTTGATAACTCACCCTTTTAAGAGAGGAAAGCTTTCAAGCATCAAGTTGGCACAAATCTGTGGCAATACATAAATATGTCTGACTGTCTCTACAGGAGGTCCATACTTTGCATGGTACTAACATGCATGAATTTCAGTTACCACAATTTACTTAGTTATAACAAGAGTCCCCCAACACCACAGATTTCAGTTACAATGGTAACTGTGAGTAATCACATAAAGTATAAATTTTGCTGCTTGTTCTTCAATCTGCAAATCACTACATAAATAACCAACATCACGAACAATTATCAATCGTGTCATTTTTTTTTCAAAGTCCACCAGTGACTGATCACTGCACATGTTACTCAGTCCACACACAAACAAAACACATGTTCCTTCCTTGTCTCCTGGCAATATGGCATCTTGCAAAAACAGTTAAATGGTTTGCAAAAGGGAACTAACCAACAAAGATGAAAGAGAGCCTCAAAGAAATGAGACGTGATTACAGTAGAAGTGAAATGCAAATCAAATATAAATGGAATTTTAGAAGAAATACCTGACTGGGAAAGTTGATACTGCCTC
This sequence comes from Lutra lutra, assembly GCF_902655055.1. Classification (NCBI taxonomy): domain Eukaryota; kingdom Metazoa; phylum Chordata; class Mammalia; order Carnivora; family Mustelidae; genus Lutra; species Lutra lutra. The sequence continues at coordinate 51,502,240 of NC_062291.1, forward strand.
CACTTGAGACACTCTAGATCTACAACCAAAGGATCTTAATGAAGAGGTCCTTAGTACTAAATATTATAGTATTTTTTCATTTTTATACATTTTTTAATGTTTTGACAAATATTTTTAAAGATCACAGAACTACCACCTTCCCCCATGATTAAGATCGCTTTGCATGATTTTGGTGTATGTGCCCATTTTTATAGCCCCACACGACAGTACAAAGAGAACTGTCCATGGGTTGCATGCATGTGTCTGCATACATTCAGTACACGGTATATACAACCACCAAATTAATCTAAGCTCCAAGTAGATAGTGCTCTGATTGACGGGCTGAGGAATTAACTGAAGGAATGTCAGACCACTCTGGGCATTTGCTACTCTTTATAAGCACAGCTGATGGCTGAAGGATAAACTAGATTTTAAAAAGTGTTTTAGGGAAATGCTTCAGGGGCTCTAGCAATGCCAAGTCAGCCAGAAAGAAAATAGATACCGAATTCGTTTTAAGGCAGGTCTTTGATGAGAGATCATGATGATCTAAATCCATAGTATGGGAAATCTCCACTTGAAAAATCAATAGTCCCTTAAGGTTGCCTACATACTCCCTGCTGATAATATAAAAGGAAATTCACCAGGTTATATCTTTTCAACAATTTCCTTTATAAATCCTTGAAGTCAGTTCTTTCACTAAGGAGAGAAAACAGATAAAGAAACAGCATTCTATATTTCTGAATAACTCACAAGAGCTACCTACATGAATCAAACCAAGTCTTCACATATAAAAACAGGCAATGAAATTTCACTAGAAATTTAAGAACCAGTAACATAAAAGACATTCACCAGATGAAGTGAAAAACTGAGTAAGAAAACAAAACTATATAATTATTATGATTCCAAGAATAGGAAACTACTGTTTTTAAAGACACTGGAGATTAATACTACTCAAAAGAACATTACTTCACCTCACTTCCATTGGCCAACAGAATAAAAGCATGGGTGAGGCTGTGGAAAAACTGGAACCCTTGTGTACATCTGTGGGAATGTAAAATGGTACAGCCACTATAGGAAACAGTATGGTGTGTCCTCAAAGAATTAAAAATATAATTACCATATGTTATTAGTTTGCTAAGGCTCCCATAACAAACTACCACACACTAGATGGCTTAACACATATGTATTTTGTTTTCTCACAGTTCTGGAAGCTGGAAGTCCAAGATCAAGGTGTTAGCTCACTGAACTCCTCTTGTCTCTAGACATTTCAACCCAACTACCTTGGAAATTATAGAGAATAACCAGATAACTTATCATGTCTAAATACTGCACCTGTTTATATAGGATTTTTAAAAAATTTATATTTAAAAATAATTCCGGAGCGTCTGGGTGGCTCAGTTGGTTAAGCATCCACCTTTGGCTCAGGTCATGATCCCAGGGTCCTGGGACCGAGTCCTGCATCAGGCTCCCTGCTCACCAGCAAGTCTGCTTCTCCCTCTTTCTCTGTGATCTCTCTTGCTCTCACTCTCAAGTAAATAAATAAAAATCTTACAAAAATAAATTTAAAAAATTAAAAAACGATTCTGATCACTTCTATAAAACATGAGATGTGGGAGGAAGGGACAGTAAAACCTGCAAAAGATCAGGTCAGGTCTAGAAAATAAAAATTCTTGATGTTGATGGAAAAAATACAAATATAAACCTATGTTAACTGTTTCCAGGAGAACCAATGGAAAAAAATAGAATAGTGAATATTCAAACCACTGGAAGAGAGAAATAAAATGAACAGAGAAAAAATTACGGAAAGGAAAGAAAATGGGATAAATAAAAATACAAATAAAGATGGAGAAACTAAAAGTAAACATCATCAGTGACCACAATAAATGTGAATGAGTTAAATACCCAATATAAAAGGAGTATCTTATGTCATGCATATAATCCAGCCAAGTACTGTTTACAAGTCACATGATCATAAAATATGTCTATATTTATACATGTATTTCTTTATATACACACCACATATATATTTATACATACAACACAAACATACAACACAATAGATCGCTGTTGTATCTTCTTACAGGACCTGTGATGGTTAGTTTTATGTGTCAATGTGGTAGGCTACAGTATCCAGTTCTTTCATAAAACACTTATTAAGTGTTGCCATGAAGGTATTTTATAAATGTGGCTGATATCTACAGTGGGTTGACTTTAAATAGAATACCCTCAATAATGTGGGTTGGCCTCATCCAAACAGTTGAAGGCCTTTATGAGCAATAACTAAAGTTTCCCCCGCAAAAAGGAATTCTGCCTCAAGACTACAGCATTCAGTCCTGAGTTTCCAGTTTGTTGGTTTGTTCATCAAATTTCAGCCCCCACAATCACATGAGCCAATTCCATAAAACAAATGTATACCTATGTGTATTTATGTATGTCTACATTATATGCCATCTGTACACACACACATCTGATTGGTTGTTTCTCTGGGGAACACTGATATAGGGCTTACAAAATATTTATTCTTCTTCATCTTAGTTTTTTTCTCCATTCTATCTCCTGCCTCTCTCCCAAAAGCCACCAGAAGATGAAAGAGATGGGGGATGGAATCCATCTAGAAGCTTAAGCAGGATCACATCCCTGACAACACCTTGATTTCAGATTTCTAGCCTCCAGAACTGTGAAAGAATAAATTTTTGTTGTTTTAAGCTACCAAATTTGTGGTAACTTGTTATAGCATCCACAGGAAATGAATATACCAACTCTTTGCAAAACCATATAGAAAATCAACAATTTGCTCAGAAAAACTGTATCTGATAGGCAATAGCTCTCACCTAAATAAGCACAACATTCAGAGTTTGAATTTCAAATTGAGTGGCTGTCCATCCTTTGAAATAGATAAAAATCCACAGAATATGAAATCAGTCAAGAAAAGTAATAAGGTAAGAATTATAATAGACCAAAGATAATCACATGAGGATAAGTTTCCCTAAAAGGCAACAGGAAAAGGACAATACTGTAAAGCGGACAAAAGAAATCATCAACTTGAGGGGCACCTGGGTGGCTCAGTCAGTTAAGTATCCAACTCTCCATTTTCGCTCAGGTCATGACCTTAGGGTCATGAGACAGAGCCCCACGTGGGGCTTCATTATCATTGGGAGTCTGCTCCTTTGCCCCTTCCCCCCTCAAATAAATAAATACAGCTTTAAAAAAAAAAATCAACTTGAAACAACTAAGTTATGCTTTGGCCTTCTGCTCTCTGTACCACTAAAGAACAATCAGGTGAAGATGGGCAGCATTCATCTCAGACTTGTTAATTGAGATTATCAACTACCTTACTTTCAGGAAGACAGAGAATTTTTTCAGACTTCAGGCCAGGAAATTTTTGTGTTCCATGAAGAACACACACACACACACACACACACACACACACACAACTATTTATTTTTATGGTCAAGGCAAAGCATTATCCTTTTGGACAGAGTATCAAAGATAAATCTGCACATAATTCTTATTATAAAAGTTACTGTTACATAATATAATGTGTAATATATATATATGTTACTAGAAAAACAATTACAATTACCTCCACATAATTAACATGTTGACCTTTCCTTGCTTTCAATCTGTTAACTCTGTGTTGACTCTGTATTTTTCCCTTGACAGTTTATTAGTTTTATCTTCATTGTCTTATGCAATGGAAAACAATGTGAGAAATGAGAAAGAGCTCACCTGGCATTTATTCTTTTTCTGTTCTTTCTGGGAATGTACAGAGAAGGCTGAATGTACAGCTATGGGAGAAGTAAACAGTAGGTCATATGAGATTTGGCTGCTACAGACTTTTGAGATTCAGCTCCTAAAACCCAATGCCCATCAGACAGTTAAATATTACCCTGTAGAAAATGTTCTTTGGCCCCTGAGAGTCAACAAGAATCATATGCAGGGTGAATTCACACGTGTGACTCTGACAGGAACTGTAGAGCTTGGCTGAGCAATTTTTCACTGGATTAATTTCCTAGTGATTTAAATTTTTCATTTTTCTTTTAGAACCAATCCAGTACTAATTTAACAAAGAGATCAAAAGACAAATAGGGGGCGCCTGGGTGGCTCAGTGGGTTAAGCCGCTGCCTTAGGCTCAGGTCATGATCTCAGGGTCCTGGGATCGAGCCCCGCATCGGGCTCTCTGCTCAGCAGGGAGCCTGCTTCCTCCTCTCTCTCTGCCTGCCTCTCTGCCTGCTTGTGATCTCTGTCAAATAAATAAATAAAATCTTAAAAAAAAAAAAAAAGACAAATAGTTATTTTTCATTATCAATGTTGTTGGAAAAATACTCAAAATATTGTTTACTTACATTCCTACTGAGCTGCTTACCCTTAGAGTTAGAAAATCACTCTGTAGAAAAAGATGAGGTTGCTTAACTGACAGGCCTACTTTAAAAACTTTCTCACTAAGTTGTGATAGAACCTAGTGGATGACTTACATCGTGGAGTTTTCTGGTCCTGGCACTGCTGCTAACAAACTGGGTGACTCTGAGCAGGCTACTTACACACTCAAAGTCAAATCTTCTCAGCTCTGAAATTAAGCAGACACAGATGACCCTACTCTACGCCTCTAGAAAGTCAGGGCAGATGGAGCAGTAGCGTACCTCTAGAGAGACAAAGAAGAGCAGCTCAAAATCTAGAAAAAGTGGGTGGAGGCTGAAGGCAGGGCATGTTTACTAAAGACAGGAGATAGAATTCCTTCCATTACGCCTACAGATCTCTCCCTTCAGACCACGCAGACACGAACCCTCTAATGAATTAATATTTTCCACACAACCTGCTCCTTACCCACCACTCAGTGTCCCACTCACCTATCTTTTCTGAAGCTTGGTCCAGACCTTTCACCATCATGGTGAGGCCCTCTGGATGTGGTGATAGTGAGGCAATGCTCATTCTGAGCAGAATAAAGAACTGCTACTGCAGACTACGCAAACCTAGGACCTGCTCCTTTCCAGCAGTTTCCTGCCTCTGCTCTAAAGCTGTGGTTGAGAAGTCGAGGTCAGAGGAGTAACCTTCAAGGTGAGATTCCTGTTCCTGGAGCTTCCTCCTTCCTACTTCATAAAAGCTGCTTTCTTCCAAGGGAGCTGGAACCTAGGCTTAAAAGACAAGACCATTTATTTAGAAGTTTCATTCAGGGATCCAAACTCACAGAACTTCTCTGCCTAAACACTTAATGCCACTGAGGATGCTGAAAGTTGGACAATAAGTTGCAATAAGTTCTGCAGTCTGATCGAAGGGCTCTGACATGCCAAGAAATCTCATAATGCATGATCACAAGGTGAGATTCAGTGCTCACACACTTTGGGGTTGTTTTCTTGGGTCCTAAAGAAGGTGCTGTGAGAAATACAATGCTGCTTTTCAACTGGGTTGTCCACCAGATCTGTGAGACCCTGAGTATTTTACTTGAGCCACCTAAGTTTCAGTTCTCTCGTCTGCCAAGACTGAAAACAGTTACACAAAAGCCGTTATTAGGATTAAATAAAATTTAGCCAACGAAAAGGAAAAATACCTTCCAAAAACCTTAACAGCTAATATTAACTAAGCTCTGCCCCGAACATTAAAACTGTATACGCATCTTTAAAACGTGTGTAAAAAATGTTAAACCAGAGAACAACCCCATGTGGGACATAATATTCTTGCTTTACAAATGAAGAAACCTAGTCTTACGTACCGCCCTCATCTTGCCAGCAGGAATCAACTTACACTCGGCTCCACCAGGATCCAAAGCTCTGGTCCCCTTCCCGCAGCCACGGCGACACCGCGGCCCCCCCTGGACGCCGGCCCCCACCGGACGGAGGGACCCAGCCCAGCCGCCCCTCCCGAGCCTCCCCCACCAGCCTTCAGCTGCCCCCCTCCCCACCGCCGCCCCGGCAGGCCCTCGCCCACCCGGCCTGGGCTCACCCATCGCTCCCACTCGCACAGCTCATCCCGCCCCCATCCAGGATTTCCACCGCCGGGCGGGTAAACCCGCCGAAAACACCTGGCGACCGAGTCACACATGCGCACAACGAGCCTTGGAAGACCCTTTTCCCGAACCTGCGCCGTGCGAGGCAAGGAAACGTAGGACTACGTTTCCCATAAGCCCTGGCACCACGCCCCGACTTAAGAGTTTCCCTGGAGGGCCGAGGTCGCTCTCCGGGCCTCTCCCACGCGCCTGCTGGACCTCGTTCTTTCTGGCCAGCAGGGCATTGCAAAACGATGCAATCTGAAGAGAGGTTGTTGAAGGAATTAGTTTAAGAGAGTGAGCTGCAAAGGACATGTCAGGGACCGCTAGGAAGTCATGAACTATACGGTTACAATATAAAATGGTTCATTTTGGCCATTGTACTGAGAAGAATAGTATCTCTTTGCCTCCAAATTCCTGTCCATCAAGAGGCTCAGATTGTGATTTTATTTTTGAATAGGGTCTTCAAAGAGGTCATTAGTTAAGTTAAAATGAGCATTAGGGTGGGCCCTGATGACCTCTGTCCTTATGAGAAAACAGGAGACAGAGGCATGGGAGAATGCCTTGTGAATATGGAGACAGATTGGAGCGATATGGCTACAAGCCAAGGGGTATCAAAGTTTGCCAAAAACCATCAGGAGTTAGGAGAGAAGCATGGAACAGATTCCCTCTTAGAACCTCTAATAGGACACAACGCTGTTGGCATGCTCATTTTGAAGCTGGCATCCATCTTGTTAGTTCAGATGAAATAATGAACACTAGGAAACATATTGTTTCCAGGCACAGCTGCACCAGCCAGGGAACACATGGATCCAGGCCCAAGAGACAGGAATGCCTGTATCATTCAAAGGAACATGAAGGAAAGCAACCCACTAGCTTATGCACACACAAGCAGATACAAGCAGCTGATCAGCACTCTCCTAAACTCATAATCCTGATGTACCTAATGAAATCTCTAATCCATATAATGATGTTTTGCAGATTCCAAGTCTCTTGAGATAGAGCAGACTTCTGTGCAACCAGATGAAGTGGCACCAGAAGTAATTATTATCTGTTAACAGTACTTCCTAGGCCTCCCATCAATAGCATCCACCTTCTCAGGAAACCTCTGCCCCCAATTTTGCCCTCAGAAGGCCTCACCTGTAAGAGACTTTGAGCATTAGCTCCCCATTCTCTTGGGAGGCACCACACCATCTTTCTTCACTGCAGAAGCTCAGTGTCAATCTGTGTCAATCTTTACTGGCTTGCTATATATGGGGCAGATGAACACTGGTTCAGACCTCTAGCCTGCAGAACTGTGAGAGAACACATGCCTGTTATTTTAAGCCAAAAAGCTGTGGTGCTTTCTTAAGGAGCTCTAGGATACTAGTACACCATTCAACTGTGGAATTGGCACTTTAAGCAGATTTGTCAGGTTTTCCTGGCCTCAGAGGCTGAATCACTAAGCTTTGACTTCGGTCTCAGTGCTGGAATACTGATGCACATCCTGTGTCATGGTATATCCAGAGGTTTATGGTCTTATCTGGATGGCTCAGGTCTGATCAGCCTAAAATAACACCAGTTGGTTTCAGTGATGTCCATTGTCAAAGGGTCCTTTGCCTCTGGAGTCCATGGGAGTAAGGGATCCTACACATTCTGTTATCACAATGTGTGACCCCACAGGGGCTTAGGACTTGATCCTGCTACCGGGCACTAAAGTACCATCCTGCCATCCTGTTGGCTATTGCTTATGAGTCAGTGAAAATGTAGCAAGATGTATTTTGGGGCAGTGTTTTACTGGACAAGCACCACAGCCTACAACTCGAACCACTGGTGGAGTTTTCTTTAGCATATAAGGTTTGTAACAGTTTTCTCTGTGGATACATAGCCATAGTGGCTCAGTGCACTACCAGCCTTCAACTTAGCTGATCTGTTCATCATCGAAGTCCAGGCCTCCTCAGAGACTTCAATATTCCAACACCCTCAAGAAGCATAAGGTACTGGCAGACTCCAAACTCTGAGAAAGCACATATGCAGAGGTAAATGTCCACCTTCATGTGGGTGGAAAGTTTGACTGATGCCTGACTGGTGCTCTAGTGTGCATAGTGGTTGGTCACTGACATTTGTAGCTCAAAAGGCTTATTAGGACTGATTGACCCAGTGGGAGAGCATACCGTACAGCCCGGCAAATAGCTCTTTATCAGGATGTTAATCCATCCCCCATCTTGTAAGGCTTTACTGATATTACATGGCTGGGCTGGAAGAGCCTGGCTGGACACTTGTCCCAGTACCTCTGTCTGAACATTACTTACAATTAAGAGAAGCATGACACATCCTTAAAATAGCAATTTTTATAATACATTTAGCAGTATCAGTTACAGCTACTTGGGTGTGTGGAATGTCCATTTCATAAAACATGAGATGGTTTAGTTTCAAAGTTTGGAACAGCCAAATATGAAAATGTCAACAGCAGTGAGAGATCGCTGATAAACCATCAACCATCAAACGTTCAATGCAATCAATCTATGAGGATCTTGTGGGGCCCACCCTCCCTCACTCCCCACCAAATGTGGCCTTACCTCTAGCCATATGTCCCCTATCATTGTAATTTGTGAACACTTTGTTTTCAAGTTCTACAGATCTGTAGACAGAGAATAATTATGCCCCAGAACAGCCTATACCTGGAGTCTCACTGATTTCTGATTTAGATGATTCAGAAGTTGGGAGTGGGGTTTTTTGAGTTATTATATTTGGATGAAATTTTGGACTTACAGTTAAAGCTGAAATAAATTAAGATCTGAGGGGTATGTTGGGACTTGGTGAATGTATTTTGCATAGGAAGGACATGAATTTTAGAGTGCTAGAGAGCAGACTTTTTTGGGTTGAACTGTGTTCCTTCAAAAAGATATGTTTAAGAGCTAACACATGGTACCTGTGAACGTGACCTGATTTGGAAATAGGGTCTTTGCAGATGTAATCAAGTTAAGAGAAGGTCATACTGGATTCAGTATTTCAATGACTGGTATCCTTATAAGAATAGTGATGCATCTACAAGCCTGGGAATGCTAATGACAGTCAACAACTACCAGAAGCTAGAAGAAGCAAGGGAGTCTTCCCTAGATGCTTCAGAGTGCAAGGCTGTGCCAACCCCTTGACTTTGGGCTTCTAACCTCCACAAGAGAAAATAAATTTCTGTTGTGTAAGCCACATAGTTTGTGTACTTTGTTATGGAACCCCAAGGAATCTAATACAAATGGCAAAGGAACTCCAGGCACATAGCCTGGGGCACCAGATCTGCCAGGGCCTGGCAGATAGACTATCCAGACCCTCTACCTTTCTTTTGAGGATACCTCCAGGCATTGACTATTCAGGTATGGCCCAGCAATTCTCCATTCACACAGCAGATGCAGGCCATACTATTCAAGAGCTCCTAAGTAGACTATCTTATACTCCTTAATTTCCAAACACATCCAGCCAAAGAGTAATGCCACCTCTGCTGCCAAGGATACTCAGCAGCAGGCAACTCTCCGCAGCATTCACTGAACATACACTCTATATCACCCCCAGGAAGCAGTTACCATTAGAAGATAAAATGTTCTATTGAAGGAGAACCTAAAAAGCTAAGCAAACAGCTAATACTCCCAGTGAAGCATACACTTAAACAGAAAGTATGGGCTCTCACTGTGGCAATTTTCCAAATGGGTGCATCCCTACTGGATAAAATTATGAGGTTTCATTATGAGGTTGGGATATGGGGGAAGAAAAGGCACACTAGCGGTATGAGACTCAAACCACGTAAATAACCCTTCTTACTCTTAGTTTCCTCTTACCTACCTCTGAGAAAATGGACTGTAGGAACTTATAGGTGGTAAAGAGCTGATGGTGGGAGATTCCAACCTGGTACTTCTCTTACCACCTGGTTATACTTGCTGCATCTGAGAAGCTCTGAATCTTGATGGTACATTCACAGACATGAGATAACAATACACAAGATGGGTCCTAGTGTAATGCACATAATAGGGAAAGGATATGTTCTGGGATGGTACAAAATGTACAAGGAAGAAACTACTCAATGGTTACATGGTATATCTGGTTGAACAGCAAGGGTTGAAAATTATTGAGGATGGGACAAAAAGGGAAAGTAGTTGCTTCAGGAATTGGTTATACTGATCACATGGTCATACAGGTAAAACCCCAGCTGTTGAGGAAGAAACACCTTAGAACCTAGAAGACCAGGACTGGTGGGAGGACTATTAAATTTCCTTGGCTCTCATCTGCTAAACACCCGGGCTGGTACACATTAGAAAGTAGCATCCCTCCTACAAATCCTTCCTGGTACTTAAGATTCCTTGCATTATAATCCCAACCTTTAGACACATAGGATTTGGATCCTGACCTATGACCCCGAAGAGGTCACTACAACTAAGAATAAACTTTCTAGTGAGTAGTGATGAACAATCACATCATTGAGGATTTCCTGCTGGTCAGACAAGACAAAGTCTGTGTGACTGCTTCAGCTGGATTCCCAAACATGGAAAGTAAACAAATCAATCTCCCACCTAAGAAAGAACAGCTCTTCACAGTTAATCTCAATGGTATCTACAACATATTTACCTGGCTTAGATGTAGATGGGGAACATGGCTACAATCTTCCCTTCAAATGGGACTGAGCATCCTGCTGATGCTAAGTGGTAATCATGTTCATCTAAGGTTGTCTAAGACAAATAGAAAGGATAGATACAATTAATTAAGGTATATGATGGGATATCCTATGCTTCAAAAAAATCTTAGCTGTTGACATGAAAGGTTGGGGTAGAGTTGTAAAGAAATGGCTCTGCCATGGTACACTAATGAGCTGGTGCATCTCCTGAGTCTTGGTGGAACATTCTACAGTTCCCTTTAAAGCAAGGCGAGATAAGCCTGGCAAGTAGCTGCCATGAGACAGTTTTTCACGCCTGTGTTACAGGAGACTGCTGCCACAAGGCAATTTCTCATCCGACTGTCTAGTGTCTAGTGTGAGATGAGTGCAGGACTTCCACCTTTCCTTTTCCACTTTTCAGAGACAGCTACAGAGGGCTTATTGAAGGGAGGGGGGGACCTCGATCTTTTACTTCTGAGCCAGAGATCCGGGGAAACCATTTCTGCTTTGATCCTCTGAAGAGGTGTGGAAAGCCTCCAGGAAACAAAAGCCACACAGAGAACCTGCTTTCACTGAGCTAAGCCCCCTGTCAAGGGGTGGGGCAACACCACCAGGCAAAGATACCTGAGAAGCAGCACAGCAGGTCCTTCTCCCAGAAGAGAGACTGGAAGAACAGGTGGACCACAGCTTCATGGATCCCACAAGACCAAAACTCCAGGGGCGCCTGGGTGGCTCAGTGGGTTAAAGCCTCTGCCTTCGGCTCAGGTCATGATCCCAGGGTCCTGGGATCGAGCCCCGAATCGGGCTCTCTGCTCAGCGGGGAGCCTGCTTCCTCCTCTCTCTCTGCCTGCCTCTCTGCCTACTTGTGATCTCTGTCTGTCAAATGAATAAATAAAAAAATCTTAAAAAAAAAAAAAAGACCAAAACTCCAGTGCCAGGGGAAAATAGTATACTGAGCTCCAGGTGTTTTCTCACACCTCATTTACCTTTCAGTCTAAAATTTTCCATTTCATTTTTTTAACGTTTTCCTGTTTCAACTAGATTCTTATTTTACCAACTTGTGTTTTTAAATTGTTTTTCAACTTTTATTTTTTACATCTACATTTTATAGATACATGCTTCATTTTAGTCCTTTTTCACTTTATTCAGTTTTACACACACACACACACACACACACACACACACACACACACGTAAGTTTTGCTTTCTTTGCAATTTTGTGATGTAGTATCTTCTAACACACACACCAAAATTCAATCAGGAACAAGTGGACCACCCTGCTTTGTCCACCCTGCAAGATTATAGTCCCTCTTCCCCTACCCTTTTTTTATTGTTTTGTTTCATTTTGGCTTTGTTTGCTTTTCTGTGGTGGCTTCTGACCACTTCAGATTTTTCTAGGGTGTATTTTGCTTGGGTTGTGGTTGTGGTTGATATTTTGGACTCTGCTCTTTTGCTCACCCATCCTACTCTGGGAAAAATTACTAGAAGGAATTCACAACAAAGGCAAGAACCAGAGGCAACGTTCTCTGCCACAGAGCTAATCGATATGCATATAAGTAAGATGCCAGAGGCAGAACTGAAGATAGCAATTATCAAGTTAATAGCTAGGCTTGAAAAAAAAGCATAAATGACAATACAGAATCTCTAAGGGTGGAAATGAGATCTAATCAGGACAACTTAAAAACACTATGAATGAGACAGGGGAGGAGGCAAGATAGTGAAGGGGTAGGGAGGGGACCCTGGTTCAACAGGTCCTATGAATTTAGCTGCGTATCTATCAAACCATTTTGAACACCCACGAAATCAGCCTGATATATAAGAATATATATCTGGATCTCTACAAGCAGAAAAGCAACTGCTTTTTGCAAGGTAGGACATGTACAGTCATGAATCTGGGGGGAGATATCAGAAGATAAACAGAAGGAGGAGGGAGCCTCCATAAGCTGTCTCCTGGCAAGTGATATAACACTGGAACACAAAATTGGAACCCTTAGAAATCTGATCCAGTGAGAGATGTTCCTCCTGAAAGGGGCTCTGGAAATGAAATGGAAGAATTCTAGGTAGGGCACTGTGGTCTTGGGTTAAAATGCACTGCAGAGCAGAAGGGGGTGGGGGTCCTGAACCAGCACAGTGCCCAGGCAGTGGATCCAGCTAGCAGGTAATAGTCAGCAAGCCTAGGAAGGGACTCTCAGCTCAGACCACCATAAACAATGCACTGGGCTGGTCGATAACCACTCTTCTCTTGAATAGCCTGAAAAAATCTGGAACCTGGCCTGCAAAAGCAACAGTAGCCCAGACAGGCTGGGAGAACAGGTGAATGACAATCCTATGGATCTCTTAAGGCTGTAAAATCCCAATGCCAGGGGAAAACTGTATATTGAACTCCAGGTGTGGCATCACAACTTGTTTATTTCTCAGAAAAAATTCTTTTTTTTTCTTTTTCATAGGCTTTTTGTTTTTTTTTTCTTTTTCCTTTTTACCTTCTCATTTCAACTACATGTTTATTGTATCAACTTGTTTTTCATAGTCACTGTATAACTTGTATTTTTCACACCTATATTTTTTTATAGACATATACTTTATTTTAGGCCTTTTTTCACTCTATTCAATACTATATATATATCTATATATCTAATATACATATATGTAAAGTTTTACTTTCCTTGTAATTTTGGGACATAGTACTCTGTAACACAGAGACCAAAATACACCCAGGAACAACTGAAACACCTTGCTTTGTCAACAGTGAGAGATTATAGCATCCCTTCCCCTCCCCCACCTTTAAAAAATTTTTAAATTTTCTTCTTGTGTTACATTTGGCTTTCTTTTTTCAGTGGTGGTTTTTGACCACTCTGAATTTTACTAGGGTGCATCTTGCTTGGGTCGTGGTGGATATTTTGGATGCTGCTCATTCACTCAACTGTCCCCCAACAGAATGACTAAGAGGAGGAGCTCTCAATAAAGAAAAGCATCAGAGACAATGTCTTCTGCCACAGAACTAATGGATATGGATATAAGTAAGACGTCAGAGTTAGAATTCAGGATAGCGATCATAAAGACAATAGCTAGGCTTGAAAAAAACATTAGTGACAATATACAATCTCTAAGAGCAGAAATGAGATCTAATCAGGCTGAACTAAAAAATGCTATGGATGAGATGTAGTCCAAACTGGATACTCTAGCAGCCAGAGTAAATGAGGCAGAAGAGCAAATTAGTGATCTAGAAGATAAGCTGATGGAAAGGAAGGAAGTTGAGGAAAACAGAGATAGGCTTCTAGTACCACATGAAAAAAGGATTGGAGAGATTAATGATGCCATGAAACATTCTAATGTTGTAAACATTCTTGGGATCCCCAAGGTGGCGGAGAGAGAGACAGAAAGTATATTTGAGCAAATCACAGCTGAGAATGTCCCTAATCTGGGAAGGGAAACAAACATTAGAGTCCAGGAGGCAGAAAGGACCCCTCCCAAAAATCAATAAAAATAGATCAACACCCCTACATATAATAGCGAAATTTGCAAATTTTACAGCTAAAGAAACTATCCTGAGAAGAGCCGGGGAGAGGAGGTTCCTTACATATAGAGGGAGGAACATCAGAATAACATCAGACCTATCCATAGAAACCTGGCAGACCAGAAAGGGCTGGCAAGATATATTCAGGGTACTAAATGAGAAGAACATGCAGCCAAGAATACTTTATCCAGCAAGGGTGTCATTCAGAATGGATGGAGAGATAAAGAGCTTCCAGGACAGGCAGAAACTGAAAGAATATGTGACCGCCAAGCCAGCCCTGCAAGAAATATTAAGGTGGATTTTGTAAGTGAAGAAAGACTCTAAGAGTCACATAGATCAGAAAGAAACAAAGAAAATCTATAGAAACAGGGACTAGGCAATACAATGGCACTAAATTCATATCTTCCAATAGTTACTCTGAATGTAAACGGGCTGAATGCTCCCATGAAAAGACACGGGGTTTCGGGTTGGAGAAAAAAGCAGGACGCATCCATATGCTGTCTACAAGACTTGTTTTGAACCTAAAGATACCTCCAGATTGAAAGTGAGGGAATGGAGAAACATTTACCATGCTAGTGGACCTCCAAAGAAAGCTGGGGTAGCAATCTGTATCAGACAAATTAGATTTTAAGCCAAAGACTGTAAGAGATGTAGAGAGACACTATATCATACTTCAAAGGGTCTATCCAATAAGAAGATTTAACAATTGTAAATATCTATGCCCCAACATGGGAGCAGCCAATTACATAAACCAATTAATAACCAAAATAAAGAAACATTGATAATAATACATTAATAGTAGGAGACCACAGCATTCCACTCACAGCAATGGACAGATCATCTAAGCAGAAGATCAACAAAGAAACAAGAGCTTTGAATGACACATTAGACCAGATGGACTTTGTAGATATATAAAGAACATTCCATCCTAAAACAATAGAATACTCATTCTTCTGGAGTGTACATGGAACCTTCTCTAGAACAGACCACATACTGGGTCACAAATCAGGTCTCAATCAATACCAAAAGACTGAGATTATTCCCTGCATATTTTCAGACCACAGTGTTTTGAAATTATAACTCAACCACAAGAAGAAATTGGGAAGGAACTCAAACACTTGGAAGTTAAAGAGCATCCTGCTAAAGAATGATTGGGTCAACCAGGAAATTAAAGAACTTTAAAAATTCATGGAAACTAATGAGAAGAAAAATACATATGTTCAAAACTTGTGGGATATGGCAAAGGTGGTCCTAAGAAGGAAAGACACAGCCATCCAAGCTTCTCTCAAAAAACTAGAAAAAACCCAAATGCACAAGCTATTCTTATCCCTAAAGGACCTGGAGAAAGAACATCAAATAAAGCCTAAACCAAGTAGGAGAAGAAAAGTAATAAAGATTAGAACAGAAATCAATGAACTAGAAACCAGAATAATAGAGAACAGATTAATGCAACTAGAAGCTGGTTCTTTGAAAGATTTAATAAGATTGATAAACCTCTGGCTAGACTTATCCAAAAGAAAAGGGAAAGGACCCAAATTAATAAAATCATGAATGAAAGGAGAGAGATCATGACTAACACCAAGAAAATAGAAACAATTATTAGAAATTATCACCAGCAACTATATGCCAACAAATTAAGCAATCTGGAAGAAATCGATGCATTCCTGCAAACTCATAAACTACCAAGACTGAAACAGGAAGAAATAGTCAACGTGAACAGACTAATAACCAGTAAGGAAACTAAAGTGGGAATCAAAAACCTCCCAAAAAACAAGAGTCCAGGGCCAGGTGGCCACCCAGGGGAATTCTATCAAACATTTTAAAAAGAACATCAAAAATAATAATAAAATAAAATAGAACATTTAAAGTTCTAGAATTAAAAATTCTATTCAAAAAAAGAAATGGAAGGAAAACTTCCAAACTTGTTCTATGAGGCCAGCATTACCCTGATCCCCAAACCAGACAAAGACCCCACCAAAAATGGAGAATTATAGACCAATATCCCTGATGAACACAGATGCCAAAATACTCAACAAGATCTTAGCCAATAGTACATTAAAAGGATTATTCACCATGACCAGGTGGGATTTATTCCTGGGATGCAAGGGTGGGTCAACATTTGGAAATCAATCAACGTGATAGAACACATTAATAAAAGACAAGAACCATGTGATCCTCTGAATTGATGCAGAAAAAGCATTTAATAAAATACTTTCTTGATAAAAACTCTTCAAAGTATAGGGATAGAGGGAACATACCTCAATATCATAGAAGCCATCTACGAAAAGCCCACAGCAAATATCATTCTCAATGGGGAAAAACTGAGAGCCTTTCCCTTAAGGTCAAGAACATGACAGGGATGCCCACTCTCACCACTAGTGTTCAACAGAGTACGAGAAGTGCTAGCCTCAGCAATCAGATAATAAAAAGAAATAAGGGGCGCCTGGGTGGCTCAGTGGGTTAAGCCGCTGCCTTCGGCTCAGGTCATGATCTCAGGGTCCTGGGATCGAGCCCCGCATCGGGCTCTCTGCTCAGCGGGAAGCCTGCTTCCCTTCCTCTCTCTCTGCCTGCCTCTCTGCCTACTTGTGATCTCTCTCTGTCAAATAAATAAATAAAATCTTTAAAAAAAATTAAAAAAATAAAAAGAAATAAAAGGCATTCAAACTGGCAAAGAAGTAGTCAAACTCTCTCTCTTCACAGATGACATACTTTATGTGGAAAACCCAAAAGACTCCACCCTCAAATAACTAAAACTCAAACAGCAACTCAGCAACGTGGCAGGATACAAAATCAATGCACAGAAATCAGCTGTATTTCTATACACTAACAATGTAACTGAAGAAAGAGAAATTAAAGAATCGCTCCCATTTATAACTACACCAAAAACCGTAAGATAACTAGGAATAAACCTAACCAAGAGATAAAAGATCTATACTCTAGAAACTACAGAACACTTATGAAAGAAATTGAGGAAGACACAAAGAAATGGAAAAACATTCCATTCTCATGGATTGCAAAAATAAACACTGTTAAAATAGCTGTGTTGCCCATAACAATCTACACTTTCAAAGCAATCCCTATCAAAATACCATCAACATTATTCACAGAGCTGGAACAAACAATCCTAAAATTTGTATGGACCCAGAAAAGACCCTGAATAGCCAGGGGAACGTTGAAAAAGAAAACCAAACCTGGGGGTATCACTGGGGACTTCAAGTTACATTACAAAGCTGTGATCATCAAGACAGTATAGTACTGGCACAAAAACAGACACATAGATCAATGGAACAGAATAGAGAGCTCAGATACGGACCCTCAACTCTATGGTTAACTTATCTTCAACAAAGCAGGAAAGAATATCCAATGGAAAAAAGAGTCTCTTCAATAAACGGTGCTGGGAAAATTGGACAGCCACATGCAGAAGAATAAAATTGGACCATTCTCTTACACCACACACAAAGATAAACTCAAAAGGGATGAAAGACCTTGATGTGAGACAGGAATCCATTAAAATCCTAGAGAAGAGCATAAGCAGTAACCTCTTTGACATGGTCACAACAATTTATTTCAAGACAAGTCTCTAAAAGCAAGAGAAACAAAAGAAAAAATGAACTTTTCTGACTTCATCAAGATAAAATCTTCTGCGCAGCAAAGGAAAACAGTCAACAAAACTAAGAGGCAACCCATGGAATGGGAGAAGATATTTACAAATGACATTATAGATAAAGGGTTGGTATCCAAGATCTATAAAGAACTTCTCATACTCAACACCCCCCCCAAAATAATCCAGCCAAGAAATGGACAGAAGAAAGGAATAGTCACTTCTCCAAAGAAGCCATACAAATGTCCAACAGACACCTGAAAATATGCTCTACATCACTTTCCATCAGGCAAATACAAATCAAAACCATAATGAGATACCATCTTACACCAGTTAGAATGGCTAAAATTAACAAGACAGGGAACAACAAATATTGACAATGATGTAGAGAAAAGGGAACCATTCTACACCTTTGGTAGGAATGCAAACTGGTATAGCCACTCTGGAAAACAGTATGGAGGTTCCCCAAGAAGTTAAAAATACAGCTACCCTCTGACCCTATGACCCAGGAATTGCACTACTAGGTATTTACCCCAAAGATACAGATGTAGTGAAAAGAAGGGGTACCTGCACCCCAATGTTCATAGCAGCAATATCCACAATGGACAAACTCTGGAAGGAGCCAAGATATCCTTCAACAAATGAATGGAGAAAGATGTGGTTCATATATACAATGGAATATTACTCAGCCATTAGAAAGGATGACTACCGGGCGCCTGGGTGGCTCAGTGGGTTAAGCCGCTGCCTTCGGCTCAGGTCATGATCTCAGAGTACTGGGATCGAGTCCTGCATCGGGCTCTCTGCTCAGCAGGGAGCCTGGTTCCCTTCCTCTCTCTCTGCCTGCCTCTCTGCCTACTTGTGATCTCTGTCTGTCAAATAAATAAATAAAATCTTAAAAAAAAAAAAAAAGAAAGGATGACTACCTACCATTTACACTGACATGGATGGAACTGGAGAGTATTATGTTAAGTGAAGTAAGACAAACAGAGAAAGAAAATTACCATATGGTTTTCACTCATATGTGGAACATAAGGAATAGCACAGAAGAGCATAGCGGAAGGGAGGGAAAACCAAATGGGAAGAAATGAGAAGGAGACAAACTATGAGAGACTCTTGACTCTGGAAAACAAACTGAGGATAGTGGAAAGGGAGATGAGTGGGGAAATGGAGTAACTAGGTGATGGGTATTAAGGAGGGCACGTGATGTGATGAGCCCTGGGTGTTATATGCAACTAATGAATCACTGAATACTATATATAAAAATTAATGATGTACTATATGTTGGCCAACTGAATTTAAACTAAAAAAAAAAAGGAAATAATTGAATAATAAACATCTGTATGGACTTAAGGATATTTATTTTTTCTGTGGGCTATAATTAAATACAATTGTTATTTATCTTCTTGCTCAAATCATTCAAGCTTTGGCCATTTCTTTTAAGTTTTTTTCAGGTTGGCTCCTGTACCTTTTCAACATGCACTTACCCTTTTTTGGAGTACTTCCTTACCTTCTGATACCACAAGGTGGACTAGGATTATCTAGTACCTTTCTGTCTCATTTCTGCAACCAATCATTTCTCCAAGAAATCCTCATTCTTTTTATCAGGGAATAGTATTTACAAACCAAGATATTAGTATGAAATGTGTTCACTGTTATAGGGATATTAGCACTTCTAGGTCCTCTCTAGACAGAGCTTCAAAATACTGTATGAATACTAACCCATGCATGCACAGACATCTCTATTTATTTCTGTATCTCTCTATCCATATCCATATGCATATGCGTATATGTGAGTATATGAATATACGTATGTATGTATATGCACGTATATGTGCTACATTCAAAATACATGTGTAATTAACCACTTGTGCCAAAATTACTGTAAAATACTCCCACTTCCATGTGTTCCCTCTGAGTTGTATAAGTGCCTGACATGAAGCTTTTGATGGCTGAGGCACCCATTTCAAAATAATATCCATCTTGAATAAACCTATTGCTAGCTGTATGACACAACTATTAACAAAACAATCAAATGAGGAATTAGGCTACCTCCACCTGTGAAGTACCCTCTTTCAGAAAGCCCTGGGTAACGTATACAACTGGCGGTCTTAGGGACTCAGCTTCTCCCTCCTGTGCCCTAGTTTCTGCTCTTATGATTTAAATTAGCTAATAAGGAGTAAACCCACATGACCTTAGACACTTCACCCTTGGACTGTAATAAAGGCAGAGCCCCAGGTCCACTCTCTTCTCTACCAGTGACCTCACTACTGTGTGACCCCTGGGTATGCAGTGTACCTTCTAAGATTTGTGAGTAATAAATCTGTTCCTCAAAGTTCCCTGATGGTTTTTTAAAATACATCCTGCAATCATAACCAAGAGGGCTGGTCTAGCCACAACACTGGCTTTGGTCAGGGAAATGTCTTTGCGGTCTCACTTCAAGGAACACAGGCCAGGCGAGTGCCTCAGGTGTTCCTGCCAATAGCATCACTATCAATAGGTTGGGACTAATGAAACCCTCCAGGATGCATTACTCTAGTGGTTCTGCAAGGATGGTCCCTGGACTAGAAGCATCAGCACCACATGGGAACTTCAAAGACAAGGAAGTTCTGGGGCCCCACTCCATACATACTGAGTCAGGTAATCTAAGTGTGGGACCCACAATCAGTGTTTTAACAAGCCCTCCAGGTAGTTCCGATGCCTGCTAAAGTTTGAGAACCACTGCTGTACACCATAACTTATTGTTATTGTTTAAATGTCACCTCCTTGTTAATTCCAGCCAGACTATCATATTTAACAACCCTGCAACTTCCCATGTACCTTATCCTACTTGATATTTCCACCATTTATTTCCTACTAATACTATATAATTTACTTATGATGTTTATCGCCTTTTGCCCTCTCCTCTAGGAAAACAGGGTTATTTTTACTTTTTTTTTTAAGATCTTATTTATTTATTAGAGAGAGACAGAGCATTAGCATGGTAGGGAGAGGCAGAGGGAGAAGTAGACTCCCTGCTGAGCAAAGAGCCTGATACCAGGCTCGATCCCAGCATCCTGGGATCATGACCTGAGCCAAAGGCAGACGCTTAACTGACTAGCCACCCAGGTGCCCCGAACAGGGTTATTTTGAGTCAACATTATTCAAGGCTAGGTCCAGTGGTTGCTGGAATTAGCTCATACCAGCTTAAAAGGGTTCATGTGTATATCTCTCCCCAACTCCATGCTCAGTACTGTCAGGTTGGTAGCCTAAAACTGGCTATGGTGGGTACATTAATACTCCAGAAATCAGAAAACACTACAAATCAGAGGGTAGTATTCTCCTAAGAGAACTAATTGTTAAACATTTACCAGCATACCACTGACAGTATCCTGAACACATAAAATACTGTCTGGCGAAAAGCAACGCTCAATTAACAGTTAAAGAACTAAGGGATACAAACTAATTTCCAGCAAAGTACAAAGTGATATATCACTGCTTGGGGCAGTTTTGTAGTACCTATGAAAATTAAGAAATGGCCTAGTTTTGACCTATGACTCAGTTATTCTAATTCTGGAAAATTTTTCCTTTAGATTGACACAAATGAAATTAGGTTTACATAAGGTTATTCAATGAAACATTGTTAGTAACAGCAAAAGGTTGTAAACAAGTGTCCTTCAAGGGAGGACTGGTTAAATAATGAAGGACAAATGCATACACAGAAACCAGGCAGATATACAGACTGAGGAACAAAAGTAATAAGAAGTAAAGATTTCCAAAAATTCTTCCATAAAATGATTAGGAAAACCAGCAAAAATTTTAAGAATCAACTTTTTTAAAAGTTTGAAACTAATCAAATACTTACAGAAATCCAGGGAGCATTTATTCAATAAACACGGTTAGTTTCATGAAACACTGCTGAAGGGAGATTTGTGGCATTTTTACATGCTTCATTCCTATCCTTTATAATCCAGCTCCACAGGATGCTTGAAAATGAGCAGCTTGTAATTTCAGTGAAAAGCAGCAACCAGGCGGCCACCAGAAAGAGCAAACAAGGGATGGAGCTCTTTCAAAGCCTCAATCCCGGAGAAATGTCATTATTTACATGTCCGATGGTTCCCTGGAAGACTCTACTGTCTTGAAGCTAACTTGGAGCTTCTACAGTACAAACAGCCTTTCCCTCAGGTGACATGCTTGGAAACGAATTAAAGAAAAATTATTAACTTTACAGCTGCCTGCCGTGGTAAATAACAGTTGGAGCAAGCAAGAGGCTAATTTAAAAGCTGAAAAAGGAAAAGCAAGTAATTAGATGCCCACAGGAGCTTTGAAAGCTTCAAGATATTCCTGGGAATCTAGAAAGCCATATGCACATCCAGGAGAGGGCACATGCTCAGGAAAGATCTAAGAAGATTCTAAGTTCTTATCCTCAGCTGACCTTGAAGCTATGTGCATATAGGAAGCAAAGACTATGGCAGAGTTGTCCACAGCATGTCTGAGTATTGAAGGTGGGTGCCAAAATACACAGAGAGCCCCTGGGCACAGACAAGGAGACTTATTAACCCCAGGCATTTAAGAAAATCTGGTAAATCATTAGCTGACTAACCTACTGAGTAGATATTTCAGTTGCTACACATGATAAAGAATACAGACTTTACATAATCAGTTTAGAAAACTTACTAAACAACATAATAATGACAGCAATAACAATGAACACTAGGGAGAAGAGACTCTGAAAGCCACCACATTATTTAAAATGTCTGGTTTTCTACAAAAATTACAAGACAGGGACGCCAGAGTGGCTCAGTTGGTTAAGCGTCTGCCTTCCGATAAGGTTATGATCCCAGAGTCCTGGGATCGAGTCCCACATCAGGCTCCCTGCTCGGCGGGGAGCCTGCTTCTCCTTCTGCCTGCTGCTCCCCCTGTTTGTGCTTTCTCTCTCTCTCTCTGACAAATAAAATGAATAAAATCTTTTAAAAAATTATAAGACAAACAAAGAAACAAGAAATTATGTCTGATACAAAAGGGGGATAAAAACTCAATTGATAAAAACTGTCCCTAAGGACATTCAGATACTGGACTCGCTAGACAAAGACTTTTAAATCAGCTATTTTAAATATGTTCAAACAACTACAGGTAACCACATCTAAAGAACTACAGGAAAGTATGAGAACAATGTCCTTCTATGTAGACAATACTAATAAAGAGATAAAAATTATTTTTAAAAAACCCATAAAGATACTCAAGAGTTTAAAAAATACAGTAACTGGAAATTAGAAATTCATTAGAGGGGCACAACAACAGATTTGAGGTGGCAGAATAAATAACCAACAAACTTCATGGGAGACAGACAGGTCAACTGAATTTATCTAGTCTGAAGAACAGAAAGAAAAAATCAAGAGTTGAACAGAGCCTTAGAGATCTGTGGGACATCGAGTGTATGAACATATGCATAATGGGAGACCCAGAAAGAGAAAAGAGGAAGGAGCAGCTGAGGAAACAACGGCCAAAATCTTCCCAAACTTGATGTAAGATCCACATCCACAAAGCTGAACAAACTACAAATAAACCCCCCCAAAATCAATTAACTACACATATCATAAACTGCTAATGGTCAAAGACAGGGTCTTGGAAGCAACAAGAACAAAGCAACTCATTGTGTGTAATAGATTTTCAGTAAGATTAACAGGTCATTTTGCATTAGAGACCAGAGAAGCAAGAAGGCAGTAGGGAGGACATATTTAAAGTGCTGAAAAAACTGTCAGCCCAAACTATCCTTAAAAAATGGAGGAGAAATTAGAACATCTACAGATGAACAAAAATGGAGAGAATTCATTGCTACCACATTCATCTCACAAAAAAATACTAAAGGGAGTTGTTCAGGCTAAAATGAAAGGACATTAGACAGTACCACAAATCCACACAAAGAAACAAAGAGCACTGGTGAAGGTAATCCTATCTAAGTAAAAGATAGTATAAATGTATTTTTTTGTCTGTAATTCTTTTTTTCTCCTACCCAATTTGAAAGACACTTTGTACAGAAAAAAATATAAAAGTATTGATGGCACACAATACATGATGATATAATCTGTATGACAATAAAAACACAAAGAAAGGGTAAGGGAACGAATAGAACTATATAGGAGTAAAGTTTTTGTTATTGTTATTGAAATTAAGTTGATTCCAAACTTGACTGTTAAAAATTAAGATGTTAATTGTAGACCCAGGGCAACCATCAAGAAAATAACTAAATATAACAAAAGAAATGACAATGGAATAAAATGGTACATTAAAAAATATCCAATGAACAGAAAAGGCAGTAATGGAGGAATAGAGGAAAAAAAAAAAGATCTAGAACAGGGCACCTGGGTGGCTCCGTGGGTTAAGCCTCTGTCTTCGGCTCAGGTCATGATCCCAGGGTTCTAGGATCGAGCCCCGCATCAGGCTCTCTGCTTGGCGGGGAGCCTGCTTCCCACCCCCCCACCCCCCCACCTACCTCTTTGCCTACTTGTGATCTCTGTCAAATAAATAACTAAAATCTTTAAAAAAAATATCTAGAACACAAATAAGGAAATGGCAGGACTAAATCCTACTCTATCAGCCATTACACTAAATATAAATTGATTAAACAGTCTAATTAAAAGGCATAGATAGTGGATATCATACTGGAAAAAAGCAAAACAAAAATGTGATCCTAGTTAACAGTGTCTGACTGATACTCACTTGAGATCCAAGGACATAAACAAAAAATAAAAGGATAAACAAAGATACACCCACGCAAACTGATGAGAAAGACATTCTCATGTGTGCAGTCTTTCAACCCCCACTCACCTACATAAGAATGAGCCTTGGGCCTGGAACATTTCCTTTCAAAGAGATAAAGAGACCACACAGCCTATATAAGCCATTCACCCTAAGGGAATATCTTTTATTTAAGTGTTCCTTCTTTCTGATTAAGCATGTAATAAATGCTCCTCTAGTATGACCTCAGTTTTCAGTATTCTGGACTCCATAATAGTGGGGTTGGATTCCTGCTATAGCATAAGAGGAGTGTGCATAGGCCAACTGCCCTGCATCAGCTGCTGGGGCACCAACTAGCTTTGGGGGACCAATGGCATATTATCAGAACTAATCTTGCTCTATCTCTTCTCTAAGTATATAAAAAGCACTGTTCCATCCAGTGCTTGACTCTGTTGTGTTTTCCTTGGTGATTCATATGAAGATGCAGTAGGCAAAAGTATTTAAACTTCTATTCCTGCAGGCTGATCTAGTGATGGTGTTTGCTACTTTCAACATGGTCAGTCTTCCCCAGCATTGGTAGCTTGTGCCTAGTGTTCTGCTTGACATGTCACCAAAAGACAGCTAGAAAGGCCTATATTAGTATCAAGTAAAAGAGACTTTAAGACAGAAATTGTTACTTTGAAGAAAACACAGGGTTGAATCTTCAAGATTTTGGACTGGGCAATAGTTTCATAGGTATAACACTTAAAGCATCAGCAACTAAAGAAAAGATAAATTGGAAAATTTATCTTTAAATTAAATTGGAAAATTAAAATCATAATAAAATTATAATTTTTGTGCCTCAAAAAACATTACCAAGAGGCACCTAGGTGGCTCCATCAGTTAAGTGTCTGTCTTCAGCTTAGGTCATGATCTTAGGGTCCTGGGATCAAGCCCCATGGCACACTGCCTGCTTGGCAGAGAGTCTGCTTCTCCCTCTGTCCCTCCCCACTGCTTGTGTTCTCTCTCTTGAGCTCTCAAATGGGCAAGTAAAAATCTTAAAAAACAAAAACATTACCAAGAAGGTGAAAAGACAATCAATGCATAAAATGGGAAAAAATATTTACAAATTATTTATCTGACAACAGTCTGTATCCAGTGTATATAAAGAACTCTCATAACTCAATGATAAAAAATAAACCATGGGCAAAGAATTTGAATAGACATTCCTCACAAGAAGATACACTAATGGCCAACAGGTGCATGTAAAGATATGCAACAATTTTAATAATTCAGGAAAATCAAATCAAAACCACAATGATATTCCACTCCATACTCACCAGAATGGCTGTAATAAAGAAGATGGACAATAACAAGTTAGTTGAGGACATAGAGAAATGGGAATGCCTGTGTATTGCTGGTTAGAATGCAGAATTATGCAGCCCATCTAATGAACAGTTTGGTAGTTCCTCCAAAAGTTAAATATGGGGGGTATAGCTCAGTGGTAGAGCATTTGACTGCAAAAGTTAAATATGAAGTTACCATATGACTCAGCAACTCCACTCCCACTCCGAAGTTCAAACCCACAGCAGTAAAATCGTATGTTCATGCAATAGCTTGTCTAAATGTTCAAAGCAGCTTTATTCATAATAGACAGATGCCCATAATAATGAATTTTGTTGTTGTGGTTGTTGTTGTTTATTGCCTTGTCAATTTTTTGTCTGTTTTCTTTTTTTTTATTGTGTTATGTTAGTCACCATAAAATACGTCATTAGTTTTTGATGCAGTATTCCAACATTCATTGGGATAACATGGAGGACATTAATAGAAAGAAAGGAAAAGTGAAATGGGGGAAATCAGAGTGGGAGACAAACCATGAGAGACTGTGGACTCCGAGAAATAAACTGAGGGTTTTAGAGGGGAGGGAGGTGGGGGGAAAGGTGAGCCAGGTGTTGTACATAATAATGGATAAACCAAATATGACATATCTGTATAACATAATAGAGCCATTAAAAAAAAAAAAAGAAGAAGTACTAATACAAGCTACAGTAAGGGCAAACACTGAAAACATTATGCTAAGTCAAAAACACCAGACACAAAGACCTCAGATTTTATGATTCCACTTATATGAAATATCCAAGATGGGCAAATCTTTACAGACAAAAAGTCAATCAGTGGTTGCCTGGAGTTGAAGCAAAATAGGAGAGTAACTACTAATGGATGCGGTGTTTTGTTTTGGGTTGATGAAAATGTTTTGGGGGCACCTGGGTGGCTCAGTGGGTTAAAGCCTCTGCCTTTGACTCAGGTCATGATCTCAGGGTCCTGGGATAGAGCCTAGAGCCAAGCGGCAGGCTCTCTGCTCAGCAGGGAGCCTGCTTCCCTTCTGCTCTCTTGCCTGCCTCTCTGCCTACTTGTGATCTCTGTCTGGCAAATGAATAAATAAAATCTTTTTTAAAAAAATTAAAATGTTGAGGCGCCTGGGTGGCTCAGTGGGTTAAAGCCTCTGCCTTCGGCTCAGGTCATGATCTCAGGGTCCTGAGATCGAGCCCCGCATTGGGCTCTCTGCTCTCTTCCCCCTCTCTCTCTGCCTGCCTCTCTGCCTACTTGTGATCTCTGTCTGTCAAATAAATAAATAAAATCTTAAAAAAAATTAAAATGTTTTGAAAATAGATACTGGTGATGGTTGCACCACCATGCAAAAATACTGAAAAACACTGAATTGAACTCTTGATTTTCCTTCCTCCCTCCCTTCCTCCCTCTCTTTCTCCCTTTCTTTCTTTCTCTTCCTTCTTTCCTTCCTTTCCTTTCCTTTCTTTTCTTCTTCCTTCCCTTTCTTTCCCCTTTTCTTTCCTTTTTCTCTTTCTTTTCTTCCTTCCCCTCTCTTTCTTCTTTCTTCCTCTCTCTTTCTCTCTCTCTCTCTTTCTTTCAGTTTTATTTTCAAGTAATCTCTACACCCACTGTGGGGCTCAAACTCACAATCCTGAGATCAAGAGCTACATGGTCCATATTCTACAGACAGAGCCAGCCAGGCATCACTGAACAGAACACTTTGAAAAGGTGAATTTTATGATATGTGAATTCTATCTCTATAAAAAAAAAGTTTTAAAATAAACTATATAGAGGCGCCCAAGGGGCTTAGTGGGTTGAGCCTCTTGCCTTTGGCTTGGGTCATGATCTCGGGGTCCTGGGATCAAGTCCCGCTTCAGGCTCTCTGCTCAGCGGGGAGCCTGCTTCCCCCTCTCTCTCTGCCTGCCTCACTGCCTACTTGTGATCTCTGTCTGTCGAATGAATAAATTAAAATCTTAAAAAAAAACTACATAAATTTTACTATTTACCAGTTTCAAAATATCTCCAGTATATATTCTTAAATGCAAAAATTAAGGTGAAGAACAGGTTACTACATAGTATGCTTTTATCTTTTGGGGAAAAAAGGATTAAAAATAAGTACATACATACATACACACCCATATATATATAATCATGAATACACATGTGTGTATATTCACACATATATACATACAAATACATGTAAGAAAATGGTAGAAATGCATATTTATGTGTATATAGTTTATATACATGCTTACATCTACCCAGATAGATAGCTATAAAATCATATTTACCTGTCTCTGCATTAAAAAAAGGAGAAAATACACATACACAAAATTTGTTCCCTATAATTACAAGAGGAGGTTGCAGTGAAAGACAGACATGGAAGTCAGAATTCACTTCTATTTATATGTTCGTATTATACTGATTTTTCCAATGTGAATACATTACCCAGTACACGCACACAGATAAAAAAATAATAAAACCATGATAGTTGGTATACATTAATGGTTGGCATCAGTGTGGGAACTCTATGTATCATCCCCTGCAAAGCATTTCAAGAATGCGATCACCATCTGAAAATATCAATCCTATATCCACATGCTATAATTTTAGGCTTTTAGATATATGACTAGCCAGACCATAGTTTTCCCATTTCTAATCAGCAGCTTCTACATTAAAGTGCAATTTAATAACTGATAAAAATTGGAATAAAAAATTTGCATTCACTAAAGATTTTTAAAAATACTTTATTTGTTTATTTGATAGAGAGAGAGAGACAGTGAGAGAGGGAACACAAGCAGTGGGAGTGGGAGAGGGAGAAGCAGGATTCCTGCTGATCAGGGAGCCCAATGTGGGGCTCAATCCCAAGACCCTGGGATCATGACCTGAGCCGAAGACAGACACTCAACAACTGAGCCATCCAGGCACCCCTCAATAAAGATTTTAAGTCAAGTCTTTTAAACATACTTATGCAAAGAAATTGGAAAGCTTAAAAAAATGTAGAATTTTTAAAATAAATGTGTCCCTAATTGAACCAAGAAGTTCAGAAAACCTGAAGAAAACTATATACCATCTAAGAAATCAAATTAGTAATCTAATCTATCCTTAAGGGATATAGAAAAACCATTAGGTGTAATGAACCTTTACAACTTAAGGTGTAGGAAGAAACTTACTTAATGGGGTAATTGGTGTGTACCAAAACTCACAGAGACTATCCCAGTGTTTGCTAACACTTCCTGAGTAATCTCTGAAAATCAGGCACAAGGTAAGGATGCCTGGTTTCGCGCAGTAAGACTGGAACAAAGGTGAGAAGGGACAAGATGAATCTAAAGAGGAATGAATTAAGAACTAATGGAATGAATTAGAATGCCCAGGAACATATGTGTGCAGACATGGTAATATACTGATAGTTGTAGCATTATAATTCATTGAGAAAAACATTAGTAAAGAATTGGTTTTTTATGTGTTAAAAGGTAAAACTAGATCCCCTCCTCATATTATCTATAATAACGATTTCCATATTGATTCAAGACTTAAATATTTTTAATAGTATTAATATTAATTAAACAAAATTTTAAATATCAAATTATCTTAAGTTAGGGAAGAATTTTAAGACTGAAAAAGAAAAAAGAAAATGGAAAAGATCCATGGGGCTCCTGGGTGGCTCAGTGGGTTAAAGCCTCTGCCTTCGGCTCGGGTCCTGATCCCAGGGTCCTGGGATCAAGCTCCACATTGGGCTCTCTGCTTGGTGGGGAGCCTGCTTCCCTCCACCCCCGCCCCCGCCTACCTCTCTGCCTACTTGTGATCTCTCTGTCAAATAAATAAATGTTAAAAAAAGAAAGAGAGAGAGAGAAAGAAAAGATCCAAAAATTGTTCTACATAAAAATATAAAACTCTAATAAGGCCAAAGACACTGTAGAGGTAAAGGTCAAGGGACAGACTTGGAGAAAATGTTCACAACAAATATAAAAGAGATTTACTGTCCAAAATATATGAAGTATTCTTAAAAATTAATATAGAAAGATTAAATATGAAGTCATTCACAAAAGCAATGAAAACCCAATAAATATATGATGTATAAGTTCATTAGTTATCTCAGCAATGCAAATTAAAATGATGAGTTTTTCTCAGAAGTTAGTCTAAAGTCTAAAGTCTGACAATACCAAGTGCTGGGGTTAAGTAAGCAGGGTTAAGTAACAGTCACACGTATAATGCCACAGTCTAGGTGAGGGAAATATTTATGCAGAGCGATTTAAAGGACACGTGGCCCATTCTGCCTTCTTCCAGATATCCTATACCGCTGAACCATGCAAGACCATTAGAAAACTGTGTCCTCGAACTCTGTTATGAACCAACACTAGGGTCCCCACACCAAAATTCGTATGTTGAAGCCCTAATCCCTAGTATGATGGTATTTGACGATGGGAACGTTGGGAGGTAATTGGGTCATTAGTATAGAGCCCTGAGATTAGTGCCCTGAGAAGAAAAGACACAAGAGAGCTTGCTGCCTACTCTCTCTCCCCACCATGTCAATGAGAAGAGATCCAGGTGCAAACTGGATGAGGGTCCTCACGAAGAACCAAATATGTTGGCATTTTGATCTTGGAGTTCCCAGACTCCAGAACTATAAAAAATAACTGTTGTTTAAGCCATCAGTCTCTGATAATGTGTTACAGCAATGCCAGTGTTTTAGTGCCCTAAAAGACTCTTTTCTCTGGTTCTCCTTTGCTGTCAGAAAGATCTGAGGCAAACTTGCAGTTCAACTTTGTTAACTCTGGGACTTTGACCAGCATTTATCTATACTCTGCCTTTGCTCAGCTCTTGACCTGACAGTCTATAGTGTCTCTGATGTTGATTTTCATCCATTTCTGATTTTCTATTTTTAATTTCGGGTCCCTTACAAACCTCACAAAATCCACTGTAAAACAGGGCAGGAATAAACTCACCTGCGATTTGTTCATTTCCTGTTGCTCTTGGAAAACTGAAGAAACTGTAAAGGTACAGCTGGGAAAGAAGGAAAGAAAATGAGGTCCTGTGCAACCAGGTGAGCTCTCAGACTTATCTGCCTAGTAAGCTTCACATGGAAGCTACACATAAAGCCCCTGTGGGCCAGGCCCTTCAACCCTAAGGGCAGGACAGATCCTGTGGAGGAGCACCCAGTGTCTGTGCTGATTCTGGTCACAGAGAGCTTAGAACGCGATTTTTAGTTGAATGAATGTAAACATTTCTGACTAATTTCCTATTAAGAAGAATTTATCTTCCCTTCTAATGACTAAAAAAAGGAAAAAACAAAACAAAACAAAAAACCAAGGTAAAAATCACTGAGAACTAATTAAACAAAGAATACAGGGAAGACATTGCTTTTATTTCTCTGCATGCCTAGTAACACTGTTTGGTCTTTGAGTTAGAAAATCCTCATCAGCATCCCCTGAAAAGGGATGGGGTACTCTGTTTATTCTAACTTGGTTATGGTTTCTCAAAAAGATCTTTTAATAAAAAATTTCAGGTGATGTCATTGTTAAGAGGGCACAGCAAGGAATTCTTTGGGCATGCCACTAATAAATCATGTGACTCTAAACAATCATTTACCTTTTGGTCCACTTTCTTTTGCACCTCTTAAATAAAGGCAAAATTTTAAAATCTTCTAAGTCTTTACACATTAGTTATTTGATTTTTTACTGCCAGACTAGAAGGAGCAGTGATGCACAGCTCTAGGTTGTAGAGTGAGCGCAGAGTGAAGGGAGTCTGGCTGATGGGAGCGAACAAGGAGGGCAGTTTCTCCTTCTGTGGGTGGTGATTCCTTTTCCTGAACTGTGTCCTCACCAAGTCTACTGTGAGGTACCCTCAGCTGTGTTGCCTACATTTTGCTCATGCTGGCAGCCTTTTCTCAGTTCTTAAAGCTGATCAGTGGACAGCCTACAGTGATTTCTGGTTAAGGTGACATCACCCAAGCATTGCTCATTCTATCAGAGGACCAAGAATTACTTCTGTCCTGGCGGTTTTAGGATATAGTCTTTCCTCGGGCTCTTCTATCTGTGTGACACTCTGGTGAGAGGTCTCACTCAGGTCAATGGGTGATCTTCCAGATGAGGTTCCTGGGGACTACTCTTTCTTACCTCAAGAGCTGTTTTGCTCTAAAAAGCTGGCACCTGAGCCATGGGGACAAATTAAATATGATTGGAACTTTCAAACAGGGCTCCCAGTCTGACTCACAGGGCATACTTTCCCCAAAAATCAAGGGCTCGGCCATCTACAAACTTAAATGAAGGCCTCCAAAGACAAAAGCTAGATAGGGCAGACCTGGCCCAGAAACTGTGTTCCCGGACTCAAGAGCTCAGAAGAAAAATAAAAATCTCATAAACACAAGGGCCAAGAAATTATCCAGTCCCCATACACTTCCTGTATCAATTATTTTCCTGGAACCTGTAAAGGCAGTATCAGTGCTCAATGCTATGAATAACAATGATGGGTTTTAGGCAGGGCGGTTTATTAGAAAGAACATGAGATGGGCCGAAAAACAGGTGGAAAACTAGATTCCCTCCGCTGCTGGCTGTGTGATCTTGGATAAATCACTTCATCTTTGAGCCTCAGTTTTCCCATTTTCTTAACATGGAAACAGCTAACTTACCTCAAGTATGGAAATAAGATCTCGTGACGACAAAAACCTAAATATATATAACATAAACGTTAACAGCGCAGAACCACCAGAGGTTGGTATTAAATCAACAACCGCAGGTCAGGTATTAAAATATTCTCATTCTGCACAACCCAAAACTGAATGTCATTTCCAGAGTTGCTCAGTAACTTGAACCGAGCTCCGCCCAGTGCGGCCCCGTCGGGCAGCCTCGAGACTGCGCAGGGACTGTGCCACCTGCCGGGACCTGCGCCCCCGCGTCCCCACGCTGGACGCCCGCCCCTTCCTCCTCCAGGCCGAGGCCGCCCTCACCCGCCCTGCGCGGGCTCAAGCGCTAGAGGTCCCGCTGCGCGGTCCCTTCTACTGCCCACCCCCTCACCCCCGCCGACCCTAAGACGTACGGACCCCTGCAAGGGGGTCCGCCAACCCTCGGGGACTCAGGGACTCACCCGCTACTCCCCTATCCTGTCGCACTGGTCCCCAGGGAGTGCAAACACTCCGTGACCCTGAAAGCGCCACCCACACAAAGGTGTACCTTGGGGAAAGACAGCTTACAGACGCCGAGTGAAAGGGAGCGCACGCAAAAGCAGCCGGGAAGTCCAACACCAGAGTGAAAACTACATTTCCCATAAGTCTTTCCTCCCGTATCTTTGTTGTATTTAAAAACCACCTCCCTCTCCCCGCCCCCCCCACCCTGGCCCAGCTCTTTTTGGTTTGAATCGACCGATCCAGCCTTACTCCGGGAGCCCCATAGCATTTTATTCAGAAGAATACAATAAGGCTTGTGCCCCAGGTGATGCCTTCCTCTCTCTGCCTGCAGCCTTCCTTGACCTACCCACGTGGCTCCAAGGCCTTGAATAATAAACTTGTCTATTTCAATTTCTTTTGTGGTCTTTTGTTAAACCGCAAAGAACCATCTTTTTCCATGTTACTTAGATAAGACTCGCCACAGGCCCCTTGTTTACCTATGACAAAACCAGACACAAACACGCCAAATTCCCATTCTATGTCTCATAAATAATCAGCCAAACCATTTGCCCCCATGAGCAATCAGAATAAAATACCTGTAAACTTAACTTGATCAAGTTTTTTTTCTCGCCCACACGACCCTGAAATTTGATTTACTCCTAAGGTTAATCAAGTACAGGAATGCCAAACAGTCCCTCCCAAAACTTGGCTGACAATAAAGAAAGATATTTCTTGATCTTGCCACCCTGCCGCTGACACCCAGTTCTTTCTTACCTTGTTACAGCTCCGTTAAAAGAATGAGTTTCTCTCTTTAGTTTCCATTGCTGTGTTACCAGTGGGAGAGTCTACATCGTGTGAATGGAGGTATTGATTCTTGGTTACCCACAAAAGATTTACCTGAGGATCCACGCTCCACTAAATACAGCCGGAAAGAAAGTAGCAAGCCCAAAGCAGTTTATTAAGGACAGTACACTTTGAAGAAGGGAGAGTGGGCAGGCTGGAAAGTGGCCACTGCACATGATGAGGGAGCAGAAGGCTGGCTGAGGACAAAGCTAAAGCTGGCACCTTGCACCCCCTCTCCACTCGCTCCCCTTGGTAATATGTGTGACATTCCTCAGGCACCCCTGGCTGCCCTAAAAGAAAAACAAATAGTTAACTTGCAGAGATCACAATCCTGCAAGACAGGAGTCTCCCTCAGTCCTAGTGATTTACAACAAAGAAACTATCTTATCAATAGCCCAATTTCCAGAGACAAATAACTCAGTTCCTCAAGCCCTAATGTCGCCCTCCCCTCCATAAAAACTGAAGGAGGCTGAGGCAGAAGTGTGGAGGCCGAGAAAATTAAGGCCATCCCACCTCAAGTTTAGCTGATGTGGGAAACAGAGGCAGAAGAAAATCATTAAAATTCCTCACCTACTGAGAAGCCCTTGAAACAGACAGAGTGGTTCTCCCCTGGGGACTTAACTGCCCTCACCTTGAGGTTTTGCTAAGGACAATCCTAGCCTGACCGACCCCCTACCCCGACAGGTCCGACTAGAATTCTGTAAGTCTACTTTAACAATTCCTTTAGGAAACTTTATCTCTAAACCTCCAAGATAGTGTGGAGAATCATTCCCAAGTATATGGCCCACTGATATACATCTAAAGGGTCTCACGAGAAGATTTTTATTATTGGTAATAAATAACCTCTCTCCCAACAATAGCTAGCCCCTCAAGGTCCTGGAGACCTTGCTTCCAAAATTCCTTAGAGACTAACATCATCCCCTTTGTCCTCACCTACCCAACTCCTGTGTATATAATCAGCCACTCCTCAGGATAGCGGGGCAGCAGCTCTACCTGCCCACGGGTCCTGTCCCTGTGCTTTAATAAACCACCATTTTGCACCAAAGATGTCTCAAGAATTCTTTCTTGGTCATTGGCTCCAGACCTCACCCCACTGAATCTCACCTATGTTCTAGAACTTCATCACACAGGGGTTGAAGGTGTATTTACTTTTTATGTTTGCAGAGGTTATGGGTCATAGTTAGTGATGAGGGAACAGAGGTCTAGCTGAGGACAAAGAACAAGCAGACACCCTACAACCCACTCCCCCTACCCTCGACTCCTGGGTGGGATTTGTGTGACAGTCCTCCAGGACGCTCCCAACTATCTTAATCTTAATGTTAGAGGGAAAAACAACCTTAGCTTGACAGTGGCAGGCCTCCGGTATCTTGTAGATCCTCTTTAGCATATAAAGTTCTTTCCAGAACCTCCCTTTTCCTTACCTCCTCCAACTCCCAAGTGTATAATCAGCCACCCCTCACAACCCCAGTGCAGCAGCTCTTTCTGCCTGCCCATGGGTCCTGTCCCTGTGCTTTAATAAACCACCATTTTGCACAAAAGATGTGTCCAGAATTCTTTCTTGGTTGTCAGCTCCGGACCTCACCCCACTGGACATCACTATATTCCCAAACCACATCGTTTAGGACCCTCTCTAACAGAGGCTGTTTCTAATTACACAAGGGACTCCTCCTACCACTTGGGAAGGGGAGTTTTGGCCCTACAAGGTTCTTGTTGCAACTTTCCTGGCCACCTTCCCCTATGGGGTGGGGGCATCCTTGAAACCATAGTGCAAATATACTGTAATGAAGCTATAGATTACCTTGGGGCAGAGATTAAAGAGAAGAGGCATGTTCTGCACCTGTGGCTGTGGGTCTGTCAGCCCTGGAGTGTTGGAAGCCCTAAGGGCAGCTTGTTAAAGTCACTGGAGTCAGGATGTTGTACCCTCAGGCTTCTAACATGTCACCTATTTATCACTGGCTCCTG
The DNA here is from genome assembly GCF_902655055.1 of Lutra lutra. Classification (NCBI taxonomy): domain Eukaryota; kingdom Metazoa; phylum Chordata; class Mammalia; order Carnivora; family Mustelidae; genus Lutra; species Lutra lutra. The sequence continues at coordinate 51,537,861 of NC_062291.1, forward strand.
TCTAACTGCCTACTCTGTGAGCTCTTTCCTATTTGTAAATACACACACACACACACACACACACACACACACACACACGCATGCACTTCTGTGACTAATCTTTCAGACATTTGCAGATATTAAGATGGGAGCTGTTTCCCTGTGGCTATAGTTGCCCTCCCCCATTGAAGTAGTTAGCTCCCTTACTGCAAGAGTTTTTTTTTTTTTTCTTTTTCACTCAATAAACTTTATTTTCAGAGCACTTGTAGGCTTATAGAAAAAATGCACATAAAGTCCAAAGTTCTACTCTACTTGCCTCCTCTACACCCTCACCCCTTCTACAGTTTCCCTGTTACTAAGATTACTGAACCCAAGTTCGGCTACCAGTCCCTCAAAAGGCCATTACTCAAGAGACGAGTGTTTGACTGGAAAGGAATGGGAGCTTTAGTCAGGAGGCTGGCAACCTGAGAAGGCGGACTCATGTTCTAAAGACAATTCCAAGGATTCTACCTGGCTTCGGGGTTTCTTAAGGGGTGTAGGGTACAGTGTAGGGTAGTTAATCAACAAAGGGAGCGCAGTGGCCTGCAAGGATTCTTGATTATGTGAAGATTCCACAATACCAGCTACAAAAGTTATCTTAGTGAGGAGGAATTGTGTGTGTGTGTTTTGGGGAGCGAGGGGGGTCTGGTTCTTGTTCCGTGATGTGCAGGAGTATTCTGTTCTTTCTGCAAAGGAAGGCAACACCTACAGATATACAAAGGGAAGTCAGTAAAATCACTTGCGTGACCAAAAAAAAAGAGAGAGAGAGAGAGAGAAAGAAAAACATTTTGCTAAAAAAATTGCTGGGCTAATCATAGAGCCAAGACTGTTTCAAACAGACTTGCTGGCTTCTGTGGCCTGGGAAAGGTCTGGTCCTTCACTCCTCAAGGTCAGTGGTCAGTAAACCTCAAAGAAAGTAAATTAGTCTGTTGTAGATCAAGGGACTTAGGTCAGCAAGTAAGGAGTGTTAACTGGAAGCAAGTCAACCTTTAAGGCCAGCTGCTATGCTGTTATACTAACATCTTGCATTTGTATGGTATATTAGTCACAACTGATGAACCAATATTGATTTGTTATTCCTAATTAAAGCCCAGAGTTTACAGTATAGTTCATTCTTTGTATTATACATAATATTAGGTATCTACCATTATTGCATCATAAGAAGAGTCTCACTGTCCTAAAAGTATCCTGAGTTCCACCTGTACCATTCACCCTAAACCATTGGCAAGGAATGATCTGTTTATTATTTCTATAATTTGGACTTCTCCAGAATGTCATATACTTGGAATTATATAACATGTAGTCTTCTTAAGTATGTCTTTCATGTAGCAATACGCATTTAATGTTCCTTCATGTCCTTATGGCTTGGTAGCTCATTTGTTTCAACTGTTGACTAATACTCCATTGTATGGACATACCACCATTTATATATCCCTTCACCTGCTGAAGTGATGAATGTGATGGGCCCAGGTGGAACGTAAAGAATTCTTCATCAGAAGAACACCCAGTTTTGCTTCCAGTTTTGGCACCAAATAGGGTACCCGATCAGCCAACCCCCTGAGAGGAAATGGGTATGATCTATCTCTGCACCTCTGGCTCTCTGAATCTAGTCTGTCTCCAGATGGTATTTGCCTGGCTTTGGGGAAGTCAGGGACTAGATCTCACCTACAGGCCATTGAACGACTGAGTACCTTCAGGAGGTACAACTACCAAAACACCTGAAGCAAACTCATACTTGAGTGGACACTAAGGACATATAGCAAATAAAACTTCCCACTTCTAGAATATCAGGTTGGTGGTCAGCCGGCACTTTCACAGACATATTCCGTCTCATCTGCTTTTGCAGGATTACTGTGACTTGACATAGATCTGGTCTGGTCGTCCCAGGCCAGAGCCTTCTGGAACCTTAGCATGTGCAGCCAGCATCACTGCATATTGCATGAGTTGCTTCAAAAACCTCCCTTAGCAGAGCCAGGCCTGGAGCATACGTTCTTGGGAATATTCTCTGGATGGAGAGCCAGCATGACTATGATTCTGCCAAATGCTTCAGCTAAAAGCTCAAGAGTTAACTAAAGAAGGATTTTTCCTATACCCGAGGAAGAGATAAACATTGCTTCTTCTGTACTAACAAGGCAACCAAGTGTAATGCCCAAGTTTTCGTGTCCGAGAGACCACCAAGGAGCCAACACCGATGCAATCACACGAGGGTTTATTCGACAAGCTTAAGCTTGGGCCCAAGTATACCCAACACAGCAGAGTAGGGACTTGGACCCCGAGTCTAGTTAAGGCAGAGGTATTTATGTGTCATTACAAGAGGCTTTGGTTGGGGGAAGAAGGGAAATTTCAGACTTTCCTTGAGTAAGCTGATTAGCTGTTGCTGGGGTGTTGCAGGGTTGGGTATAGCGGTTTTTCCTGGAACTTAAGTTCAGCCCCTGGTCACTAGGGCCTGAGATGGCTGCTGAAGCTAAGATGGCTGTACTCTTCCTAAGGTTAAACTTGAGGTGGGATGTCCTTAATTTTCTCGGCCTCCACATTCCCCCCTCTCAGATGTACCTAAGGAAGGACCCAGTCATGGGTCCAGGCTGGTTTAGGTCGGGGCAGGAGTGACTGTGTCTGCATCAGGGGTATTCTTGGATGCAGACGGCACAGTAGGTACAGAGGAGGGCGGTGGGGAGGTAGGAGTTGTCTGAGGTTTGGGCGGAGGAGGTGCTAGCACAGGGCTTGGGCTTCAGGCAACTGGGTTAGTTAAGGGTTGCTGGAGGAGTTTGATTCCGAATATAGCACCTGGGTCTCTGGGGAAAACTCTGGTTTTTTCATAAAGTCTTACTCCCCACCAGAGTCCAGTACTCCATCTCATCTCTGCCCGTCCTTCAGGAGTAAAAGTAATGCTTACTGGATTGCAAGTGCCCTCTATAGATTTAGTAGATTTAGAGCACTGGCCCGTAGTACCAGTTCGGCTAACAGATATAAGGTCCTTTTTCACAGGAGGGTTCCACCAGATGTGGTCACTGGAGACACAGCTCCATGAAGAGCAGTAATAACTGCTGGTGCCTCCACATTGTTGTGCCTTTTCTTTGGTGTGCCCCGGGCAGACATAGAAATGATGTTTACTAATGAAGGTTTCATCCCAGGTTAGGTGAAGGAGTTTAGCCAAGTCAAAAGTTAAAGAGGGAAACCATGTCCCGGGTGGGTGTGAGCCGGTGGTGGTACTCAAAGTGTCTCCAGTGGCTGCATTATAAAGTACCCATGTCAGATTTTGTGGCATATGGGGGTTGGAAAGGCATTGGGTAAACAAGGTTAAGAGTATTATTACCAGCGCCACAGCTCTGGCTTCAGGGGATTGTCCTTGTTTGGTTGGCTTTTCCATTCTGGGACAAAGTCCTTGAGAACAGCGTGTGGGTCAGCTGGCCGGACTTGGGTGTAGTGGACCCAGGGAGTAATCCCGTCGACCTTGAGAGCTGTGGGAGTGGTCAGGAGCACGATGTAGTGTCCCTTCCAGCCAGGTTGAAGTGTCTGATGTTGGTGTCTCTGGACGTACACCCGGCCGATATCAATGGGGGTCCGGGGGTGGCCCGGTCTTGTAGAGGCCCTCAGCTTAGGCCACACCTGTTCATGGGTTCGTTGTAACATTTGGAGGGAGAAAAGGAGTTGGTGATCATCAAACTCAGCAAGCACCTCAGGTTTTAAATTGGGAATAATAGGTGAAGGAATACCAAACATGATCTCATAGGGAGTAAGTCCCATCTTATATGGGGAGTTTCGTACCCTATATAGGGTGAAGGGGAGGAGAGTCACCCAGTCCCTGCCAGTCTCCAGGGCTAATTTAGTTAAGGTCTCTTTTAATGGTCTGTTCATCCTCTCTACCTGTCCTGAGCTCTGGGGCCTATATGCACAATGTAATTTCCAATCTGCCCCAAGTACTAGTGCTACTCCCTGTGTTACCTTAGAGATGAATCCTGATCCGTTGTCTGATCCAATCTTAATAATAAAACCATACCTCAGTAAGATGTCTTCCAGCAGCTTCTTGGTCACGGTCTGTGCTGTTTCATGTTTGGTGGGAAATGCCTCTGTCCATCCTGAAAAAGTATCTACAAGCCCTAGCAAACACCTGTATCTGTATTTTCCGTATTTTTATCCGTATTTTCAGTAGGGTCCTGGGTGGTTTCCCCCCGGAGCCAGGTGCCCAGGTTAGATCCATCGGCGGTGGCATTAGTTAATTGACATGTGTGGCAGCTTGCCACAATCTGTCCGATCTTTGATCTGGAGTCTTTGATGGTGATCCTTGCATGTCGCACCAAGTCTTCCAATTTTTTTTGTTCCCATGTGGGTACTCTTATGCATTTTGGATAGGATTCGCCATCCCCATTCCTCTGGTAGGATTATGCTGGAATCTGCAGCTCTCCACCAGCCATGTAAGCATTGTGTCATGGGCAGATGCCTAATCCATTGTAAGTCTGCGTCAGTGTAGTTGGGGTTGTCTGGCAAGCTCGGTGCTCCTGGATCAGGCAGTGTGGTCACTAAGACATGGTTCACCGAAAGAGCTGCCTCTTTTGCCTTTAAGTCGGCCGGCCAGTTTCCCCTGGCCACTGGCGTGTCTGCTTTTTGGTGTCCCGGACAATGCATAATGGCCAGTGCCTTAGGCAGCCAGAGGACCCTTAGGAGCTCAAGGATTTCTGCCTTGTTTTTAATAGTCTTTTCTTCTGCTGTTAAGAGCCCCCTTTCTCTATAAATGGCTCCGTGGATGTGGGCTGTGGCAAAGGCGTACCTGGTCTCAGTATAGATGTTTATCCGCTTGCCTGCTCCCATTGTTAGTGCCTTGGTTGACGCAATCAGTTCTGCACGTTGGGCAGATGTCCCAGTCGCTAACGGTTCCGCCCAGACAGTCTCTGTCTCTGTGGTTACAGCTGCCCCTGCAAACCTGATTCCTTCCCAGACAAAGCTGCTGCCGTCTGTATACCAGCTGTCATCCGCATTCGGCAGTGGTCGGTCCTGGAGATCGGCTCTGACTCCATGCACCTGAGCCAGGATTTCTTGACAGTCATGTAGGCAGAGTTCCCAGTCAGGGTTAGGGAGCAGCGTCACTGGGTTTAGGGCTGTTGGTGCCTGGAACAAAATTCTGGTAGGGTTCAAAAGCAAGCCCTGGTAATGGGTCAAGCGGGCATTGCTGATCCATCGGTCCAGGGGGTTGTGTGAGCACCCTTCAATGGCATGTAGGGTAGTGACGTATAGTTCCTACCCCATAGCCAGCTTATCTGCATCCTTGACCATGGTGGCCACTGCAGCAATAATTTTTAAGCATGGAGGCCATCCAGCGGCCACGGCATCTCATTTCTTTGAGAGGTAGGCCACCGGTCTCTTCCAGGGGCCTATGTATTGAGTTAGGACTCCCTTCAACACCCCTTCCTTTTCATCCATATAAAGGTGGAAGGGCTTAGTCAGATCAGGCAGCCCGAGTGCAGGGGCCAAAAGCAAGGCTTGCTTAAGGTCATTGAAGGCTTTGTTCATGGCCCCAGTCCATACAAAGTCCTGTTTTTGTTGGCCTCATAGAGGGGCCCAGCCATGTCAGCGAAACCAGGGATCCACAATTGGCAGAACCCAGCCGACCGTAGGAATTCATGTACCTGGCAGACATTTCAAGGCTGTGGGATTCTCATGATGGTCTCCTTCCATGCATCCATTAACCATCTCTGTCCATCTTTTAATTTGTACCCCAGGTAGCTCACCTCTGTTCTGCATATCTGGGCCTTCTTAGCTGAAGCCTGGTATCCCAGAGTTGCTATCACTTGGAGCAAATCCTTGGTGCCTTGTAAGCATGTTTTCTGGTCCTCTGCTGCCAACAGGACTCTATCATAATAGAGTCTATTGTAATAGAGTCAGATTAGGGTGCTTGGTACGGAACTCACCTAAGTCTTCATGCAGTGCCTTGTCAAAGATGGTGGGCGAATTCTTGAATCCTTGTGGTAGCTGAGTCCAGGTGAGTTGGCCATTGATGCCCTTCTCCAGGTCCGCCCATTCAAAAGTGAAGAGCTCTTGGCTCTTTGGGGCCAAGGGCAAGCTGAAAAAGGCATCCTTTAGGTCTAGCACTGTGTACCAAGTCTTGTCTGGGGGCAAGGTGGAGAGGAGAGTGTAGGGGTTTGGGACCGTAGGGTGCATGTCCATCACCCATCGGTTAACTTCCCTCAAGTCCTGGACCAGTCTATAATCATTAGAGTGTGGCTTTTGCACCAGCAGCAGGGGAGTGTTCCAGGCCAACTGACAAGGCTACAGTATGCCGGAGTCTAGCAGTCGCTGGATGTGTGGGGTGATCCCCGTCTGTGCTGTGAGAGGCATGGGGTATTGGCAGACCCTAACTGGATCTGCTCCTGGCTTTAGTTCAATGTATATAGCTGGCCGATGTTGGGCCAGTCCCATTCCCCCAGTTTCTGCCCATGCTTGGGGAAATTCCTGCAACCAGCGGTCAATGCCGGTCATTGGTGCTGGGGGTGTTTGATGAAGATGATATTCGTCCTCGAGGTTCATGACAAGCACCTGGATCGGGTGCCCCTCTTTATCCAGAACCTTTGCCCCTTTAGGGAGGAAACTAATTTGGGCTCCCATCTTGGTGAGTAGATCCCGGCCTAACAAGGGGTAGGGGCCCTCAGGGATGACCATGAAGGAACGGGATACCCGGCCCATACCGAGATCCACTGTTCTTCAGGTAGTCCATGAATATTGTTTAGTGCCTGTGGCCCCCTATACCCATGAGGTCTTATTTGTCAACTTCCCTTGAGGTTGTAGCAAGACAGAGTGCTGTGTCCTGGTGTCTACTAGGAATTTAATCGGTTGCCCCTCCACTTTAAGGGTTACCCTGGGCTCGGGGAGGAGTGCCGAACCCCGACCCCCCTAGTCATCTAAATCTTTGACCTCCAAGATAGTAGCGGAGGCCTTTGGCCTTTTGTTGGGGCAATCCTTTACCCAGTGGCCTTCTTCCTTGCAATAAGCACACTGGTTTTTATTCAGTTTGGGGCGTTCTTGAAGGGGCCATCCTCCTTACCTGCTCCTGAAGCCAACTTCTTGAGACGTCTCTGTTTTTCATGTGTCATCCGTGGTTGTGGCCAATAGAATCTTAGCCAGGTTCCGGGTCTGATAGTCACTTATCTTAGCCTGTTGTTCCTCCAGGCTCTCTCTGTTATTTGTAGACTCTTTCTGCCACCACTATCAGATCCTGTAGGCTCTTTACTCCTAGTCTTTCTACCCTCTGCAATTTCCTTTTAATGTCTGGAGCAGCTTGGTTAACAAAAGCCATACAATGGCAGCTCTGGTTTCTGGGGCCTCTGGATTCATAGGGGTGTACTGTCTGAACGCCTCTATGATCCTTCCTAGGAATACCACCGGACTCTCATCTTTACCCTGTCTTACGTCATATACCTTGGCCAGATTGTAGGCTTGCGTGCTGCAGCCTTGAGACCTGCCATTAGAGTCTGGCGGTAGATCTGGAGCCTCTCCTTACCTTCTGCCGAGTTGTAGTCCCAAGCGGGGTGAGACAAGGGGAAAGCTGCATTTATGAGATCGGAGTTCTGAGTTGGCTGTCTGTCGTCACCCAGGACGGACTTCTGGGCTTCCACCTGGATTTGCTCTCTTTCCTCAGTGGTAAAGAGAACCTGCAAGAGCTGCTGACGGTCATCCCAGGTGGGCTGATGGGTGAAAAGAACAGTATCCAAAAGACTAATCAGATCTTTTGGGTTACCGGAGAACTTTGCATGTTGGGTTCTGCAGTTGTATAAATCACTAGTAGAGAATGGCCAATATAACATTGTCTGTCTCCCCATTTCATTGGGGGTCCCATGGCATGGAGGGGAAGGACAGTGGAATCGGCCAGTCCCAGGTTTGGGGTTGGGGCTGCCCATGGGTCCGCCCACGTGTCCCTGCCGCCGGCCCCTCCATCTGGGAGGAGGAGAGGCACTCCCTCAGCAGCCCCTGATGCTTCTGCTGGAGGGGCAGACAGGGTGGGGGGGAGACCTGGTAGGGTGGTAGAAGAATCAGGTCCTCCGTGGAAGTGTCCTGAAGGACTGGGTAAAGCGGAGTCTTTGGTTTGGACTCCGTTTTCTTGTCAGACTTAGGAGTTGGGTTCCGCAGGGCTAGGATCTTGGATATAGGTCCTGCTCTGGGAGGGAGAAAAGGTTTAAGCCAGGAGTGAGGGTTCTCAATCATGTCTTGCCAGACCAGGATATAAGGCACTTGGTCAGGGTGGCCGTGTGGTTTTGAATTTGAATAAATGCTTATGAATCTGTCTCTCCACTTAGATGGCAAGTCACTTGAGAAGAGGAAATATGTCATATCCAGGTACCAAAAAAGCAGCCTGCATGTAACTAATGATCATTCATTGCTTGCTAACTTTTAAAAAAAATTTATTTGTCAGAGGAGAGCAAGCACAAGCAGTGGGAGCAGCAGGCAAAGGGAGAAGCAGGTCTCCTGTTGAGCAGGGAGCCCAATGCAGGGCTCCATCCCAGGACCCTGGGATCATGACCCGAGCTGAAGGCAGACTCTTAACTGACTGAGCCACTCAAGTGTCACAGATCACTGGCTTTTGAAAAAAAAATAAGGAGCTAATGGCAATAAAGACTTTCTTAGACATACCAACAACATGTTTGAATCTAGCTCCCTAAACATTTAAGGACTTCCCAGAGCTATGAAAATGATGAAAGGATGTGAGTAGTAGAACTTGTGCTTTTCAGCCCAGCTTAGAATTCTAAACTTCAACGCAATTAGAAAATATCTTCACCTCTTAATTTTTTTTAGTTGACTGGACTCCCTAAGTCCAAGATATTTCAGACAAGTCTAAAAATGTTTGCCTCCTAGGATCCTGAGAACTTTTCTCATAGACATTATAGGAGCAGGCTATGCAATGTCTTGAGACTAGGTCAATGGCGTAAATGTTCCTTGACATTTATATTGACAATTCCAAGTGAATGACTGCTGGACATGTAACAATAAAACACAAAAATCCCATATATTCCTTATATTACATGTGGAATATAAGGGAGTCAGCCAGGGATATAAATTATGGTAGGCCAAAGACAGCCATTAAGACACCTGAGATGGTCTGAAAATCACTGTAACTATCAGAGCAGATAGCTGAGTATTTTCTTTATGGATGTGACTGGCATGAATTTGCAAACATGAGTAATCTCTAAGGCAAACATCAGACACTGCATATAGAGGTCAAAGCACTTTGACCTATGTTCCTTTATCATATTGTGTGAATTATTAAGGTAAACATGGAGACATCAAGGCACAGAGAAAAGAAGCTGCTGCCTCAGAGCCTCAAAGAAAGATGGACATGTACTGGGAATGAGTCCCTACTCATACTCCTATGTCATTTGGCCTGTAAGGGACCCAGGAATCATCTAAAAAAGTACCCCTCAAACTTTTTTTTAAAGTAGGCTCCATGCTGAGTCTGAACTCACAACATGGGTCTTGAACTCACGACCCTGAGATCAAGACCTGAGCTGAGATCAAGTGTCAGACATTTAGGGGGTGCCTGCGTGGCTCAGTTGGTTAAATGTCTACCTTCAGCTCAGGTCATGACCCCAGAGTCCCAGGATTGAGCCCCGCATAGGGCTCCCTGCTCAGCAGGGAGTCTGCTTCTGCCTCTGCCCCTCACCCTGTTCACGCTCTCTCTCTCACTCTAAAGAGTCAGATGTTTAACTGACTGAACCACCCAGGCACCCCTCAAACTTTAATATATCAACAAGTCACCTAGACATCCTGTTCAAAAAAAAAACTCTAATTAAGTAGGTCTTTGTCAGGGACCTAAGACTCTGCATTTCTAACAAGCTTTAGTTGATGCTAATGCTGCTGGTCCATAGACCATACTAAGAAGCAAAACCAAGCCCAATGGGTTTTTTTTCTTTGGTTGGTTGGTTTTTTCCTTTTTTTTTTTTTTAAGATTTATTTATCTATTTTAGAGAGATAGTAAGAGTGGGGGGCAGGGGGAGAGGGAGAGAAAGAAACTCAAGCAGACTCCTTCCTGAGCCCAGAGCCTGATATAGGGCTTGATCTCACCACCCTGAGATTATGACCTGAGCCAAAACCATGAATTAGATATCTAACCAACCATGCCACCCAGGCACCCCTAGTGCAGTGGTTTTAAATCATGATTACACACTAAAATTACCTTGGGATTTCTTTCTTTCAATGACTGATAATTCTGATGCCTGGGCCTCACTACCAGAGATTCTGATTCACTGGACTAGAGATTAGCTCAGGGGTCAGCTTCTCTGTTTTGTTTAGTTAGTTTTTTGTTTTTTTTTTGCTCTGTTTTGAAAGATTCTCAAGGAATTTTCTAGTTTGCAGCCAGGGCTGCAAGCCACTGTCCAAGGCTAACCCTTTTATTTAACTGATAAGACAACTCATAGAGTTTGACTCATCTAGATTGTTAGTCAAACACAGAACTGGTCCTAGAATTCTGATATTGGACTCATAGTTCTATGCTCAAGTTTCATTTCCTCAAGTCAAAACCCTGTCCATTCAAAATGAGTTTCTCTTTACTTTTCACTATTCTTTCCTATTTGTAAACACACACAGACACACACATACACATAGACACATTTATACACTATATTGACTGTTTCCTCTCTCCTTAGTGCTGCTGTCCTGTGAGTTCATGGGTCTGTTCATGCCAAAGACACAGTGGTCAAGATTCTGCATACCTAATCAGCTAAATCAGAGCCCCACAGAACCAGGACTGCTGCCAAATTCATAGTGATCACAAGATAAAGATTTGCTTTGCTTCTGTGTCAGAGAAACTAGGTGTCAATAGGGGAAGGAGATTAAGAGGTAAACACCTTCAGTTATAAAGTAAATAAGTTATGGAGATATAAAGTACAGCATAGGAATATAATCAATAATATCGTAATAACTTTGTAGGATGACAAATGGTATAGTCTCACCGTGGTGATCATTACATAATGTAGATAAATGTTGAATCACTATTTTTACACCTGAAACTAATATGAAACAATGTCAACTATACTTCAATTAAAGTATTTTAATCTACATAATGTAGATAAATGTTGAATCACTATTTTTACACCTGAAACTAATATGAAACAATATGTCAACTATACTTCAATTAAAAAGTATTTATTTGCAATAATTTTATGCAAAAAAATTTCAAAGACATACTGCTATTAGTGTATATAGCCCTTCTAACTTTTCAGTATTTGCTGACATTTCCATCCTTTTATTTCAGAGTTAGGTTAGAGCTGGTGCCTTGCAGAAAATGTTTTCACCTGGAAACTCAGTTGGTCTGCTAGAAACATCGCATCTGATACAGAACTAGGAGAGAGCTGAGAAGTGATCACCTTTGCAAAATCTCTTCTCCCCACATAGATCAGTCCGTCCAAGGGAAGGGCTGGATGCCTGCTGCCCAAGAGGCTTCACCAGGTTCCATGTGTGGGCATGTCCAGAGCTCTCTGACTTGGGTCCTAAGGTGGGAAGATCTAGATTTCTCTGGCCTGAGGATCACAGCAGAGCACCTGCTCCAGCAGCTGCACAGTCAGAGACATGACATAATTCCCAAATTATAATGGGGAAGTGCTCCTGCTGGAGGTTAGTGCAGACTGCCCACTGCACAGATGGAGGGATTTGTCACACATAATGATAGTAATATCCAGTTGCTAAATGCTCTGCAGCGAGACATGCTTTCCATGTGTTATTCCATTTCATTTCACCACAACCCCAGGAGGAAAGATCTATGACTATCCTGATTTCATAGGTAAGAAATTTTGACTTAGAAAGGTGAACCAGGGCACATGACTGGCTCAGTCAGAAAAGCACACAACTCCTGATCTCAGCGTCATGAGTTGGAACCCCATGTTGAGGGTGGAGTTTACTAAATAAATAAATAAATGTTTAAAAAAAAAAAAAAAGGGTGAGCTAACCAGCCCAAGATGACATAGCCAGTAATGGCAAAGTCCAATACTGAAACCAGACAATGTGATTCCAGGTGGTCTTTGCCACTGTGTCTTGAGTACACAAAAGCAAATAAAGGTGAAATGTCTTAGTATTTCTTATTGTGCCCAAGCTGGAGAGGCGTGAAGGGAATCTCAGGAAAAAAATGTCCTATTGGTCCCATATCTGACAATAAGGATTTTTCTGTAATGGAGATTTACCCTCTTGTACAATGCAGAGCACGCACCCCTATAGTAAGTGAGATGGTGTATGTCTGAGGAATCCCCTACCATCAGATAGTTCTGTCAAGGAAACAGGCCTAAGAGTTCCTTCTAATGCCTTAGGTTTGCTTACCTCCAGATAACACAAGGTTTGTCTAATAGCCCCTCTTCCCTTAAAGGGAAGTTCACTTAAAGTGAACTTAGGCTCCCATAGTGGGCCAGCCTGGCCATGGTCCCTTTCCTTTTCCCTTAGATAGCTCTATTTTCCATTTCTGTGGTATTTTGCTTAGAGTCACTACCCACTTCTGTAACTACAGTAAACTTAGGGAGTGGGATTCTTGTTATTTAAGTAATCTTGATTTGTTGGGTTTGGAAATGAATATGGATCTAAACTATATCGTGGTCATAAGATGCCATGAGGGCCAGCACACTCTTCTAGGAACTAGGAATGGACAGATGCGGTCCACCTCAAGGTAATTAACTTCAGTGAAAAAAGCAGACATTTTCCCCAAACCTCATGCCTTTTATAATCCAGTGAGAAAAACAGTAAAATGAGTATGCAGTCAATTAAAAATCAGTTTTCTCCAAAAAGAAGTTTGGAATTTAATTTGTCAAACTGTCCAAGCATTTCTCTTTTATGCCATTTGGTTTGAAGCACTATGAATTCAGTCATTTGTTGGTATTGATCAAGAAATATGAAAAGGTTGCTGTATGATTTGAGAGACCATCAGTAGAAGTCACTTTTGAGAAGGACATTTTATTAAGACATTGTACACCAAGTAATATTTTTAAAAGGAAAAAAATAAGGAAACAATGTTACTGTTTTTTCATTTTTATATTTGTTTTAGAGGAGGATATATTAATTTCCTATGTAGCTATAACTAATTGCCATAAACTTGGTAGGCTAAAACCATTCAAGTTTATCATCTTATAGTTCTGGAGGTCAGAAGTCTGAAATGGGTTTCATTGGGCTAACATCAAGGTGCTGGCAGAGCCACACTGCCTCCACAGGCTCTAGGGGACAATCCTTTTTGTACCTTTCCTGGCTTCTAGAAGCTCCCTGCATTCCCTGGTAGGGATTCCTAATCTACAAAATTACAAATCCCCAAGGAATTAACAGAATACTAATCAGTAGGGTTTTGGATTTCTACTGAAATTTTACAGAAATTGCAGGGAAGCAAACTTTGTATTATTGAGGGCAGGCATCAGAGTCAGGTAGAAATCATCTTCCCAACTTCTTTATCACTGAAACAAGAGATCTGTTAGATTTAACAGGAATGATATTTTAAAGTGCTTCTGTTTGGGGAAGCATGCTGTTTTAAAATGAGTTTAACCACTGCCAATTCTACCAGAGTGAGATATATGAAAGGTAAATACTTGTTGGAGAATTAGTTCATTCTTTATTAGGCATCTCTTCCCAGGTATTGTTATACGCCACTTACACCCAAAAAGCAGAGTTCAATGATGTAAAATAAATCCCTGGATTATGTGATGTGTTTGTGCTTTGACAATCTCCAGAGATTATTGTTACTGAAGTGTCGTATAACCCAATACCGTCTCTCTATCCCATCCCTCCCTACTCTGGGAGAGAACTCTTGCACTTCTCAGGGCTCAGTAACGCTAAAGTGTGGGACAGCCTGGATGTTTGCAGAGAATGACAAGCAGCAAATTTAGGAAAAAAGATACTCTTTAGTACTGAAAATGCTACTGCTAGAAGTATCTGGATGGCTTAGTCAATTAAATGTCCAGCTCTTGATTTTGGCCTGGGTCATGATCTTGAGGTAGCGGGATCCTGCCTCAAGTTGTGCTCCATGCTCAGAGTGGGATCTTCTTGGGATTCTCTCTCTCCTTCTGCTCCTCTCTCCACTCACATGCTCTCTCTAAATAAGTAGATAAAATCTTAAACAAAAATGTAATTGCCAGCCTCACATATGAATATCTCTAGGTATTAGCAAGTGATCTCTTTAAACTGACAGTTGAATTTCATGAGCTTGTTACTACAATGCAAATGACTGACAAAACCTCATTGGTGTCCTTAGTTACCTCCCCTCTGGAATTTCTCCAAGTGCCAAGGGGGTGTCTCTCATGTACCCCTAAATCAGGCCAAGCCACAACGCCTGCCATTCACTATTGTTAAGTACTGCAGACCAGGTCTTTGCTAATTGTGGTCTGCACGCTACTGCAGGTTCCAGCTCTTTGGAGATTCACCCTAGCCACCAACGTCTCCATTCCCACAATGCTGTGAGTGCTGGAACTGCACTGGGATTAAGGGCCTTTACCTGCAGCCTGCCCAGCTTGAATGACTCACCCTCAGTCTGAGTCCACAGCTCTGGAGCTTATCCCCAGCCAGGCCAAATGTGAGACAGCCACCTCCACGCTAGAGTCCATGCTGAAGGGAGTAGGCCTTCTGGGACATTCCCCTTGATATCCACCCTTCCACACAGGTCTCCTTCTGAACTCAGTATCATCCCCGACTGCCCTTTATCTGTATTCAGCCATTTCTTTTCTACCCAAAGTCCACCTCATATGTATTTCAGGCTGTGCTCTGAAGACAGGAGGGTATTATGGATACCAGTGATTCTTGGAGGAGGGACATAACAAGGGAGAGGATTTGGGGCCTTAGAGAAAAAAAAAAAAAAGTTGCGTTTGCCAACTAATAGAGATATTTTTTTTTTTTTTTTTTTTTGGTCACAACTGCAGGGTCCTGCTGACATCTAGTGGTTATAAACAAGGATGCTTCTTAAACATCACTAGACAGTTTCCCGCAACAAAGAATTGTCCAGCCCAAACGTCAATCACTGTCAAGGTTGAGAAACTCTGCCTTACATCTGTTTCTTAGCAGACTTATTACTTAAGTTTCAGTTTCTCAAGCCGATTTTAGGTCAGTTGCCATGTTTCACTTTCTATTTCCTTTTTCCCTAGTTGCTGTGTTTTACATCTTGGTAAGAATAAATCAAGGGGCAGCTGGGTGGCTCAGTCAATTAAGTGTCTGTCCTTCGGCTCAGGTCATGATCCCAGGGTTCTGGGATTGAGCCCCACATTGGGTTCCCCACTTGGCGGAAAGCCTGCTTCTCCTTCTCCCTCTCCTTCTGCCTGCCACTCTCTCTGCTTGCACGCTCTCTCGTGCTCTCTCTGTCAAATAAATAAACATTTTTTGAAAAGAATAAATTCAAAGGACAATGCACTATTGATTTGCCGAAGACCGCACCCAATCCACCTTTCTGTGAAAATAAAGATTGATCTATAAATTCCACCTAATAATTTCAACATGTTCAACACCCACTCAACAGGTCTTCGTTTCCTCCATCCTGAAAATGTATATTCTTTAAATTTTTTAAAAAAGATTTTGTTTATTTGACAGAGATCACAAGTAGGCAGAGAGGCAGGCAGAGAGAGAGGAAGGGAAGCCGGCTCCCTGCTGAGCAGAGAGCCCAATGCGGGGCTCGGGGCTCGATCCCAGAACCCCGGGACCACGACCTGAGCCGAAGGCAGAGGTTTTAACCCACTGAGCCACACAGGCGCCCCATATTCTTTAAATTTTTTACAGGTAGTTTTTGTCTTTCTGAATTTGAATTCTTAACAATATATTTAGATAACCAGGATTTCTTTTTCCTTTGATGTTTACTTCTGATTGCTTAGTTGCTATTCATTTAAACCTTTATAAGCAAAGACAATCTCTTGACCCAGATAAGCTAAGAGAAAGGAAGGGAAAGAAGTGGGAACAAGGAAGAAAAAACACAATCAACATACTGGAAATGTTTTCAAACAGTGGAGGACTATTTTTTAAATTCTTTTTATTCTTTTTTTAAAAATTTTATTTGTTTATTTGACAGAGAGAGAGAAATCAAAAGTAGGTAGAGAGGCAGGCAGAGAGAGTGGTAGAAGCAGGCTCCCTGCTGAGCAGAGAGCCTGACATCATGACCTGAGCCAAAGGCAGAGGCTTAACCCACTGAGCCATCCAGGAGCCCCGAAATTCTTTTTATTCTTAATTCTTTTAAATTTTTTAAAATTCTTAGTAAGAAAGAAATTCTAGGTTTATTTTCTACCCATACTAAACCATTCAATACCTTTTCTAAAATGTGGCTTCCCGCTTCAGAAAAACATTACAATAGCCTTTAGGCCCACCACATTACCTCTCAGACCTCAATTCTTAGGGACTTTTTCCCTGCTCTTCCCATTCCAAACACACCATCCATGCACGCCAAGTATGCTTCACCTCCAGGGGTTTGCATCTACTGTTTCCCATGCCTGGAACTTTCTTCCCTAGCTCCTTATCTCCAGTGCTCACTCCTCACCCACTTCAGATCTTTGCTCAGTTGCCACTTACTTTCTCAGTGAAACAAGCTATTCAGCTATTACCAACAGCTTTATACTAGCAAAAATACCCCGCACTCCAAACCTCTCTGTGCTTTTTCTCCGTATCATCTGATACATGTTTCATTTGTTCTTTACTATTTTTATCTCCCATACTAGAAGATAACTCCAAAAAAGTAGGTCCTCTGTTTTCATCATTACTATATTGATAGTACCTTGAACGAGGTCTGGTTTTAGCAGCTGTTCAATATAATTTGTTGAATGAATGAATGATTGAATTCAAGTGGAACAAAAGTCTAGGTTTATTGGTATTTGGCATTTTCTGCTTAGCTTCCCAATACCACCCCCATCTTCACTAGAATCTTATTATGGTGAGTAAGGCTGGCAAGGGCACAGAAGACAAGCACTCTTACACAATTGTGAGTGGACGTGTATAAATCTCTATTCAAAGCTATTCAGCAATACCTATCAACTGCTAAACTGTTTATACATCTTGACCCCAAAATTTCCTTAAATTTACCCAACAGAAATAATTGCATTGGTGTATAGCGTTGTACCTGTTTTTTCAGTGAAGACGGGAAGCAAGGACTTCAATTTCAGCTTAGGATGCAGAAAGCTGGAAACAGCATCGGTGCCACCCTTACAACAAGAATAACGCTGAGCAATCTCCTCTCATTTTATTTAAAAATAAATTAAAAAGGTTGCTCGAGCACCACGCAGGCTTAGCAAGACAGGTGAGAGCCCAGGCCAAAGTCCAGAGGGCCAGCTGCAAATTCCACACGGAACCACACGGAGCTCTGCAAACATGCACGCCCCCTCCACCCCGACCCCCCCCCAGCACCCCGCTCCCCCCAACCCGGGGTTTCTCAGCCGAGCCGGGGCCCCACTCAGCTCTAGCAGAAGTTTCCGTTTCCTGGAACTGGACTCCGCCTAGTCCGAGATCAGATTCACTTTCCAGCTCCCTCTTCCCGCTCTGGTCCTGCGTTTAACAAAGCCAACGCCTGGGCAGCGACCTCGCGCAGTAGAGGCCCGGTGGCAAGAGCCCACCGCCCGCCAGCACTCCCCGCGCACGCGCACAGGCCCGCTCACGCGCGCGCCCCTCCGCTCCGCAGGCCGGGATCCCAATCCTGAGGAGAAAGCCCGAGGGTACTGCCGGCTCCCGGGGCTACACGCAGCGCCCAGCCACCATGAGGTAAAGGCTTTTCCTCGCTTCTGCCCCAGACTGCGTAGGCCTTTGTTTCAAGCCGGTGGTGTTTTGTTGTTGTTTTCCTTTTTCCCAGCCCGTTGCCCGCACAGCGCCGCGGCCCTTCAAGTGGCCGAGCCCCTCAAGCCCAGCAGCGGGGCGTCGGGTTTGGGGCGTCCCCTCGGGAGCCGTGACTCCGTTCGGGGCGTCTGGAGTCGGGCCTGGCGGGGAAGGTCGCCCAGCGCGCGCTTCCCCGAAGCACCGACCCTCTCCTGTCAGGACTGTCTGACCGGGGTGGTAGGCGGGGGAGGGGGCAGGCGACGCTCCCCGGGAGACTGCCCCCTCCCTGCGGCTCATCTCGGTGGCGGCGGCGACCGTGCTTGGTTGGCGGCCGCCGCCAGGGCCATTCCAGGCGGCTTCTACGTGGCAGGCGTCTCCTGAGGCCCCCGTCGCCTTCCTCCCCTTCCCGGGACGGCAGCTGCCATTCCCCCGATGTGGGCAGACACGATTTGGCCGCAGCCCTGCAGTTGTCACCTAGGTCGGCTACTGCCATTTTGCCTTTCTGGTTTCTGGGTCTGAGTTCTTCCCTTCTTGTGAGCTGCTTTTGTACCGCGTCCAGATTCTTATTATTCCGCCCTGTTCGCTATGGGGGGGGGGGGGTGTTCTCTTCTGTCTCCTTTACTGCCTTATGGTAGTGGGGTCCTTTTCTCACCCGCTTTGTGTCCCCAGGGGCTGGCACCCTTCCCTGTGCGCAATGAGTGAACCGCAGTTAGTAAGAGGGATGAGAGGATAAGCTCTTGGGCTCCTGAAGCAGACACCCCTTTCTTCTAAATCCTCATTCTGAACACCTACTAGTTGGGTGACCCAAAGCAAAGTTGCTTAAAACTCTGTGAGTCTGTTTCTTATCCGTACAAATCAATGACCTCCCAATCTTAGGACTGTGGGGTTAGTTGATTGCTTGGTACTTAATATTTGCAAATGTTTATTATTATTTTAAGTAAAAAGGAAATAAGTGCTTCACTTCTAATATCTGTAAGAAGGAAAGGAGGTATCAGGAAGATGTCTGAATAAATGAGAAGAAAAGGGATAGGCCTAATGGTATGCAGGATGGACTGGAAGAGGGATGGAACCCACTTGGGGTTTAACTGTCCCCCAAGGACAATGAAAGACTGCTCCTTCCTGGCCAAACGCCCCAAATTCCCTAAAGATAAATGTTGCCTCTTCAGACACAATAGCCTCTCTCTGCCAGCTTTCCAGAGACAGAGTTTTGAAAAGTAAAACTTCGCATAGCGTCCATTTGGGCATAAATTCCACAGAGTCTGGGCAAGGCACTTCAGTGACTGACTGATTATCCCCTTGAGATCTCACAACTACATTCATATTACCTGAGGCAGCCCTCTTCATCGTCCTTGAGCTGGGCTGGTGTAAACTTTGCAACAGAAACATGTTCATTATACTGTATGGATGGGCAGGGGGCTGGTAAGCCCATTTGCCATGGATCTGGGCAGGTTGTTAAGGGGATGTCTTGCCCATGATTTGGGTGCAGTTACACGAGAAAAAGGAACAACTACCAACGGACAATTATACCGGATTTCCCAGTCAGGACGATGGGAAACAGTCTAAAACTTATTTTCAAAATCCAAACATGAAGCCAGACAGAGAGCATGCCAAGATATTAAGACAAATGAGATAGGGAAAACTGAAATGGGAGAAAGCCTGGAGCCATTAGCAGAAGGTGAAGAACTAGTAAGAATTCTCTCGTCTGGAATCCAGGTGCTTTTTACACTAAGCCTATACCTCTGTGCTGGACATGCCAGAAACTGCCAGTATATAACTGCATTCATTCAACACATATTTATTTATTGAGCTTCTGTTAACTGCCTAGAATAATAGATTCCACGGACACAGTGCTGGGGACCCAGTGGTGAAAAATGTAAAATCAGAACAAGGTCCCTATTCTTATGGGGCTTACATTTAAATGGGGGCAATAGATAAACAATAGATATTTGAGTAAATAACACAATTGAGAAAGTATTAAGAGTTACAAGGAAAATAATGTAATAGCCTAAGATAGTAACCTAGAATGGAGGGGACTATTTTAGATATTTCTGCTATGGGTAGCCTCCTGGGTAGAGAATGTTGGAGCTCAGTTATAGGAAAGAGCTAGTTATGCAAAGTTTTAGAAGCAGAACATTCCCAGGGTAAAATGACCAGGGTTAAAGTCCTTGAACTTGGTATGTTCAAGATAGGAAAGTCAAGGTCCAAAACACAGTGAATGAAGAGGAGAGTTGGAGGAGAAAAGGTTGGACAGATAGATAAGGCCAAGTCCTTTAGGGACTTAAAGGACGTGGCAAGGACTGGATTAATATCTAAGGGTGTTGGGAAGCCATTGGGAGATTTTAAGCAGGAGACCGACATCATCTGGTTTACGTTTTCAAAAGTTTAGTTGGACTCTGAGGGGATCAAGAGCCAAAGCTGGAAGACCAGATTTTTGCCCCAGCTCAAAGGAACGGTAATTGTGGTTTAGACTAGTAAAACGGCAGTAAAAGTGGAGGAAAGTGCTTGGATTTGAGGTTTATCTGGGTGTTAGATTTAACAGGACTTCCAACTGGATTGGATAAGAGGTTGAGAGAAAAAGAAGATCAGATTACTCCTGGATTCTTTGGCTTGTGGAACTAAGAGGTGCCAAAAAAGATTGAGGGAGGAACAAGCTCAAGGAATCCAGATTTCTGGATTGCTTATGTTTATTTGAGATGCCAACTGAACTTCTAACTGAAGGTGTGAACTGAAAATTCATTAAGTCTGGAATTCAGGGGAGAGATGAGAGATCAAAGATTAGATCAGAGATTAGGTTATAAATAAGAAATGCTTTTATTTTGTCATTCACTACTACTAATTGTGCAATTATTTTTTTTAAAGATTTTTATTTATTTATTTGACAGAGAGAGATCACAAGCAGGCAGAGAGGCAGTCAGAGAGAGAGGAGGAAGCAGGCTCCCCGCTGAGCAGAGAGCCCGATGCGGGGCTCGATCCCAGGACCCCGAGATCATGACCTGAGCCGAAGGCAGCGGCTTAACCCACTGAGCCACCCAGGTGCCCCACTAATTGTGCAATTAATTCAGTTCTGTAACTTCTGCCACTTTTTGCTATTAGGACAACCCCTTTCCAGTTCCTAAAACTCTGTCTGATTAAAACATCAAGCTAGTATTTGACTTAAAGCACTCTTCTCCTCCTTCCCAACTCCCACCAAATATTGATGTAAAGTGCTATACAGAAAGGGAAATGTGATAGACTAGACTAGACTAGACTTTAGCCAAGGTGGTCAGGGGTACACCTCTTTGAAGAGCTGACATTTGAGTCAAGACCAGAATTGTGAGAGTTAAGCACACGCTAGAACTCTCTGAGGAAGAGTTCACAAAATGAGGGAAGAAAAAGCCCATGCAGATGCCCTGAGGTAGATACATACTTGGCAGAAGAAGTAACAGTTTTTTTAAAGGCCTGTATGGTTAGAGTGCAGGGAGTGGAAGGAAGGTTGTACAAAATGAGCCTAGAGAAGTAGACATGGGCTGGATGACAAAGGGCATAGCAATAATGATTAAGAGATTGAAGCTGGAGATAAAGTTTTGAATATTAACAATGTATAGTTTCACTTAAGCTTCATGTTCCATCTTTCTTGCAGTTATCCCTGCCTCTCTTCTACAAGCATCATTTTCTTCCTTACTACTGGATCATTCCTATTGACATATCATAACATATCATTAAGTTATTAAAAATATTGTGGTTAAAAAAATTTTTTTTTAAGATTTTATTTATTTATTTGACAGACAGAGATCACAGTAGGCAGAGAGGCAGAGAGAGAGGAAGGAAGCAGGCTCCCTGCTGAGCAGAGAGCCCGACGTGGGGCTTGATCCCAGGACCCTGGAATCATGACCTGAGCCGAAGGCAGAGGCTTTAACCCACTGAGCCACCCAGGCACCCCTGTTAAAAATTATTTTGACATTTTCATCAGCCTTCCTCCAGATACAGCTCTATTTCTCTGGTTCCTTCATAGTAAAATTCCTTGAGAGAGTGGCCTCTACTCCCCATATCTACTTCTTTACCTCACATTATCCCCTCAATCCACTCCAGTAATTTTTTTATTTCTGTAGATATTAAAATACATAAAACACAGTTCTACTTTCAGGAAGCTTACAATCTAGTATGGATGCAAACTGAATTAAATAATAGCAGAAGATCAAGAGAGAACTAAATTTGGAGCTTTAAAGATATAAAATGCCGTAACCTGTGGTAATTTTGGCATTGCTCATTTAGACGAGAGTTCTTCAAAGTATTTGATAACTCACCCTTTTAAGAGAGGAAAGCTTTCAAGCATCAAGTTGGCACAAATCTGTGGCAATACATAAATATGTCTGACTGTCTCTACAGGAGGTCCATACTTTGCATGGTACTAACATGCATGAATTTCAGTTACCACAATTTACTTAGTTATAACAAGAGTCCCCCAACACCACAGATTTCAGTTACAATGGTAACTGTGAGTAATCACATAAAGTACAAATTTTGCTGCTTGTTCTTCAATCCGCAAATCACTACATAAATAACCAACATCACGAACAATTATCAATCGTGTCATTTTTTTTTTCAAAGTCCACCAGTGACTGATCACTGCACATGTTACTCAGTCCACACACAAAGAAAACACATGTTCCTTCCTTGTCTCCTGGCAATATGGCATCTTGCAAAAACAGTTAAATGGTTTGCAAAAGGGAACTAACCAACAAAGATGAAAGAGAGCCTCAAAGAAATGAGACGTGATTACAGTAGAAGTGAAATGCAAATCAAATATAAATGGAATTTTAGAAGAAATACCTATATATTTTTTTAAAGATTTTTTATTTATTTGTCAGAGAGAGAGGAGAGCGAGCGAGCACAGGCAGACAGAATGGCAGGCAGAGGCAGAGGGAGAAGCAGGCTCCCCGCCAAGCAAGGAGCCCGATGTGGGACTCGATCCCAGGACGCTGGGATCATGACCTGAGCCGAAGGCAGCTGCTTAACCAACTGAGCCACCCAGGCGTCCCACAAAAGTATATTTTAATTGGACTACCTCGGAATATATCACTGAAACCAGGGAACGGCTAGAATATCATGTCCTTTTCCAGAATCAAAGGTAGACAGTCCATTTCAAATCACATGGACTGAGTAGGAGAGGCTCTTCCAGAAATGGAAACCAAAAGAATGGGTCCTCACCAAGTAAAAACCACAGATGTCCACAGCACTTGACTATGTACACTTCCTGGGTCACTTCTATGGAACTTTATGCTGAATTGTAATTGTTTACTTATAAGCTTTGTATAAGCAGGGCTATGTCTTGTTCACAGTTACATACCCAGGGTTACTTAGAAGATCTTGCACATAAAATGGTCTCAGTAATGAATAAATATTTCCTTGCTCTTCCTTCCCTCTGTATCTTCCTAGTTTCAGAGATAGTGCCTGTAGTGCCTGTAGTGTGCCCTGCAGAGATTACATTGTGCCTTGCACAAAGGGAGCTCAACAAATATTTGTGAAGTGAATTTTAATAGCAGTGACAAGGTAATAATAAGCATTAGCTATTGTTGCCCACAATTCTAGAGTTCAGAAGGATGTGGCACTTACATCAAATCTGTTAAGCTTACTAAATTTCCTTGTGCCTTTTCCCCATCTTTCTGGAAATCTGTTACTCTCCTTTTATCTATCTCAAACTTAATGCTTTTCCCCATCTGTTGGTATACCAGTTACTGTTTCTGTGCTTTTTCTCTCTGTAGGGGTTCCTTCTTTCTTCCTCTCTCTCTTCCTTCCTCCCTCTCTTTTTCCCTTCCTTGCTTCCTCTGTAAAAATGATATATTGGTATGGTTTCTGTGTCTTCTTCAGTGTACTCCTTTTTCTTATTTTGTACCTCTTCTTTCCCTTCCTACTCATAATATAGAAATGGAACTTTTATATTAATTATTGCTATATATATTTATTATTCTTAATTTTCAAGGGAAGTAAATAAAACATTTTAAATTCCCCTCTGAAAAATTGGAGGTACTCATGGGTTAGTGACTACCAGAAGGGAATAAATATCCTGTGACATAGATAATCCTGTCATCGCTCCAAAATTGCTTTTGCAATAAATAATGAGGATATTTCTAGAATTTAACTCTACACCAGGGAAACCAGTATGAAGATATAGAGGATTAGTGCTTTAACTGTAAGATCAAATAAGAGGTAGAATTGTTGTTAAACAAAAAACTGTATATAAGGTTTAAAGATTATTTCCTTCATTTCTTCAAAATTAAAAGGGATTTTATCTTTGACAGTGAAATTCCTAAGGACTCCTTGAAGGCCATCCTGTTGGAGTTAGAATGTCACTTTACATGGAATTTACTTAAGGAAGACATTGATCTGTTTGATGTGGAAGATACAATTGGGCAACAACTTGAATTTCTTACCACAAAATCCAGACTCACTCTTTATAACCTATTGGCCTATGTGAAACACCTGAAAGGCCAAAATAAAGATGCTCTAGAGTGCCTGGAACAAGCAGAAGAAATAATCCGGCAAGAACACTCAGACAAAGAGGAAATACGAAGTCTGGTCACTTGGGGAAACTATGCCTGGGTATATTATCACATGGACCATCTCAAAGAATCTCAGAAGTATATAGAGAAGATAGGGAACGTTTGCAAGAAATTGTCCAGTCCTTCTAATTACAAGTTGGAGTGTCCTGAGATTGACTGTGAAAAAGGATGGGCACTCTTGAAATTTGGAGGAAAGTATTACCAAAGGGCTAAAGCAGCTTTTGAGAAGGCTTTGGAAGTTGAACCTGACAATCCAGAATTTAACATCGGCTATGCCATCACAGTGTACCGGCTGGATGATTCTGACAGAGAAGGGTCTATAAAGAGCTTTTCCCTGGGCCCTCTGAGGAAAGCTGTTACCTTGAACCCAGATAACTCCTACATTAAGGTTTTTCTGGCACTGAAGCTTCAAGATGTACATGCAGAAGCTGAAGGGGAAAGGTATATTGAAGAAATCCTGGACCAGATATCATCCCAACCATATGTCCTTCGTTATGCAGCCAAATTCTACAGGAGAAAAAATTCCTGGGACAAAGCTCTGGAACTTTTGAAAAAGGCTTTGGAGGTGACACCAACCTCTTCCTTCCTGCATCACCAGATGGGACTTTGCTATAGGGCACAAATGATCCAAATCAAGAAGGCCACACGAAACAGACCTAAAGGAAAGGATAAACTGAAAGTTGATGAGCTGATTACATCTGCTATTTTTCATTTCAAAGCAGCTGTGGAAAAGGACTCTATGTTTGCATTTGCCTACACGGATCTGGCCAACATGTATGCTGAGGGAGGCCAGTACAGCAATGCTGAAGACATTTTCCAAAAAGCCCTTCGTCTGGAGAACATAACTGATGATCACAAACATCAGATCCACTATCATTATGGTCGCTTTCAGGAATTTCACCGTAAATCAGAAAGTACTGCTATCCACCATTATTTAGAAGCCTTAAAGGTCAAAGACCGGTCATCCCTACGCACCAAATTGACAAGTGCTCTGAAGAAATTGGCTGTCAAGAGACTCGGTCACAATGCTTCAGATGTGCAGAGTTTAAGTGCACTAGGTTTTGTTTACAGGCTGGAAGGAGAAAAAAGGCAGGCTGCTGAGTACTATGAGAGGGCCCAAAAGGTAGATCCAGAAAATGAAGAATTCCTTACTGCTCTCTGTGAGCTTCGACTTTCTATTTAAATACATACTCTAGGAAATTAGTTCTAAGCTTTTCTGTCCATTTTGGGTCATTATATTTTTTTGTTTATTATTTTAACCCATTGTTCATTATAGAGCCATTTTTTTGGATGGTTATGTACCAAACATCATTCTAAATACTTTATATATACATAATGATGACTCTTTTGCTGTTTTCCTTTTTTTTTAAAATTAAACTAATATAGTCCATTGAGAAACAAATATTTCAGCTATTGTAACTTTTGTTAAAAATGGTATGGCCATTTATACCCTTTATTTTTGCCATTTATAGTAATTTTCGATTAAATGTTATCAAATTTTCCATATTACTCACACAGTGAGTATAATTCTATATAAACCCTGACACCTAGGTCAGGAATACTCTTTCAGGAGTGCAAAATTATATGAGTTAAGCTCTTAATTATGTAGCTTGCAAAAGATGGACCCTTCCAGTTACAGATGTTTCGACTTTAATGAGAATGTTTAACCCTCAACCTGATAGTCACCTGAAGAATCCTCTTTGTTGAAAGAAAAAAGTTCATAATAATAAAAAGCTTGTCATCTGTGGTGACTTCAATAAAAAGAGAAAAAAACAAATAGAAAAAAAAAAAAGACTTCTTCAAATATGGGACCCATGAGAAATAACAAATATTATCTCCCAAATTAATTTTACTCCTTCCTGTTAAAATTCCAGTATGCTTAGGTTAAAATCATTGAGATAGAAAGCAGGCCAATTGAGAAATTGGGAGAAATGATAAACAAATGGGTAAAATAGATGTCCCTAACCTACATCCTTAGATTACCAAGATTTCTGTGATTTGGTTTTGGGTCCAGACTGGATTGTTCTCATACTCCCAACTTCTGGCCTTTGGTTAATTGTTTTATAATTCCAAATTTACTTCTGTGAAGCTTTTTCTTTTGTCTAAAGTTTTCAGATTGACATGTTTTCCTATAGATTCTACAGGAATAGTTAAGCCCTGCTTTCAGTTTTAATATCCATCTTGAAGGGTCAGTGTTTAAGGGCTCTTATCCCAGGGGACATTTTTAATTGGGATGTTGCTAAAAGTAGCTTCTCTAATGTTGTTTCTTTGGTTATATACTACAAAATTATATTTACCACCACAGATTAGTGGAAAAGTGTGCCATGTGATTTAATTCTCCATACCTCTAATGTAGCTCTTAAAACTACTGTATACATATTTGTGTGTTTTTTATTTTTTTTTACTTTTTTAAACAAATTTTTCTATTATGGTTGTGAATATTATAAAAGTAATGAATTCTCATTGTAAAATTTCAAACATAACAGAAGCATATGAGTTTCAAAGTAGGGGCACCCCGCCTTACCCTTCCCTAATTCTACACCAGCATGGTAACCTGTTAACAATTTAATATGTATCCTTCTAGATATTTTTTCTATGCATATTCAAACATACATCCATACTACAATGTATTTCATAAATTAAAATTTGAAAATGTTTTACTTAGGTCCCTGCTGTTTTTATTTTACTCATTCCATTTGTTTATTCAAGAAGGAAGAATGGGGAAGGGAACGATTTTTACCTAAGTATTTCAGAAATTCAGGACTAAAGTCCTGACTTATCAGTAGAAGCATTTGTCACATTTTGCAGCAAATATTTTATTTTGCAACAAGTCATTTTCCCCATTGAGAATAATGGTGTATTAAAATTGTGTTCCCAAGTAGAAAATTCACACATAATATAATACAGTTATGATACCAAAACAACAATACAACTATAAGCCTCTATTTAGATATTTAGACTTTAAAGTCTATTAAGTGACTTTAAAATTCTCTAGATATTATATCAATATATAAGAAATCATAAATACCAATAAAGCATAAAATCAGCATATGAAAAATACAACTCTGTAAAATACTGAACTAAAATTAGTATGTTTATAATAACTGTAAATTTTGTCATTAATTGTTCTTGCCTTTCTAAATTATAAAACTATTGAGAGGTAATTTCATAGAGTCTTGGGTTTAAAAAAAGACCTCAGAATTCATTTGCCTTTATCAATTAACCTTCAAAACTTAGAGCTTGAATTATCTTCCTAAATGATAATTTCATTTTTAGATTGTCCTTATTCTTACACATTTGTTTCTTCCATATAACTGAAGACTTTTGGCCTGAAGTTTACACATTTTGGGCTGTCTTTAGGGACCTCAAAGATCTAATCCTTTCGAAGAGGTGACATTTTGTATCAGAACTCTTAGTTGCAAATGGCAGAAAACCCAGCTCAAACTGACCTAAGCAAAAATGGGAATGTAATGGCTGTTGTAATTTAGTAATCCAGAGGCGGTACTAGTTTCGGATGAATTTGAAGAGATAAGTGAATCACCAAATATAAATCAGTGATTATTATTATTAATCAAGTTATGCTGAGTAGCCATAAACCAAATGTCTACTATATATGTCTTAAAAGTATTTGAAGAAAATTTTTCTATGTACCCTAAGAATCCTTTTAAGACAAACATGCCATTATATTTCATCCCATCCCCATCTACATCATGGTCAGTTTTAGTTCTCTCCAAATTGTCTTTATCCTTTGTTAGTGGTTTGTGTTGAGATTAACTTAATATCCAAAGTGAGGTTTTAGGACTATGGTAGAATGATCCTTTCTTTTTTCTATAAACTATAGTTCTATAAATGTAGCCAAAATCAAAATCTCTCCTTGGTATCTACCCATGTGTTGTTTTTTCCACATATGCCATTTTAAGGCATCTTTTCCACATCCTATACCTGAGCATTTGGCTTTTGAAAGTATTTTATGTCACTTGGTAGCATTCAGCACTTCAATTCAGATAACCTGTACCTCTTGAAGAGTTTGTATATAAAATGCCAATTGCAAATAACACTAGAGATAGTAGAAAACCAACTTAAGTTTTCTTTCTAATGGTAACAAAAATAAATCTTGGTGATTTTTTTTCTTTTTAGATTTTATTTTTTTATTTGAGAGAACAAGTGGAGGGGAGAGGCAGAGGGAGAGGGAGAAACAGGCTCCCTGCTGAGTAGGGGACCTGATGTGGGACTTGACCCCAGGAATCCAGAATCATGACCTGAGCCAAAGGCAGATGCTTGAATGAGCCACCCAGGCGCCCTATAAGTCTTGTTTTCAAGCAAGACCTATCCTTAAGCAGTGTGACCAAGACATAATCACTCTCTACTGAGCTCTGATCCATTGGCTCCATTCTGAGAAAGCTCCATCTTTGTGATACTAAGATAGCGGCCACATGTACTTTTGTCCAGTGCAGTGGAAAAGAGCATATCTGCTCCCCCAGCCACATAAGAAGTCCAAGTATGCTGTCTGATAGGACCACCTGAGGTTACAGGCTATTCTCAGATCAGTCATCATGGCCAGGGAGGAAGTTATCACGCTCATTAGTTAGGCTTGAGACACATAGCTGGCCTTGAAATTGAGGAATAGGGAAAAAATTAACTTCCCTGGAAGCAAGTGGGTTGTACCGTACAGGGGTGAAATTATCAAGAAAACTGGTATTGGATACTGACAATGAAAACACCAAGGGTATATAGATTCAAATTAATATCTTCTTCCCCCACTCCATACAGTTCTCTGTAGCAAGTAAAATATTTCAAAAAGGAGCTAGAGTCATTCTTACCACTGAAGTCCATGGTGAACTTTTTTTTTGTTGGGATTTCAGGTGCCATGTCTCCTTAGTCTAGTTCTCTTACTCCTTTTTTATTCCTTCAGATCTGCTCTGCACCTCAGCGTCCTAGAGGGCTGGTTGGTAAGGCGGTGGTATATGTAAGATGGAGGGAAGAAGTAATACTCACATTGTAGTGATAGCCACTGACTATAACTCAGACAACTTCAGAAAATAAACCAACAGGAGGCATTATGGCCTGTGGATATGTCTGGAGCACCAAAGATGATCGTGTTAACGGAAATAAAGACCTGTATCCAATGAAGCTGAGCAGCCCCTGAAAAAGCCATTACCAGCTTATTCACCAGCTTCTGTGAGGTCTCCAGGCCTTGAACATGACTAGTTCAAATTCAAGGTGACAAAGGTAGAGGATAAAAGTAGGTATGGAAAGATCTGAACGTTGAAGGACTAAACCAGGTTACCCATGTGATCAGCCTGTATGTATATATATGTATTCTGTGATGGCAAAGACCCATGTAAAAATACTGTTTTTCATTCCCTATATTAGGCACTTTAGTGTGTCACCTTGTTTAACTATCTCAACACCACAAATGAATAAAGCCAGGCTCAGAGAAGTTAAGTAACATTCTGAAAATCATCTAACTACTAAGCTACTAAATGGTGGGACTAGGATTTAAAACCAGATCTGGGGACACCTGGGTGGCTCAGTGGGCTAAAGCCTCTGCCTTTGGCTCAGGGCATGATCCCAGGGTCCTGGGATCGAGCCCCCGCATCGGGCTCCCTGCTGAGCAGGGAGCCTGCTTCCCCCGCCCCTCTGCCTGCCTCTCTGCCTACTTGTGATCTCTGCCAAATAAATAAAATCTTAAAAAAAAAGCATTTAAAAAAATATATATCTGACCTAATTTATAGTCCACTCTCCATTGTATCAGTGGTTCACAACCCTAACCCTAAATTAGAGTCACTGGTTAAGCTCTTTAGAAATCTAATTCCCGGGGCACCTGGGTGGCTCAGTGGGTTATAGCCTCTGCCTTTGGCTCCGGTCATGATCCCAGGGTCCTCGGATCAAGCCCCACATCGGGCTCTCTGCTCAGCAGGGAGCCTGCTTCCACCCCCCTCCACCGCCTGCCTCTCTGCCTACTCGTGATCCCTGTCTGTCAAATAAATAAATAAAATCTTGAGAAAAAAAATTAAATTCCCAGGTACGACCACAGACCGACAAAGCCAGAACCTCTAGGGGTGAAAACTGGAAGTTTATATTTATAAAGTTTATATTTATAAGGCACCCAAAGTAATTCAGAGGATTAGCCGGGTAGGGAAATGATGGTTAGAGCCTATAATACCATTAGCGGGTGGTTTTGTTGTTCTATATCCCACACATTCCATTTGCAAGTAGAAATGCTCAGGGGAACAGTGTATGTGTTAGGTGAAGTTTAACAACAGTCCAAATTTAGACACAGAATTCTCAATCTGCTATGTGCCAGAGGTTAAGGGAAATAACTGAGGAGAAGATCAAGAAGAATGGTGAATCAGGTTTGGGAAGGATCTTGCCTCAGAAGTTCAGCCTGACAAACTCTGGAGCCACATCAACTAAAGTAGAATGAGATAACCAAGGATTACCTTGAATCTCTCCCCCAAATTCCACCTCATCAATTATATGAAGAGACTCTTCAAAATCCATCAAAGTTGCCCACTAAAAAGTTTTCCTCCCTTCTCTCTCTCACGTGCACATGTATCTTAGCCATTTACACTGCAAAATTGGATTTTCAGGTTCAGCTCTCCCTCCCTTTCCCCTTCCACATGGCCTTTCCCTGGGACCTCAGTATGACCTATAGACGGCTACCCTGTTCTTTCACCTTAAAGTAAATAATAACTCCAACATTTGCACCTAATTCATAAAACTCTCACATTCGGGAGCCATTCAGATTATGAGTCATAGAAAAGATTATTTGTTTCAACTAACTTGTTTTTAGAAATCAGTAGACAAGAGCTGGGGAGCCTGGGTGGCTCAGTGGGTTAAAGCCTCTGCCTTCTGCTCAGGTCATGGTCCTAGGGTCCTGGGATGGAGCCCTGCATTGGGCTCTCCGCTCGGCGGGGAGCCTGCTTCCCTTCTCTGTCTCTGCCTGCCTCTCTGCTTACTTGTGATCTCAGTCTGTCAAGTAAATTAAAATAAAAAAAAGAATAAATCAGTATATAAGAGCTGCCTTAGACACAGAACAAGTCTTTGGGAAACAGGGCCTACCACAACACCTGTCGAACGTTAATGTGCATGCAGATCACTTGGGAATCTTGTTAACAGGTAGATTTTGATTCTTTAGATTTCACAGAGGGCCCAAGATTCTGAACTTTAAACAAGCTCTCAAGTAATGATATTTCTGTTCTTCAGGTAAGAGTCTACAGTATTGCTCTTCGGATTTCGCTACACTTTGGAATCTCCTGAGAAGTTAAAACAAAACAAAACACTGGTGTCTGGGTCCCACCTCAGAGGCTGACTAAATGGGCACTATGATTTTTTTTTTAAATTTCTTTTCAGCGTAACAGTATTCATTGTTTTTGCACCACACCCAGTGCTCCATGCAATCCGTGCCCTCTCCAATACCCACCACCTGGATCCCCCAACCTCCCACCCCTTACCCCTTCAAAACCCTCAGATTGTTTTTC
This sequence comes from Lutra lutra, assembly GCF_902655055.1. Taxonomy (NCBI): domain Eukaryota; kingdom Metazoa; phylum Chordata; class Mammalia; order Carnivora; family Mustelidae; genus Lutra; species Lutra lutra. The sequence goes on from NC_062291.1 coordinate 51,569,614, forward strand.
AGAGTCCATAGTCTCTCATGGTTCACCTCCCCTTCCAATTTCCCTCAACTCCCTTCTCCTCTCCATCTCTCCTTGTCCTCCATGCTATTTGTTATGCTCCACAAATAAGTGAAACCATATGATAATTGACTCTCTCTGCTTGACTTATTTCACTCAGCATAATCTCTTCCAGTCCTGTCCATGTTGCTACAAAAGTTGGGTATTCATCCTTTCTGATGGAGGCATAATACTCCATAGTGTATATGGACCACATCTTCCTTATCCATGGTCCTCTCAATTGATGCAGAAAAAGCATTTGACAAAATCCAGCATCCGTTCCTGATTAAAATGCTTCAAAGTATAGGGATAGAGGGAACATTCCTGAACTTTATAAAATCTATCTATGAAAGACTCACAGCAAATATCATCCTCAATGGGAAAAAGCTTGCAGCCTTCCCGTTGAGATCAGGAACACGACAAGGATGCGCACTCTCACCACTCTTGTTCAACATAGTATTAAAGGTCCTAGCAACAGCAATCAGACAACAAAGAGAAATAAAAGGTATCCAAATTGGCAGTGAAGAAGTCAAACTCTCTCTCTTCGCAGATGACATGATTCTTTATATGGAAAACCCAAAAGACTCCACCCCCAAACTACTAGAACTCATACAGCAATTCAGCAACGTGGCAGGATACAAAGTCAACGTACAGAAATCAGTGGCTTTCTTATACACTAACAATGACAATACAGAAAGGGAAATTAGAGAATCAATTCCATTTACTATAGCACCAAGAACCATAAGATACCTGGGAATAAACCTAACCAAAGAGGTAAAGGAACTGTACTCGAGGAACTACAGAACACTCGTGAAAGAAATTGAAGAAAACACAAAAAGATGGAAGACCATTCCATGCTCTTGGATCGGAAGAATAAACATTGTTAAAATGTCTATACTCCCTAGAGCAATCTATACTTTTAATGCCATTCCGATTAAAATTCCACCGGTATTTTTCAAAGAGCTGGAGCAAATAATCCTAAAATTTGTATGGAATCAGAAGAGACCCCGAATCGCTAAGGAAATGTTGAAAAACAAAAATAAAACTGGGGGCATCACGTTACCTGATTTCAAGCTTTACTACAAAGCCGTGATCACCAAGACAGCATGGTACTGGCATAAAAACAGACACATAGACCAGTGCAACAGAGTAGAGAGCCCAGATATGGACCCTCAACTCTATGGTCAATTAATCTTCGACAAAACAGGAAAAAATATACAGTGGAAAAAAGACAGTCTCTTCAATAAATGGCGCTGGGCATTACAATTTTTTAAAAAAACATTTATTTACTTTGAGAGAGAGACAGCATGAGCAGGGGGAGTGGCCACGAGATAGGGACTGCAAAAGGGATAAGCAGACTCCATGTGGGCCAGCCTCGGGGCTTGATCCCAGGACCCTGAGATCATGACCCAAGCCAAAGTCAGATGTCAACTGACTGAGCCATGTAGGCACCCAGCATTGTGATTTTTAAGTTCCTTAGGTGAAACTATTGCAAAGTTTGAGAGCCTCTGGTCTACAATATGGAAAATATAAACAGAATAAAATTAATTAGGCTAATAGGCTTAAGTCAGGGGATCCTAAATTCCTCAAGTATCTTGTTTTTATTTGAATCTCTCAGTATGTAACACAGTGCTTGGTATATAATAAGTCTAATAAAAGTTGCCTGAATTGAATTGCGTAGTATCCTGTCCCCACCTCTGAAAGCCTGCCTTACCAATTGACTCAAAACCTTTGAAATGGGTCCGAATCAGACTAGTTAGATAAACTCATCATGTGGCCTGATAAAGTCCAGGATATCAGGCCTAAGTTTATTTCTTTGCCTATTAGACAAACCAAAAAATATGGGAGTGGTTGTAATTGCCCTTCAGGTAATTTGCCCCTTCAAGAAAACAGAAGTGCCTCTTTCACAGCCTCTTGGAAGCTATTTTGTCGGCACTAAAGCTATGCTACCAGCCTCATGGAAGCAGAGATGAGTCCTTCCAACAAGTGGGTCAGCTGGCAGGAAAACTGGCTTCAGAGTAATGGACCTTTTAAACATACTCTCTGTCCTCTCTGCGTGCAGAGCTGATCTTAGCAGTTGATTACATGCTATCTGCTCGACTTTCAAGGGCAGTATAAGCCGTCAGTATTCTTTTCTACAAGTCCAAGATGCATATAAGCTCAGTTCAAGAAAAACCACATAGACCCACAGAACTTTAGAGCCAGAAGGACCCTGCTCTAACCAAATACATCAGTAAGAAAGTTGGGACCCAGACTGGTGACGTCACTTAAGATCTCCCATCTGCTTTATGGACTATAATTTCTTCTTGCTCCTGGTTCAGTAGTACTCTTCACTGTTTGACAGTTTCTACCTATAATCAATAACATTCCTTATACCAATTAAAATTTAATTGATAGTTTGGCCACGATGTGACTATGCCTAAATGACATCAACCATGATACAAGCAGGCCCAAGGATGGTTCTTTTATGGACTGTGCTTATTGTTGAGATTAAAGAACACAACAGAAATATAAAATAAATTAAAATATACCATGCTTTTTGTATAGTTGGTGGAATATAAGAAATGAGAATTAATTTGACCAACAATTAGAATCCTTTGAGTAGTTCAGGGACAATTACATTATAACCCTAGGGTAGTGGCCATGAGAAGCTCCTCTCAGATCTCTAGCTACAAGGATTATACTGACTGAGGTTCCCATCTGCTAAATATTGACATCCATCATTGCATTTGCATTGAGACCATTCTTCTCAGCATGGCAGGGACACTAACTCAGGTCCTGACCTGGGAGATGTACAACTCCTCTGACAGGTGACCTAGGCTCAAGGATTCCCCATCACCCTGGCCAAGTTTTACTCAAATCTATACTGTACTCTGGGGCACCTGCCTAGCTCAGTTGGTGGAACCTGCAACTCAATCTCAGGGTCATGAGTTTGAGCCTCATGTTGTTATAAAGATTACTTAAAAATAAAAACTAAAAAAACCCTTATACTGTACTCAAAGATGCTTCCACCCAACTTTTCTCCTCTCTCTCCAGCACTTGGAGTCAGACCTGAATCACAATCTGAAGGCTCTCCCAGCCTCTCCTTGCTCCAATCCATTTTTTCCCACAGATGTTTCCCTAATGAATTTATCATATTCAGTCCTATATCGGTGTCTGCCTTTGGAGGTCAAATTAACTCACCCAGTGAAAGAAATGCAATTAGATGACTCTAGTTGACTGTAGGGTAAATCATGTTCACATAATATCAAATGCCATTTATTGTTTTTCAACTTTTTGGATTGGTAATATGGTTGAAGAACAGAACATAATCTTTCCAACCTTGTAATATTTGAGTTGGAAAAGAAAAGGGGAAAGAGGTTAAGGGAGGGTAAAAATAAAAAAAAGACTTCTTCTTGTAAAAAGGGAAGTCAAGAGATTGAGTTATAACTTGATGGAAGAATAAATAAAAGTTTAAATATATTATTATAAATTATAAAACTGATAAAGTAACTAAGAATTGAGTCATAACTGTCAAAGTTGGGGGGAATTAGAATAGGAGTTCTTTCTTTTTTTTTAAAGATTTTATTTATTTATTTGACAGACAGAGATCACAAGTAGGCAGAGAGGCAGGCAGAGAGAGAGGTGGAGGCAGGCTTCCTGCGGAGCAGAGAGCCCGATGCAGGGCTCGATCCCAGAACCCTGGGATCATGACCTGAGCCGAAGGCAGAGGCTTAACCCACTGAGCTATCCAGGCGCCCCTAGAATAGGAATTCTTTAAATTCAGTAATTAAATCCTCTCTTAATATAGCAGGAAATCAATAAAGTCTACATTAAATAGATTAATAGCATTATAAGCACACCACAGGCACCCACTGCAGGTTGGGATAGCATCCTCCCCCAAACCTGAACTTTCTTGCTCTTCCCCTCTCCACAAAACAACAGAGCTGTTTTATTTATTTTTTAAATAATTACCTCTTGTTTTTTTTAAAGATTTCATTCACCTATTTGACAGAGAGAGCACAAACAGGGGAGGGACAAAGGGAGAGGGAGAAGCAGACTCCCCACTGAACAGGGAGCCGGATGTGGGGCTCGATCCTAGAACCTTACCCAAGCCAAAGGCAGACACTTAACTGACTGAGCCACCCAGGCACCCCAGAGCTATTTTATATTTAATGGCCACACATTTTTATCATGTAACTTTCTGCTCTGACACTTCCTCTTCTCTGCTTCCCCACTCCTCTCCCAGGACTAAGCCTCTTGTGTGTCTCCACTTCTCTTCTTAGCCAAGGTTCTCAGAATCATTGAGATGTGCTTTCTTCTCCTCTGTAGTCTCCTCTTTTCCTGTAGTCAAGCCATATACATCTCATCTGAGCCCAAACAAAACTCCCACCTTCTCTGGCAGTTTCATATTTACTAAAATAAACTTTCATTAATCCTTTTGTTGTATTTCACTATAACTGAATTAAAAAAAACAACATCTAATTACTAGAAACATGCACAGAAATGCCATGTGTATATTCCCATAATTGCTCTGAACCTATGTCTCTATAAGTGATGAATTAGAATTCTCAATATCTCCTTTCATGGTGGCATCTAGACAGAATAATCAATGAAATAATGAAGGGGAGATGCGTAAGGTTTGGGAAAGCCATAGCTCAGGAGAGGACATAGGTGCCTTACGGATAAACTCTGAAGTTCAAGCATGGATTGCTGTCACTTGAACTGAACACTGAAGACATTGAACACACTAGCCTTTCCTCAGAGAAAGCCATTTCTGTCTAAGCTTCTTCCATTCCTACATCTGGGGTAAAACAGGGTAAGGGTAAAGAAAGAGATGAACATGCTAGAGTTCAGAAGTCAGCCTATGGAGGAGTTTCCCCTCTACACGTCTCTAACTAACCAGTAAATTGCAGGAAAGCCCTAAGAAAAAGGGAATTCTAGTTTGGCCACATCTGTAGATGCTGTGACACACGAATAACCATACGAACGCCCACACCGAATGCACTAGGTACCAGGTACTGTTCTAAGTACATTACGTGTATTAAACTTACAAAATCCTCATGGAATCCCTATAGAAAAGCATTTTGTTCTTTCTTTTGCATGTGAATAAACTGAAATTTGAAGAAATTAAGTAAGCCCAAGATCACATAGCTGAGAAAAGGTGGAAAAGGGACTCAAACCCTAGATGTCTTGTTCTAGAATCTAACATCTAACCTCTCTACAGTATTTTCAAAGTATTCTTAAAATTTGGAATGAGGGATAAGGGAAGATAGGACCAATCTTTACAGAGATCCTGGGGACAATGTTACAGAGGATCATACCAAGCTCAGACATTCTACAATCATAGGTCACCCAACACTGTTTTACATAGGGTCCCAAAATTCCCTGGAAAGAATTGTGAAAAAGAATTCGTTGTCCTCCTTAGCGGTCTTTGATGCTGGGATTAAAAGTTGCTCTGAAACCCCTGGAGAGAATGACCTAAGAAATCAAGGAACTCAGGGTGCCTGGGTGGCTCAGTGGGTTAAAGCCTCTGTCTTTGGCTCAGGTCATGATCTCAGGGTCCTGGGATCAAGCCCCGCATCCGGCTCTCTGCTCAGTGGGGAGCCTGCTTCCGCCTTTCTCTCTGCCTGCCTCTCTGCCCACTCATGATCTCGGTCTGTCAAATAAATAAATAAAATCTTTAAAAAAAAAAAGAAAGAAATCAAGGAACTCAATTTAAGGGAGAGTTGGAGGAGTTGAATGTTGGAAAAGAGAAATTTGGAATAAATTCCCTAGGAAAAGAAGTAAACCCACATTGGAAGGCTGAAGAACCAGTAAACAAGTAGAAGCCAAGACACCCAGTCCTTTGTCCCTGGGAGAAGAACTATGTCTCCCACACTAAAGGGAATCAGAACCTCCTCCCAATGTGGAAGGCAGCACAACAAGAATGCAAGGAAGGAGAAAGTTGTAATCATTTAACAGTCCTTTAAGATAGTCTGGATTTGCCTCGAGCCTTTAAGCTGTGGACTTTGGGAAATGGCTCTGAACCGTAATTCCACTGAACATTAATTTAGTGTTAAGAATAGCTTCACCTCTCTTCACATGCTTTCCCTTCTCCATATCTCATGAACTCCAGCAACCTTATGCATCAATCTCATCAAAACAAACACAAAAAATAAAAACTACTTGCAGATGATTTGTACATAAAAACCCTTTATTGAGGTTTCAGAGGGAAGAATCAATTACTTAAAACTTAATATCACAGGGGCGCCTGGGTGGCTCAGTTGTTGGGTGTCTGCCTTCAGCTCAGGTCATGATCCCGGGGTCCTGGGATCCAGCCTCACATCGGGCTCCCTGCTCGGCGGGAAGCCTGTTTCTCCTTCTCCCTCTCCAACTCCCTCTCCTTATGTTCCCTCTCTCGCTGTGTCTCTCTGGCAAATAAATAAATAAAATCTTTAAAAAAAAAAACAACTTAATATCATATAATCCCCCTTTTTTATGAATGAAAGGAGGAGGGAAAGGAGAGAGGAGAAAGAAGGAAAGAAAAGTGAGAGAGGGATTGAGAGACAGAGAAGTAAAGGAGGAAACACCCTCAACTACTTGATGTTCCTGCCTCTTGTCATGATTCTGGACCTCACATCTTCCCTTCCTCTCTTCTCCCTCTGAAGTAAGAACCAATTCCTCCATTTTCCTTAAAGAGCAATTCAGTTGTAAGTCATCCTCACTCTCAGCCACAGATCCATGATGCATGGCCAAATTCATCAAATGCTTAGTTCAACAAAAAGCTCTTTCCTTTTAACACAATATACTTCCCTCTGAAGGCAATTGTTGTTAGACACAAATAGTATCCCTTCACAGTTTTGAAGGAATTACCCATTTTAAAGGAAATCCGATCACTGTCTCTTGCAATTTGCGTACAATGTAATAAACATGATGTTTTATATATGTTTCCAAATTGACACAGAATACACTCCTTTAGATTACTTGGTTTCAACATTTCTCAAAATTTGACTTTCTGATATGTGTTTAAGAGTCTGTCTCTTACTTTACTTTAACCCTTTATTAATTCAAATCAAATCAATTAACATATTAGTAGGGACTAGGAAGGGAACCCAGGATGGCAATCTGGATTCCTAAGGAAGACAAAAGGCTCAAAAAATTTATGTTAAATTTTACCAATGGTTATCCTTAGTTAAGTCAATCAAAACCATCATTCATATTAACTTTGATACTCCACATAGAAAACTGACATAGGCAATCAAAATGGTGAAAAACACAATACAGCATCTTTATTCCTATATTTGTACTGCAAAAGGAAGAGGATAAATGGGGGATGGGTAATGAGCAGGAACTGGAGGCGGAAAGAGAAGGAAACAATAACAAACTTCAATGTTTATTCTAAGGCACCACTGTCCATTTGAACTATAATTAGAAGTCACCAAATTTTGGGAGGTGGTCTCACTAATTCCAGCAGATGGCAGTGCTGTATAACATGTCAATTTAAAACAAAGTAAAACAAAACAAAAAACTTCCTGAAGCTCTGGACCCTTTAAGAGAGAAAACTTACAAATGATTCTTTTTTATTTATTTGGGTTTCTTTTAAAGTTTTATTTATTTAAGTAATCTCTACACCCAACTTGGTACTCAATTTCACAACCCAAGATCAAGAGTGGCGTGGTCTTTCAACTGAGCCAGCCAGGCGCCCCTAAATGGTTCCTTTTTCGAGTTGAGAAGTGAATATTGAGGTATAAACCCATTCTCTGAAAATTCCTGTTTTCAAATTATAGACACCAAATACAACCCCAGATCTTAGCAATACCCAAAGTTCCAGATATCCTATGGATCCCCTCATCATTAAACACAATTATACGTGTTTAACTAGTGTTTAGTGCTCCATTGGCCTTGGGTATCTGCTGGAACCTCAGGTAGTCACATAAAGTGGCTGTCCCACATCCCTTTCCCTTACTCCCAGCTTCTTCCCCTAGAAAGAGTAGAGGCTGATTCCAACCCATTCAGCCCTATACCTGAGTTCCTTGGAATGGCCTCCAGTTTCTCCAGTCCTTAATGAATTCTTCCTCTCCTAACCTCCATAGTACGCAGAGCCCTTAGCTTCAGGTCAGCATTTAACAACTTCATGGTACTGTTCCCATGGTGATGGTTTCAATTTACCAATTAGGCAATTAACTTGAAATCATGGAAGGTGTGCTCTTTGTATTTTTATTTCCCTACCATAAAAACGATATCAGATGCTGATGAGGTGCTTTAAAGATAGTCATTAATTGATTAAACCCTCTCATCAACTCTTAAAAAGGTTTACCAGCATGCTAATTTTCAGTAATGCCCTTTGAGTTTGAGGCCAGCCATAGGACTGTGCAGAAGACTCCAGTCAGAGACATCTGCTCCTGGTCAAATAGTGGTGTAGTTTTCCTGCGAAGTAAAAGCAGCTTGTGTGCTGCCTGTACCTGAAATCCCATTTTTCATGCACGAGGCACAAGTGTTCCACCTCTTCCTAACATCCCAGGGCTCCCTACGTAAGCCCCCACCCCTAGGCCTTCTACTCAATCTGAGCACAACAGAGCTTTCTAATTAAGCCTGTTTGGGTTGAACACAGTCGTACCATTTTTAGTTTCAGGCCTCAATGAAAAGTTTTAGTTATTTACTTTATTTCCACCAACTCTTCTCTTTGCTACCTTTATTTGCTTTTCCAAACCTGTGCCACAATACTCAGTGCTCTGAAGCTCCTACTAATCCCGGGACACATCTCACCAGGTATTTTATTTAGGCCCACAGATTATAATTATCTAACATATTGTATCCATTCTGGGGCCAAGAGCAACTTCAAGCACACCCAACCCTTCAATCAGCCCCAGTTCCAGGTGTGTTAAATTCTCATTAGCAGTTTCTTCATTCATTCATTTACACACCAAGTATTTGTCCAGTGCCTGCTATATTTTAGGCACTGGACTGACTAGTGAAGAGTCAGTATGATCCCTAGCCTCAGAAAGCTTGTGATTTTGTGGAGGAGACGACATTTTAAGTAAACGCACACATGAATATTAATTATAACTAAAATATATTCTTTTTTTTTAAGATTTTTTTTTTTTATATGACAGATCACAAGTAGGCAGAGAGGCAGGCAGAGAGAGACAAGAGGAGGAGGCAGGCTCCCTGCTGAGCAGAGAGCCCGATGTAGGACTCGATCCCAGAACCCTGAGATCATGACCTGAGCTGAAGGCAGAGGCTTTAACCACTGAGCCATCCAGGCGCCCCCTAAAATATATTCTTTAAAGGAAAAGAACGGAATGTTATGAGAATGTAATGTGGGTCATGATAGTGGGGATATAGAATTTAGATGGGGCAGTGGTTACAGATGGGCTGTCTAGAAAGTAATGTTTAAATTGTACCCCAAAAGTTGAGAAGTGAGCACACTGAAGGATCAACATAGGCAAAAATGACCCAGGGAACCTACCGAGAAGGTCACTGGCAGCAAGAGTGCAGCCCAACATCAAGTCTGTAAGTTAGGCAGGAGCTACACCCTGCTTGACCTTGGAGACCAGGGTTGGTACTGAAGCTCATACCAGACCTGTAACTTATGATTCTAAAATAGGCTCTCCTCGACGGCTGAACGTTGAAACTGAAGTCAGATGTCCAAATTCTTCCACCACTGCCTGAGCAGGGACTGGCAAATTTAGACCCAGAGGCTCTTTCAGAGTCTGCTGGAATCTCAGGTAACCACATATCCCTTTTCCTCATTCATATCTTCTTCCCCACCCTGAACCACACCCAGACTCTGCTCAGGTCCCTGTTGTAGAAACAAGTGCTTTGGGAATGAGAATATGTCTTCACCATTGCTAGGACTGGGGCCTTTCATTCTTCCACCATTGTGTCAGTGGGAAAAGACCTAACTTGCCATCACAAAAGAAAGAATTTTATAATGTTAATTTTAAATTAATTTTAATTAACTTATTATTTAATTATTAATTAAAATTAATTTCAAAATGTTAATTTTAATGTCTTTTAATGCCACTTTATATCTTAAGTCAATTACACATTAACTCCTTAAAAATAATGTGCTTTTTATTTAATTTTAGACCAATCCTAGGTCCAGACTCCACAAAGAGGCCCCTGACACTTAAATAATTAAGAATAATAATGAATGTAATAATCATCACTCTTTCCCAGAATTCAAAAGCACTTTTCACTTATTTGACACCTTCTTAAACTACAGGAAGATAAATCACATCAGACCTGGGGAGAGAAGGAAGAGTTGCAACTTGTAATTCAGACACCCAAATTCCACAGAAAGAAAGGGGACCCAATCATCTTCCTAATGATATGGTTCTTTAACAAGTGATACCAGCCACCCGTACCTTCTGCTTGCGTGAATAAATTATTCTTGCCAGGTTCGGTTATTCCTTGACAGCTGAAGGAAGACATGTCCTGTCAGCTTCATCAAGGGAGAGGGTAAAGGTAGATAATTGTAGATGTTATGGTATGGTTATGTCAAGTTCATTTCACTGTTCTATTTTGGTACATTTGAAAATTTCCATAATAAAATGTTTTATTTTAAATGTTAATCTTTTTATTGTGATTGAATATTTCTAGATTCCCTCTCTCAAATATTTCTCTGTGTTATGGGACCAAATCCCAGTCATCTCTCACTGGTAGCTGCTCTGGCAACAGTTATAAAAATCTATTGTTTGGGGTACCCGGGGGCTCAGTTGGTTAAGCATCTGCCTTGGGCTCAGATCATCGTGATCTTGGAGTCCTGGGATTCAGCCCTGCTTTGGGCTCCCTGCTGAGTGCTTCTCCTTCTCCCTCTGCCCCTCCCTCTGCCCCCCCATACTTGTTCTCTCCATCAAAGAAATAAAATCCCTAAAAAAAAAAAATCATTTAGAATCTATTGTTTGGTGGAGTTAATAAAAAATAAAGACTCAAACTTTGAAGTATGAGAAGGAAAACTCAGCTATCTACCTTGAGTTCACACTATTTCAATTCAATAAACAATTTCAGAATTAGACCCATCAAGACCAGGAAGGTGAGTGCCAGATAGACATTACCATCTTTGTCACCACTGGGCAATGGTACAGGCACTTAAAAAAAAAATTCAGGAGGGAGGAGTCAAGATGGCGGAGAAGTAGCAGGCTGAGACTACTTCAGGTAGCGGGAGATCAGCTAGATAGCTTATCTAAAGATTGCAAACACCTACAAATCCAACGGGAGATTGAGGAGAAGAAGAACAGCAATTCTAGAAACAGAAAATCAACCACTATCTGAAAGAACTCTACGGAAAGCGCTCAGGGAACAAAAGCTCCCGAAAGCGAACCCAGCAAACCCGAGCGGATTACTCAGCCCCGCCCCGGGTAAGGGCGGTGCAACTCTGACTGGGGCAAAGACGCTTGAGAATCACTACAACAGGCCCCTCCCCCAGAAGATCAACGAGAAACCCAGCCAGGACCAAGTTCACCTACCAAGGAGTGCAGTTTCAATACCAAGGAGAGCAGCGGAATTCCAGAGGAGAAGAAAGCAAAGCATGGAACTCATGGCTTTCTCCCCATGATTCTTTAGCCTTGCAGTTAATTTAATTTTTTTTTCTTTTTCAATTTTTTTTCTCTTCTTCTGCTAAATTTTTAACTTTTACCGTTTTCTTTTTTAACGTTTTTTAAATAGTTTATCTAATATATATATATATATATTTTTCTTTTTATATTTTTTATTGGCTTTCTTTTTTTTAATAGTTTCTTTTTTTTTTTTTCTTTCTGAACCCCTTTTTATCCCCTTTCTCCCCCCTCACGATTTGGGATCTCTTCTGATTTGGCCAAAGCATATTTTCCTGGGGTTGTTGCCACCCATTTAGTATTTTACTTGCTCCTTCATATACTCTTTTTTTTTTTTTTAAAGATTTTATTTATTTATTTGACAGACAGAGATCACAAGTAGGTAGAGAGGCAGGCAGAGAGAGAGGAAGGGAAGCAGGCTCCCTGCTGAGCAGAGAGCCCGATGCGGGACTCAATCCCAGGACCCTGAGATCATGACCTGAGCCGAAGGCAGCGGCTTAACCCACTGAGCCACCCAGGCGCCCTCCTTCATATACTCTTATCTGGACAAAATGACAAGGTGGAAAAATTCACAACAAAAAAAAGAACAAGAAGCAGTGCCAAAGGCTAGGGACCAAATCAATACAGACATTGGTAATATGTCAGATATAGAGTTCAGAATGATGATTCTCAAGGTTCTAGCCGGGCTTGAAAAAGGCATGGAAGATATTAAAGCAACCCTCTCGGGAGATATAAAAGCCCTTTCTGGAGAAATAAAAGAACTAAAATCTAACCAAGTTGAAATCAAAAAAGCTATTAATGAGGTGCAATCAAAAATGGAGGCTCTTACTGCTAGGATAAATGAGGCAGAAGAAAGAAGTAGCGATATAGAAGACCAAATGACAGAGAATAAAGAAGCTGAGCAAAAGAGGGACAAACAGCTACTGGACCACGAGGGGAGAATTCGAGAGATAAGTGACACCATAAGATGAAACAACATTAGAATAATTGGGATTCCAGAAGAAGAGGAAACAGAGAGGGGAGCAGAAGGTATGTTGGAGAGAATTATTGGAGAGAATTTCCCCAATATGGCAAAGGGAACAAGCATCAAAATCCAGGAGGTTCAGAGAACCCCCCTCAAGATCAATAAGAATAGGTCCACACCCTGTCACCTAATAGTAAAATTGACAAGTCTTAGTGACAAAGAGAAGATCCTGAAAGCAGCCCGGGAAAAGAAGTCTGTAACGTACAATGGTAAAAATATTAGATTGGCAGCAGACTTATCCACAGAGACCTGGCAGGCCAGGAAGAGCTGGCATGATATATTCAGAGTACTAAACGAGAAAAACATGCAGCCAGAATACTATATCCAGCTAGGCTATCATTGAAAATAGAAGGAGAGATTCAAAGCTTCCAGGACAAACAAAAACTGAAAGAATTTGCAAATACCAAACCAGCTCTACAGGAAATATTGAAAGGGGTCCTCTAAGCAAAGAGAGACCCTAAAAGAAGTAGATCAGAAAGAAACAGAGACAATATACCATAACAGTCACCTTACAGGCAATACAATGGCACTAAATTCATATCTCTCAATACTTACCCTGAATGTTAATGGGCTAAATGCCCCAATCAAAAGACACAGGGTATCAGAATGGATAAAAAAACAAAACCCATCTATATGTTGCCTACAAGAAACTCATCTTAAACCCGAAGACACCTCCAGATTTAAAGTGAGGGGGTGGAAAAGAATTTACCATGCTAATGGACATCAGAAGAAAGCAGGAGTGGCAATCCTTATATCAGATCAATTAGATTTTAAGCCAAAGACTACAATAAGAGATGAGGAAGGACACTATATCATACTCAAAGGAACTAACCAACAAGAAGATCTAACAATTTTAAATATCTATGCCCCTAACGTGGGAGCAGCCAACTATATAAACCAAATAATAACAAAATCAAAGAAACACATCGACAAGAATACAATAATAGTAGGGGATTTTAACACTCCCCTCACTGAAATGGACAGATCATCCAAGCAAAAGAACAACAAGGAAATCAAGGCCTTAAATGACACACTGGACCAGATGGACATCACAGATATATTCAGAACATTTCATCCCAAAGCAACAGAATACACATTCTTCTCTAGTGCACATGGAACATTTCCAGAATAGATCACATTCTTGGTCCTAAATCAGGTCTCAACCATTATCAAAAGATTGGGATCATTCCCTGCATATTTTCAGACCACAATGCTCTGAAGCTAGAACTCAATAACAAGAGGAAATTTGGAAAGAACCCAAATACATGGAGACTAAACAGCATCCTTCTCAAGAATGAATGGGTCAACCAGGAAATTAAAGAAGAATTGAAAAAATTTATGGAAACAAATGATAATGAAAACACAACGGTTCAGAATCTGTGGGACACAACAAAGGCAGTCCTGAGAGGAAAATATATAGCGGTACAAGCCTTTCTCAAGAAACAAGAAAGGTCTCAGGTACACAACCTAACCCTACACCTAAAGGAGCTGGAGAAAGAACAAGAAAGAAACCCTAACCCCAGCAGGAGAAGAGAAACCATAAAGATCAGAGCAGAAATCAATGAAATAGAAACCAAAAAAACAATAGAACAAATCAACGAAACTAGGAGCTGGTTCTTTGAAATAATTAATAAGATTGATAAACCCCTGGCCAGACTTATCAAAAAGAAAAGAGAGAGGACCCAAATAAATAAAATCATGAATGAAAGAGGAGAGATCACAACGAACACCAAAGAAATACAGACAATTATAAGAACATACTATGAGCAACTCTACGCCAACAAATTTGACAATCTGGAAGAAATGGATGCATTCCTAGAGACATATAAACTACCACAACTGAACCAGGAAGAAATGGAAAGCCTGAACAGACCCATAAGCAGTAAGGAGATTGAAACAGTCATCAAAAATCTCCAAACAAACAAAAGCCCGGGGCCAGATGGCTTCCCGGGGGAATTCTACCAAACATTTAAAGAAGAACTAATTCCTATTCTCCTGAAACTGTTCCAAAAAATAGAAATGGAAGGAAAACTTCCAAACTCATTTTATGAGGCCAGCATCACCTTGATCCCAAAACCAGACAAGGATCCCATCAAAAAAGAGAACTACAGACCAATATCCTTGATGAACACAGATGCAAAAATTCTCGCCAAAATACTAGCCAATAGGATTCAACGGTACATTAAAAGGATTATTCACCACGACCAAGTGGGATTTATTCCAGGGCTGCAAGGCTGGTTCAACATCTGCAAATCAATCAATGTGATACAACACATTAATAAAAGAAAGAACAAGAACCATATGATACTCTCCATAGATGCTGAAAAAGCATTTGACAAAGTACAGCATCCCTTCCTGATCAAAACTCTTCAAAGTGTAGGGATAGACGGCACATACCTCAATATTATCAAAGCCATCTATGAAAAACCCACCGCAAATATCATTCTCAATGGAGAAAAACTGAAAGCTTTTCCGCTAAGGTCAGGAACACGGCAGGGATGTCCTTTATCACCACTGCTATTCAACATAGTACTAGAAGTCCTAGCCTCAGCAATCAGACAACAAAAGGAAATTAAAGGCATCCAAATCGGCAAAGAAGAAGTCAAACTATCACTCTTCGCAGATGATATGATACTATATGTGGAAAACCCAAAAGACTCCACTCCAAAACTGCTAGAACTTGTACAGGAATTCAGTAAAGTGTCAGGATATAAAATCAATGCACAGAAATCAGTTGCATTTCTCTACACCAACAACAAGACAGAAGAAAGAGAAATTAAGGAGTCCATCCCATTTACAATTGCACCCAAAACTATAAGATACCTAGGAATAAACCTAACCAAAGAGACTAAGAATCTACACACAGAAAACTATAAAGTACTCATGAAAGAAATTGAGGAAGACACAAAGAAATGGAAAAATGTTCCATGCTCCTGGATTGGAAGAATAAATATTGTGAAAATGTCTATGCTACCTAAAGCAATCTACACATTTAATGCAATTCCTATCAAAGTACCATCCATTTTTTTCAAAGAAATGGAACAAATAATCGTAAAATTTATATGGAACCAGAAAAGACCTCGAATAGCCAAAGGAATATTGAAAAAGAAAGCCAAAGTTGGTGGCATCACAATTCCGGACTTCAAGCTCTATTACAAAGCTGTCATCATCAAGACAGCCTGGTACTGGCACAAAAACAGACACATAGATCAATGGAACAGAAAAGAGAGCCCAGAAATGGACCCTCAACTCTATGGTCAACTCATCTTCGACAAAGCAGGAAAGAATGTCCAATGGAAAAAAGACAGCCTCTTCAATAAATGGTGTTGGGACAATTGGACAGCCACATGCAGAAAAATGAAATTGGATCATTTCCTTACACCACACACGAAAATAGACTCAAAATGGATGAAGGATCTCAATGTGAGAAAGGAATCCATCAAAATCCTCGAGGAGAACACAGGCAGCAACCTCTTCGACGTCAGCCGCAGCAACATCTTCCTAGGAACATCACCAAAGGCAAGGGAAGCAAGGGCAAAAATGAACTTTTGGGATTTTATCAAGATCAAAAGCTTTTGCACAGCAAAGGAAACAGTGAACAAAACCAAAAGACAACTGACAGAATGGGAGAAGATATTTGCAAATGACATATCAGATAAAGGGCTAGTGTCCAAAATCTATAAAGAACTTAGCAAACTCAACACCCAAAGAACAAATAATCCCATCAAGAAATGGGCAGAGGACATGAACAGACATTTCTGCAAAGAAGACATCCAGATGGCCAACAGACACATGAAAAAGTGCTCCACATCACTCGGCATCAGGGAAATACAAATCAAAACCACCATGAGATATCACCTCACACCAGTCAGAATGGCTAAAATTAACAAGTCAGGAAATGACAGATGCTGGCGAGGATGCGGAGAAAGGGGAACCCTCCTACACTGTTGGTGGGAATGCAAGCTGGTGCAACCACTCTGGAAAACAGCATGGAGGTTCCTCAAAATGTTGAAAATAGAACTACCCTATGACCCAGCAATTGCACTGCTGGGTATTTACCCTAAAGATACAAACGTAGTGATCCGAAGGGGCACGTGCACCCGAATGTTTATAGCAGCAATGTCTACAATAGCCAAACTATGGAAAGAACCTAGATGTCCATCTATAGACGAATGGATAAAGAAGATGTGGTATATATACACAATGGAATACTATGCAGCCATCAAAAGAAATGAAATCTTGCCATTTGCGACGACGTGGATGGAACTAGAGGGTATCATGCTTAGCGAAATAAGTCAATCGGAGAAAGACAACTATCATATGATCTCCCTGATATGAGGGAGAGGAGATGCAACATGGGGGGTTAAGGGGGTAGGAGAAGAATCAATGTAACAAGATGGGATTGGGAGGGAGAGAAACCATAAGTGACTCTTAATCTCACAAAACAAACTGAGGGTTGATGGGGGGAAGGGGGTTGGGGGGGGTGGGGTTATGGATATTGGGGAGGGTATGTGCTATGGTGAGCGCTGTGAAGTGTGTAAACCTGGCGATTCGCTGACCTGTACCCCTGGGGATAAAAATATATGTTTATAAAAAATAATATTAAAAAAAAATGCTAAGAAAAAAAAATTCAATTCTTGGCTGAGAAAGCATGATTCTGGTAATGCAGAAGAAAGAACTCTCTTTTGAGACAATGTGTGCTTCCCAACCTTCTCCCTGCTACACATACATAAATGCTCCCAAAGAGAGGCCTGGATCAATAAAAAGCCAATTAAACCACTTAGCTGGAAGTGGTGGTCTTGATAGAACCAGACTCTTGGGAAAACTCTTGGAAATTTCCATTCTAGAATCTTCCCATTTATACGAATTGGGAGAGGAATCATAATCCGAAGGATTTTACCTTCCCAAAGGAGGGTCTGTTTCCAAATGGCTTTTTGAACACACATAAGAAGAAAACCCAAGGCAGGTTCCAGCCACACACAGCTTCCTAGCTTTACAGGATTTCACTGGAGCCAGAGGAATGCAGTGGCTACTTGATGCCTCAGTTTCCACATTTATCAAATGGTGATAATATAGGTTATTATGGGAATTAAATAAGACAATATGTAGGAAGTACTTAGCACAGTAGCTAATGCATTGGAAGTACTCAATAAATGGTTTGGCTTTTGTAAATTATTTGATTGTTTACCACATCTTTATATGCTAGCTACATTTTAGCATAATTCAGACAAGCCCATTCACCATTTAATCCAAACCCGTGTACAGGGAAAAAAAAATATTTTTCCAAACACAAATATAAACTCACTTTATTATGCTTTTGAAATAAGAAAATATTAGCATAAATATCCGATCTATTAGTAAAATCTCAATCTGAAAAGAAGGCCCAATGGTACAATGTATCTATAGAAGTTAGTTTCTTTGCTTTTCTAGTCAATTTCAAAGTAGAGCTTGAAGTGATATAAAGTAATATTTAAGATGTTGAATCATCACACCACAATCTTGTTCTTGATTCCACAAAATACCTCATTCCCACAAATTCCTCCCTTTTGAAATAAACAGTATAGGCACATGGAAGCTTAACAGTAACATTTTGTGAAGTTAGACAATGATAGACTCTAAAATCTACATTTTCCTTGCTGGTTTTCTAAAAATGCTGCTCCAAAAGGGAAGTAAAATATAAATTTATGCATGTATAAAGTAAAAATATCTGAATTATTTTATATAAAATTTTAAAAGCTCCGGTTTCTATACTCATTTTTCGTGAATACTTATAATACTTTAGAGAAATTATATTGCAGAGCTGGATAAACAAAATTTTACTGTGATCACCAGGGAAAAATATGTATAAGAATATTTATAACTATATTTCAAAAAATCTTTAGGCTTGAAGATTCAAGAAATGACATTTAGTGTAAAGTGCTACTCCAAACACACATAAGTTCATTTAACTTTGACTTTTTTACAGATATTTTCCAAATATTGTTTTTAAATTGCAAGTGACAAAGTAAATGGGTTCAAAACTACAGTCTTTAAGTAAAAAGATAACAGGCAACATTCAAATTTATCTTGGGAAAACAACTATAAAATACTACAGCTTTCTTCCATTAAATCAAGTCAGTATTTCATTCTGAAAGCAATGTATTAATATGTAATTTCATGAAGTAATCCAGTTATAGGCAAAGACTTGCTGAACATGCTTAGTCAACCTAAGATCTTCCTCAGTGCTGGCCTCTGGAGGGACAATGGATAAAATGGCCTTCGGGGTCAAAATATTTCTTTGAGGCTCAGATTGTAAATTTTTCAATAGTTACAATCCCCCTTCAACGGTGTAACTTGCTCCTAATTTACAGGTATGACACAATTTGGGGATGCAAATGATTGGAGAGACAGCAGCAGATCTGGCCTTTCTCTTCTTTCCCGTGTCCTCCCTCTGAAGTCAGAAATTACTCCAAACTGTAGGAAAACGGAGTACTTGAGAATGAGTAAATTATTCTAATCCAATGAGTGAAGGTACATAAACAAGTTCTATGAACTCTAAAGTGTCACAGCATTAGCCTTCTTAAGCTTCTCTTCCCTCTCCCCCGACCAAAGCTCTAATTAATGAGTGCTGGGATGCTGAGCCGAATCCCTAAAGCCTTCTCACTCAGGGGAAGAGGCCCAAGTTAGAATCAAGTTTCTAATGATTATCCATAAAAAGATAAAAACTTAACCCAGGGAGAAAGGAATCTCACCTTTAGAATATTTTTCAGGCTAACCTCCCAAGTTCTGTTTTGGGTAATGATGAACCGAAATGTCTGCTCTGAAAAGAAAACTCCCATCAGAGACCTGCTGATTCAAGAATTCAATTCCTGCCCAGCTGGAATTCTGCCAACACTTTCAGTTCCTGGCAGGACTGTGTGTACAATTCAAATAAAAGCTTTGTTTCTAAAGAAAAAAGCGGGGAGAGAAGTGTTGGTGTTAACATTTCAGGTAAGATTTAGAAATCACCCTTGTGACTTGCTGTATTCCGTTAAATTCAGTATTATATTAATAGACGTGGGTGCCTAATCAGAGGGGAGGGGCTCAGCCTTAGGAAGCCTTCTGTGGAGGTGGGAGGTGAAGATGTCAACCCTTTCTCTAGTAGAGTTTCTCACTAGGGCTTTACACGGAGTTGTTGAAGAATGCTTTAGATTCTGCAAAAGGCAGTGATTAATACAGACCTCTTTCTCCAAGAAAGCATCAAGTAAGCAAATCTAACATGCCATTGTTTCCGTTTCCATTCTAACTGAGGGAGTAAGACAGAGGAGCAGAGAGTTGGCAATAAAGCTTCCCAATGTCATCTGCTTTGGTCATGCTTCGAAATTACCCCCCAATTACAGCGAATTATAGCAGCTCCGTCCTAACATACTGCATAGAGTAATGCTCATTGTCTGAAAGGTAAAAGTTCGATTGTGAGTACAAATCGCAAATGAGGAAACTCTGAGCCAGTCCAACTTGCTTTGTTATTTGGTATTCTTCCCTATAAACACGTTAATAAAATAATAACGGTGATTTCCTCGGAAGGCAACGTCTCTGCCAAAATTAAATGCTTCCGAGACATGTGCAGTCCAGTGGTCCCACCTCTCTCAGCCCTGAAGATTCCTAGGCTCAAGGCCATGGGTCATGTGGGGTTGTAACCAGGCACTGTCAGAGCCACACACTGATCGTCTTTGTGATCTAACTCTCTTGCTACAGAATAAGCCACCGATCCATTGGTCCATAGCTGCAGCTTGGGATCCGATTCTTTGGCAAGGAACCGCAGCTGGGTTTTTTTCCTCTTCTTTACGAGTCTAGCAAAGCCAAGCAACACAGAACTGAATATCATTGAAAATCCACAGAGAAGAAATGCCGCCGTGTAGCTGCCAGTCATATCGACAAGCCACCCTGTAATAAGCAACCACAAAATTACATTGTCGAGTGTAAAATCCAATTATTTACGTGCTCCCAAATCTAATGCTTTCTAATGATAATAAACACTAGGTTGCTAACCCCACCATCATAGTTTTGACACACAAAGCCGATCTAAAAACATTGTGCAGCAACTGAAAACTGCATTCTGTTTTCTAGGAAAACTCATAAAACAGATTGTTGTTCTGTGAAGTACTTGGAGGAATGTCCCATTCTTAGTGATCACACAACAAATATTATTATTAATACCAGCAAGTATGGAAGAAAAGATAAAAATAGTGTCATTCAGGGGCGCCTGGGTGGCTCAGGGGGTTAAGCCTCTGCCTTCGGCTCAGGTCATGATCTCAGGGTCCGGGGATTGAGTCCCGCATCGGTCTCTCTGCTCAGTGGGGAGCCTACTTCCCCCCCTCTCTGCCTGCCTCTGTGCCTACTTGTGATCTCTCTCTGTCAAATAAATAAATAAAATCTTTTTAAAAAAATAGTGTCATTCAAATTATTGAGTTGGGATCATTTATGTTTGTTGTATAATTGTACTGAATGTTAGTTCTATTCCCAGTACCCACATACTGTCTATCTCGAGTAACATAACATGCTTCTGGATAAAGCAGAATTCAAATTTTCAGTTGGATCCAGTCACTGTACCCTGTGCAGTTTGAAATCAGAACTTTGGGCCATCGTAGAAGTTGCCAATGCAAACTGTACCTCGTATCACCAGGTATCATTTTGCAATCATGGCTCCCCCCATCTTTATTTCTTCTTGCAACAAATTAATATCAATAGCTATTCCAGCTCTAAATTTTGAGGAGGACCAAGGCATATGATATGCAAAACATGGGCCACAATGATCAGAGAATCAAATTAGACCTTGGCAGGCAATTATTTTGTGATTAAAAAGTTTAAAAAAAAACTCCTCTAAATTGGGGTGCCTGGGTGACTCAGTTGGTTGAGCATCTGACTCTTGGTTTTGTCTCAGGTCACGATCTCAGGGTCGTGGGGTTAAGCCCTGCATCAGGCTCTGCATTCAGTGAGGAGTCTTCTTGAAGATTCTCTCCCTCTCCCCCTCCTTCCTCTCATGTTCTCTCTCTCTCTCTTTCTAAAATAAATAAAATAAATCTTTAAAAAAGTGCCTCTAAACTTAAATCCACTGGAAAGGCATATGATTTTACCTTTCACCTACTTCAATTCATTAGTCAAAAATGTTATGTAGAGGGGTGCCTGGGTGGCTCAGGGGGTTAAAGCCTCTGCCTTCAGCTAGGGTCATGATCCCAGAGTCCTGGGATCAAGCCCCGCATCGGGCTCTCTGTTCGGTGAGGAGCCTGCTTCCTCCTCTCTCTCTGCCTGCCTCTCTGCCTACTTGTGATCTCTGTCTGTCAAATAAATAAATAAAAAAATCTTTTAAAAAATGTTATGTAGAAATTGTTATAAGCCCCACAAAGTTTCCTGCAATTCACAGTATCTCAAATATTTTAGTTATTGTGGGATTTACTTATGCATATATTTCGGAATATATGCATATATATGTATGTATTTATGACATATGTATGACGTATGACTGAGTTGTCATTTTAAAGGTAATTAAATAAATGGTAAGATTCTCCAATGCCTGACAATAGGTATAATGTCTGATTTGCCAAAGGAAGGCCACAGATTGAAAAAAGATCCAGGAATTCCAATTTCATTGATGCACTGTGACTTTTTAAAAGAATTACAGAATTATACTGCTCCTAAAGGTTGGTGAACATAAAAATTGGCTATGGAGGGAGGATGTGGGGACACTTTGGGAAACTGCCCCCAAAGTGACCCCCCAAAAAACATTTTGGGGGCACTTCCCAAAATGAAGCATTAAACATGTAGCCCTGTATCACCAAATTTAAACTGACCAGGATATTTTATCCACAGCTCTGAAGCAACCAGATTGCCCCCCAGTGTGCTTCTTTAGCAATCACTAGCGTTTGGAAATAATTCAAAACTTTTTATTCACAATAGCAGTTAAAGCAGAAATCTTGCCTTCTTCAAAAATTCCCTTCCTTTCGGGGCGCCTGGGTGGCTCAGTGGGTTAAGCCGCTGCCTTCGGCTCAGGTCATGATCTCGGGATCCTGGGATCGAGTCCCATGTCTGGCTCTCTGCTCGGCAGGGAGCCTGCTTCCCTCTCTCTCTCTGCCTGCCTCTCTGTCTACTTGTGGTCTCTCTCTGTCAAAAAAATAAAAATAAAATCTTAAAAAAAAAAATTCCCTTCCTTTCTTCTAAGCACATGTTTGGCTCATTTCTTTTTTGCCTATTTTCAGAGACCTTCACTCTCTTAGTTTTAGTTTAGGCAGGTGATAAAATCAGAACCAATTATTCTCGGGGCACCTGGATGGCTCAGGAGGTTAAGGGGCCGCTTTTGGTGCAGGTCAAGATCCAGGAGTCCCAGGATCAAGCCCCGCCCCAGGTTCCCTGCTCAGTGGGGAGTCTGCTTCTCCTCCTGCCCCTCACCCTGTTCTTGGGCTTGTGCACTCACTCTCTAATAAATAAATAAGCTCTTTTTAAAAAGAACCAATTATTCTCAATCTTTAGTGTGCATGAGCTTCACAAGAAAGCTGATTCAAAATGTAGATTCCTGGAAAGATTCAGATCACAAAGGAGGACCAAGGAATCTGCATTTTGTAACAAGGGCCCCAGGGGGTTTTGACGCAGGGGGTCCCAGAACTTCCATTTTGAGAGACACTGGTCTAGACCACATTCTCCGGGAAGGAGGGAGGGATTCTGACCTGTTTGCTGCCATAGTAGTGCCAAAGGAAATGCTGGTGCGTGCAATAAATAGTTGTCAAATTACTTGTTCAATCATGCTTTAAATTTCTATAGCATTTGATGGTTCACAAACCATTCTAGATGCTTTATCTGATAATCCCCAAATCTTTTTTTTTTTTTTTAAATTTGATAGACAGAGATCACAAGTAGTCAGAGAGGCAGGCAGGAGAGAGAGGAGGAAGCAGGTTCCCTGCTAAGCAGAGAGCCCGATGCGGGGCTCGATCCCAGGACCCTGGGATCATGACCTGAGCTGAAGGCAGAAGCTTTAACCCACTGAGCCACTCAGGCACCCCTGATAATCCCCAAATCTTTAAATCCAAATCTGGCCTCCCTCTAAAGCTCAGATTTCATCTTTAAACAGCTCTGTTGGACATTTTATTGGATATTTCAGATATCTGAATATTTCTAAACTTTTAATTCATTTTTTTTTCTGGCAAAGCCACTTTTTCCAGCTTCCTTATTTCTTTCAACCATGCCATTATTTTCTAAGTTATCTTTGTGTTTTCTCCTCCCTCACTCCCACATGCTAAATTCAGTTGATTCCCCCCCCCCCAATACTTCCTCTAGCCGTAAGAGCTCATTTCTATTTCTGCTGCAGCAGCCCTAATGTAGGTCTCTATCAGTTTGCTTCTGAACTATTAGAATGGAATCCTAACTGCTTCTCCCCTAATTACCAGATCAATTGCTAGGTCCCAGTTTCTAAAATATACTCTCTACCATATTACCCCTTTACACAAAACCCATAATATTATCCAGAGTCTCTGAAGAATATAGGGCCCTTTTGGCTCCTTTGGCTGGCACTCCAGACACTCCATTGTGACACGCTCACTCACCATTTCAGCCTCGCTGCCCGCTATCCCCAAGTGGAACCCTGTACTCCCTCTAAACTTCCCTCTGCATGTGCCTGACTTATTTACAAGTTTTGAACAGCTGCTCCATTCCATTGCTTCTGTCATTAGTGTGGAAGGGAATCAGGACCCTAATTTTGGATTTTTTCTTTCCAAGTAGGCTAAGGTCTCCATTGGCTGGAAGAAAGTTATAAAACAAGGATATAAGTAAGACCATGATATTTTGATGGCTCTTGAATCCCTTTCTCTTTCCCTCTTCCCAACTTATTTTCTAATCCTCATTGTCTATGCATGAGTTCACTGTTTTCACATTAGTATGACAAACAGAAGAGGTGGTTGGGGGATCTCTCCGGAAACCTACCTGCAATGGGCGGGCTCACCAGGTACGGCACTGCATGAAGGAAGTACACCACACCGAGCGCTGAGGACAAAGAAGTGGTCCCCACTATTTCTGCAGTCACTACAGGGATCAGAGTCACGTAGGCACCATCAAAGTAGCCAAAGGTACAAGAGAAAGGCACGAGCAGGGGAAAGCTCTGAAGCATTGGGAGGCAGAGATAGCAGAGCCCATCTAGTCCCACGGCAAAGAGGTAGCAGACATACCGGTAATTCTTCAGGCACCTGTGGATTTGAAGATCAAGAATGAGGGCAGTATGTATGGGTTCTATCTGAGAGCTTTAGAACCATGCCCCCCGCCCCCGCAATAAGCATCATTGTTACTTATAGAGAAGGCTTCCCATGGTTATCTATGTTGTCTGCCTATAATTCTTCTGGTATATGGAGACACAGAATTCATCTTCCCAGAAAACATGGTATGGCAGAAAGTAGCATACGCTCTGAAGTTAGAAAGATAGGAATTTTGAATCCAGCTCTATACCTCCTCATGGCTCACCTCTGATCTCAGTTTCTTTAGCTATAAAATGGGACTGTTACCAATCTTGTTAGGGTTACCCTAAGGATAGTTCTAAAATAACAGGTACAGTATCAGGAAGCTAACATTTCCTAGAAGCCTATCCTACTAGATGTTTTCAGATAGGTCATCCACTGGTATCTGGTACATCATATATGCTCAAAAACCAACATAGGGGCGCCTGGGTGGCTCAGTTGGTTAAGCGTCTGCCTTCTGCTCAGGTCATGATCCCAGGGTCCTGGGATCAAGCCCTGCATCGGGGGCTTTTCCCTCTTCCTCTCCCCATGCTTGTTTTCCCTCTCTCACTGTGTCTGTCTATCAAATGAATAAATAAAATATTTTAAAAACCCCAGCATATAAAAGGGAGAAGCTAGCATATGAAGACATTAAAATGCTTTACCAGAGACTATGAAGGTCTTGTAGGAGGACGAAGTCTTATTTCAAGCCCTCCCCAGTGGTACTTCCATTCCACTTTCCCTCTCTAGCTCCAAACTCATCATTGTTACCAAATGGCACTGATACCATCATTATTACAAAGACTCAGTATAATATCAGCACTAGCAGTTTATGCTTTACAAAGAGTTTTCAACCTACCATCTCACAAAATGCTAAGGGTTAATAAAAAAATATTGCACTGGCCTGTTTTGCCGATGAAGACCCTTAAGGATCTGAGGGTTAGTGATTTTCCCTAGCTCACAGGGATCATAAGGGGCAGAGTCAGCACAAGAACTTAGGTCTCGATTATCTCCGACTGCATACACCTCTATCAAACCTACACCGGGCTACTTCTTGTCGAGTTGATTGTCCAGACGGATGCCCTGCTCTCTGCTCTTTTCCTTACCCACTACATTTTTGGAATTAATTTTAAATATTCATAGCCCTGGAGAATGGCAGTGGAACCCTGGTTAATTACCAAAGACATAATACAGAATCATTGCTCTCCCACGTCATAGCTCAAGTGTGTAGAGTCCGTTTAGGAGAAGATGAGGACCTCGCTCTCTTCAATCCTAGCAGATAAGCATTAGCTGAAGAAAACACTTGGTGGATTTCTGACAACTGTGATTCCCAAACTTAAAATGATAATGAAAGTATTTGCTCTTTGAATTGTCAAACACAAATATGTACCTATAGATCATGTATGATTATTGCCCCTGGTCTTTCTGCCTGAACTGAATTCTGTTCCTCTCTCCATTGCCAGCCCGCCTCTGGGGTCATTAAAAAATAACTAAAACCACAACACCCAGCCTGAGGACTGACTTGACTTGGGATGAAATTAAATCTGTCACCAGAACTTGTAGTGACCACAGGTTTCGGCCACTTAGACTTATCCACTCTCCCAAACTATCTAGGTTGGCAAACTATGGCCAAATCCACCCCACCACCTGGTTTTGCACTCTCTATGAACTAAGAATGGTTTTCTATTTTTGAGAGGGCTGGAAAAAAATAAAAAGAACACGATTATTTTGATACATAAAAATTATATGAGAAATTAAAATTTCAGTATCCAGGGGCACCTGGGAGGCTCAGTGGGTTAAGCCTCTGCCCTTGGCTCAGGTCATGATCTCGGGATCCTAGGATTGAGCCCCGCATCAGGCTCCCTGCTGAACAGAGAGCCTGCTTCCCCTGTTCTCTCTCTGCCTGCCTCTCTGCCTACTTGTGATCTCTGTCTGTCAAATAAATAAATAAAATCTTTAAAAAATTATAAAAAAATTTCAGTATCCATAAGTAAAATCCTACTGGTACACCATCACTTGCGTTTGTCTGTATAGGGTCTACAGCTGGTTTGTGCTATGACAACAGAGTTGAATAACTGTGATCACATGACCCACAGAGCCAAAAATGTTTACTCTCTAGCCCTTTACAGAAAATGTTTGCTGACCTCTCACTAGAAGAACAAGCAAGGGAGTTGCTTTCAGATATGGAAAACATCCCCCCGGTAGGGAACCAGCTGTGGTCTCAAAGGATTTTACCTTCTGTCAGTTAGCCATCCGAATGTGATATTGCCAACAATGTCAATCACCCCAAGTATGGACATAAGGAAAGCGGCTTGCTGGTGACTCACTCCGACACTCACAGCGTAAGGTACCAAGTACACAAAAAGAGGACTGCAGCCATAAGCCATAAAGAGAACAGAGATGGCTAACACGACAAAGTCTGACATCAGTAAAAAACTGTATTCCTGCTGCAAAGAGCAACAGAGGCAGGTCTGCACCCATTTTTTAGTCAAAGTGGAACAGGGAGCCACTCGCTTGAAGTCTTGTTTCTGAGTTCTACTGATGGGGTTCCGCTCTGGAGTCGTCTGGTCCTCTTTCAGGGTAATGGGCCGCATCAAGGCACCGCA